>NW_027397066.1:103515102-103618289 GCF_003265705.2 Callorhinus ursinus
AAAAAAGATTTGCAGTCAAGGGCGTCTGGGTAGCTCAGTCTTAAGCGCCTGCCTTCGGCTCAGGTCATGATCCTGGGGCCCTGGGATCGAGCCCCACATCGGGCTCCCTGCTCAGCGGGAAGCCTGCTTCTCCCTCTCCCTCTCCCCCTGCTTGTGTTCCCTCTCTCGCTATCTCGCTCTCTGTCAAATAAATAAATAAAACCTTAAAAAAAAAAAAAAAGATTTGCAGTCAAACACCATCGAAGTCCGGATTTCTACCCCTGATATCTCTTATTGATGGCAGACCTTGATTTCTAGAATTTCTAGGTTATCTTTTAAATATAATATATCTGTTTGCCAACCTAGGTTTTTTGCTTTTCTTCTTTTTTTTTGAAACTGAGCATAAGTTGATATAAGTGTTTCAAAAAGATTAAGCTATTATTTCTTCAGGATTAGATTTAACTTTAATTTCTTGTCTTGGAGGTGCCTTTTATGTAATGCCCCCAGAAGACCCCATTACATTAATATAGTAAAATATTAAAGGTACAAAAGGTAAAAAAAAAAATAAAGTACAAATCAGAAATATATTTAAATCTGCACACATTTTACAGGATGTATATGTTAATGTCTCTAAATTTGCATTCTTGGATTGATACCTGATTTCCTTAAAATGTGATCCTTTGAACGGGTGTCTGTGCTGTTGCCTGATGAGGCTCGAGAAGGATCGCTAGGATGATCTGAACTTGCTGTATTGTTTGAGGATATTCAACTCCAATAAAGACAAGAAAATCAAACAAGTTGTGATAGGCTTATAAGAAATACGGGTTTTACATAGTGTACAAGCTGGTAGTTTATGAATTATAGGCACAATGTATAATAAATGGCAGACATACATAATAAAGAACCTAGTAGCTTCTAAAATAAGAACAGAATTGATATAAGTACAAACAATAAGTTAATAATATGTGAAATGTGCCAAAAATAGTGTCAGTGGATACTATGGCAGAACAAACAAAAGGGTTGATGATAGAAAGAGATGGAAGGAACAAGAGCTGGTCCTGCCATTTCTGGACTGAGAGCCATCTCTCTCCTAAATCAGCCACCCATTGATGTCACTTACTATGTTCCTGTTCTGACTCTACATGTGCTCCATCCAAGAAGTGTAAATAAAACCCATGGCTGTTCAGCAAGCTGATGACAAGATACCATGGTAGCCTCATATACTTGCCCCTGCATCTCTCTGATAGCATGCTGACCTGGAGAACTTTCTCCGTTGGGCCCCTTGCTCAAACATCAACTCTGTTGCTTGTAACCACACCTGCCACAGGGCAAGTTAATGTATCAGAGAGAAAAACAGAACATAGGAAATTTGTGTAAAACAGATCACAGTAGTGAGGACTTTTAACCACTTGCATAGTGTCCTTTTTTTTTTTTTTAAGATTTTATTTATTTATTTATTTGACAGAGGGAGCAAGAGAACACAAGCAGGGGGAGCAGCAGAGGGAGAGGGAGAAGCAGGCTCCCCGCTGAGCAGGGAGCCCGACTCGGGGCTCAATCCCAGGACCCTGGGATCATGACCTGAGCTGAAGGCAGACTCAGCTCAGCTGACTGAGCCACTCAGTCACCCCCTCCTTTTTTTAAATTTATTTATTTAGAGAGAGAAGAGGAGAGGGGCAGAGGGAGAGAAGAGAATCTCAAGTAGTGTCCTCACTCAGACTCCCCGTTTCCTGGAGCTTGATCCCACAAGCCCAAAATCATGGCTTGAGCAGAAGCCAAGAGTCAGACGCTTCACCAACGGCACCACCGAGGTACCCCACTTGCATGCTATCCTAAGTGTGTTACCTCACCTCATCTCTCTTTTGCTTCTTGCTGTGTGATAAAATTCATTTAATAAACAGTGTGATTTGAGCATTTTATTTGGGTTTATAAGCTTTCCATTTCTTTGGTCTCTGGGGTAGCTTACCTGGTAGTGTGGAGGCTGGTGTTGGAAGCTAGTATTGCTTCAGCGTAATTTCCCACATGACACTGACCTTGCTCACTTATGTACCAGGAAAATCTTCAAACCCTGGACGGAGGGTCTAGAGTCAGTTGGGAGTCTAACCAACTAAAACTTCAAGGTCCATAGTTTGATGGTGATTTAACTTCTGGCTAAATCCTGCTCAGACATAAATGGACTTGTAGTTCTTATTAGATTAGTTAGTATGCCATCTCCAAGAAAGATCTGGGTGAAAATAAACTTAAAATCCAATAGTGAATAAAATATAGTTATGTAGCTTGCTCTTTATCATTTTTTATTATATTATTATTACAAATAGACCAAATGTATAAACAACATACTTCTGTCAGTAATATTTCTTAGCTAAAACTGAGGTTTGCTTGTTGAAAAAAGAATGAAAAGTGGAGAGAAGTTAGCAAAATGGACTGACTTGGGACCCCGGACTCAAGGAATAATGCACGGGAGAATCCCCTGGTTTGATTTTTATTTTTTTTTTACTTTTTGCCTCTTATATTCCAGCAGCCAGTAACCTCCCCAACAACACCTGCTCTCTTTAGCTAAAGGACCTCAGTGTAGCAAGAGAGAAATGTTAGACAGCAGCTGTTCTACTCCACACAAAACAGGTTGGAGGATCCCTACCAGAAAGAGGCCGACGGCAGATGTAGATTTGCCAGGAGCCCCAGCCCTCTCATCTGATTCGCTCCAGGAAGGCCAAGTGGGAAACCAGATAATGAAGCTCTCTGCCTGCATAATGTCCTTGTAAATTACTTGGGGAACCTGGACTTTTGTCCCCACTCTTAGAAGGAAGGAGGCACCCCTCCCTCTCCCAGCTGGGTGGTGGCAGAGCAAACCTAGGGGAGAGTCGCATCTCTAGGTGATCTTTGCCACTGCCTTGCCCCCCACCCAGGACATGTCAGAGGAGACCAGGTAGGATGCAGGAAAGAAGCCCTCCTCCCCCTCAGCCAGGGAAGTTCAGTGGATGTCTACTGAGGATCTGGAACCCCCCTCCATCCCTGGCAGTAATGAGTCCCTCTCCCTATGGTGTGTCAGTATAGCTTGACAGGGACAGACTTCTACCTCTCCTTGGCAGTTAAGAAGGCTCTGCTCCCTCCAACTCTACTGGAGCAGTTTAGAGGAAGCCAGAGAAGGCTTAAAGAAGACCTGGAGTCTAGTAATACACAAAGTGTCCAGGTTTCAATAGAAAAATCACTCATCATACCAAAAGCCTGAAAAAGTGGATGGAACTTGAATGGAAAACGACAAGCAACAGATGCCAACAACAGAATGACAAAGATGTTAGAATTATCTGGCAAATATTTTAAAGCAGACGTTTCACCAAAAGGTATATACAGATGGTAAATAAGTGCCTGGAAATAGGTTTAATATCGGGAGCATTAGGGAAATTAGATTAAAGCCTCACCTGCTGGTGAGGATACAGAGAAATGTGATCCTTCACACCTTGATGATGGGAATGTAAACTGGCATAGCCCCATTGCAAAACTGGCGTTGTCTTAAAAAAATAAAAGCTAAACACATCACCCAGCAGTTACCCTTCTAGGACTTTATCCCAGAGAAATGAAAGCTTATGTTCACACGAAATGCTCTCAGGAATGTTTGTAGCAGCTTTATTCACAGTAGCTAAAATTGGAAACAGCTCAGATGCTCCCTAACAGATGGTTGCTTGAGCATCCCGTGGTACACACATATCATGGACTACTATTCAGCAATCAAAAGGGAAATTACTGATACAAGCAGCAACCTGGGTAAATATCCAGAGATCTATGCTGACTGAAAAAAAGCCAGTTCCAAAAGGTTATATACTGTATGATTCCATGTATAGAACATTCTTGAAATAAGAAAAATTAAATGGAAAACAGATTATGGTTGCTGGGGTTAAGGACTGGAGGGAAGGTGAGAAAGAAGGGCAGAGGGGACTTTGGTGTAACACCACTGATTTTTGTGACAGAAATGTTCTGTATCTTGACTGTATCAATGTCAATATCTTGGCTGTGATATTGTACTACTGTTTTCCAAGATGTAACTATTAGAGGACACCGAATAAATGATACATATCTCTCTGCATTATTTTTCTACAACCCCATATGAATCTACAATCATCTTAATATAAAAAATTTAATTAAAATAATCCAATGGTAAATACAACATTGCTTCATATGTTCTGGTTATGTGACTTACTAGCTTCCTCTTTAGTCAACATTATTATTATCAAAATGGATCAATTGATAATGTAACATAAAACTATTATTCATATTCATAATTGCCAATTAATTTGGATAACTCACCTTATTTTTCTTGGTCTAAATTTCTATAAGAACAGTTGATAGGAAGGGATAATCGCAAATTGTGGTAATTCTCTGGCAACATAGTATTATCCAAAGGAGAGGAATTCAGCCTGAGAAATACAAGTGCAGTCTGAGGAAATGGCTGGAGCAGAAGCATCTCAGACTTTTGTTTTAGCTCCTGTCAGAGAGAAAGCCAGTGACCCCAGGAGCATGGCAAAGTCCAGTATAATTACTGGTTATAATCAAAATAGGGGGAATAGGCTAAAAATTAATTGTCAACAGTGCAGTTCCCCTCTGCTCTGCTGCAGGACCAAGACTTGTCTTTGGGAATGTGCTAAAAATAGAGGGGAAAGATTGAGCTGCTGAGAATTGGAATCGGCAGGAATGGTTTGAGAAATCAGATCCCACCAAGTTAGGGGGAATACAGGGCTGGCCCTATAGCTGAGGGACCTGGTCCCCAAAGGCCTGGACAGGACAGGAGACCTGAAGCTGTGTCCCAGCCTGAGGGGGGCACAGAGAGGTAGGGAGCGTGGGCCATCCGAGAATGGATTTGTGGCTTTGAGGTAGGATAGAACAATTAGCATGCTTCTGAGCCATCTTTTTAAATCAGGGAATGAGTTTAGAATGGAGTAAATCAAGGTGATTGGATGAGATGGATTCTGGATCCTTCCACTTTTGGATTCAATCAACAAATCTATGCATAAATAAAATCCAGATTATGTTCTTTCTTAGAACTGTGGAGTAAAATGCTTATAATCTGTTTTACTTTGTTTTGAAAGTTAATAGGAGGTTGAAACAAAATCACTCAAAATAGCATAAGAAAATATTATAAAATAAACATGAATGGTGTTTCAGAAGAGTAATGCATTTCAGTCAGCTGCTTCTCACGATATTTGAAAGGTGTAATGGTAGAATAATCTTTAAGCCAGGAAGGGCACAAACTGGTCTCTAAAGATTTCTGGAGATAACAAAGTAAAAGCAGAAAATTATCCATAAATCATAATTTTTCTGGTGTCCAAAAACATTTTACTGATAGAATGATTCTGAAAATCTAAATAATAAATTATTAAGGAATAAAAATAATTTATAATTTCAACCTTTTAAATACAATGAAAATCTAAATAATAAATTATTAAGGAATAAAAATAATTTATAATTTCAACCTTTTAAATACAGTATTTAATCTAACTCCGGGAACTGACTATGATACCCTGGTCTCTATAATCAGTTGCATGCATCAACTTCTTGCGTTTTTTACTCCATTGATTTTGGATTCACATTATTAACTGCCTGGTGCTTTTCTCTTTTAAGCACAATGTGTTATGATGCAGAATTAATTTGAAAAGTATTTTCTCAATCTCACCAGTATTTATTCATGCAGAAAAACTGAAGAAAAATAAATTCTTACTGAATAGCTATTTTAGGCTAAAGGGTAAGTGAGATTGGATACTATATGAATGCATACATAGGCACTCAATACATAAAGCAAAGTTTAAAAACATCTGAAACTGGCAGTTGCTTTCTTTGACTTTTCAGTTCCGTTTAATTGTAGTAGGATTTCCCCAAAGCTTATAAAATGTTGCTGTAAAACCTAAGGACCGTCTTTTATCATTTTTGATACACCACTTAGCAGAAACATCATGATTTACCATTTAGTATAATTTAGGTCGATGAGCTTAAAGGTATTGTGTACTTTCAACTCAGTACCAAATTAACTTTTGTGTTAATGGAAGGCTTAGCCAAGAGTTTTAAGTTCAATTTTTTGTTCCTGTTTAAATACAATGGTTAGTGAATTGGACACTGATCTATTTTCTTTAAAAAGAGCATACTGATAGCAATTTATTTTCAAATGAGAGAAGCTAATGCAACTAACTGGGTAATGAGTGTTGTGCCGTGTGTCCTGGGCACTGATCTAATTGCTTCACATTAACTAACCCATTTAATCTTCACAGCAATCTAGAAAACAGGTGCATTTATTCCTCCCATTTCACAGAGAAGGAAAGTCTTGAATAGAAAAAGTAAATCACTTATATAAGGTATCAGAGCTAGTAAATTTTAGAGTTCTGTTGTCTTCTGGCTGGCTATAGGATATGCATTTCTGAACTATCGACTATTCCATCCATTCCAAGGTAATGTATTAAAAGAAAAGAAAAAAAATGTCACGTGAAAGCGTTGCTATTTAACTGTATTCTCAGCAGATACTTGGAAATCTTTTGTCAGGAATTATATTGAAACATACTATTTCCCTCACCACTTTTGCAGCCAATTGATATGCTTATAAATTATGAACAAGATATAAGAAAATACTGGGTTGACCTAAAATCGCTATTTTAATTTAGTTTTGTGAGGTGAAATTACATAAGCATGTGGATAAATGACACATCCTGAATGGTTTTCTGTCTTTTCCCGGATAAAGGAAAGAAGACGTTGACTATGGCTATAAGGAATGACGTAGGCACATCAGGCAAACAGCTACGGCATCCTCGCCTGCAATCACGCTCTGATGTTTTGCTGGTTTCCAGTCAGCTGAAATTGTCTCTTCTCTTCTGTGGTGAAACTGGTTTTTATTTCTCAGGAGGACACTCTGTGGCAGAGAAGCAGTTTCGATAATTCAGAGCAACTGTCTCAAATGTCCCAGGTTAAGACCTTTCCCAAAGGTCAAGCACTAATCACAACAGCTGCTTAGTTACCCAGAAGAATAATAAATAGTTCCCAAGCCCAGTCTCTCTGTATGTAAATACACTTGGTCTCCGCTCTCCACTGCAACATTTTAAGGTGAATTGTAAAGAGAGTTCTTGTTTACAAAGCAGATGTTAGAGCATTAATGGTGTACTATTTACAACTCCTGGGTGGATGTTAAAGTTTGTGTTTGCTCGCCTTGAACACTCCGGATCAACACAGCTGCCAGAGGTTTGTGCGGTGTTTGAAACAGTGTTGGGAACTGCTGTTAGGAGCCGCGTTCTCAGCATAGGAATCAATATTAGCGAAATGTGGCTGGTGAGGGTGCACTTCCATCAGGCTCCTTATCTGTCAATCTGTCTTCTCATATCCAGAGGAATACATCCTATTTATTCATTTTGTAAGTCATGTAAGAGAATCTCTTTCTTTCCAAGATGAAACTAGGCAATTGATACGTATTGTTTTTGCTGCCTACAGCAATGATGTTTCAATATTTCATGGATCTCAAGCCGGGTGGCATTGACTGCTTTGGCCAAGATAGTGAACATTCTGGAAAACCAATGCTTATCTTAAGGCTATGGATTTGTTCTACCACAAGAAAGACAATGACACAGAGTAAAGAATAATGGGGGGCCGGCAATATTTGGGGTGGAGAAAAAAAATCAACGACCACCATTTATAATAAAGAAATAATATTGGTTTGGAAGGAGGAAGCATTTGCTATTTAATTTTCAAAGAGAATGTGGTGCAACTCACTCGGGCTTCCACGGGAGCATACATCACACACACACACAAATAATAAACAACTCTTGCAAACTAACAAAGCTAATATTGTACAGTGCTTACACCCATGGCCAATTATTTCTATTTTTTTTCTTTTTTTATTAACATATAATGTATTATTTGTTTCAAGTGTACAGGTCTGTGTTTCATCAGTCTTACACAATTCACAGCACTCACCATAGCACATACCCTCCCCCATGTCCATCACCCGGCCACCCCATCCCCCCCAATTATTTCTATTTTAAACTGACACATTCAGCTTCAGTAAAAGGCATGATTTTATAAAGCTGTTGGATTTCTTTTTATTGTGAATACTAGTATATTAGTTTTGTAACACTTCAAGGGACAAAAGCCTTCTCATCAGTTTTGTTTTAGTTTATAATTATAAAGTTATGAGGTAGTCTATTAATTATCCTTTCATTGTTGTTATCTAAAATTTATTTATGCCTATGATTTCAGTAAAAGCAATGACAAGTAAACGCGGTTATTCTTTAGAAGGCCATTATAGATGGGCTAAGTGAACCCTAAGGTTGAGCACAGTAAAAGTGAAGAGTAAATATAAGTAAAAGTTATTTCTATCTTGATTCTGTATATCAAGCGAATGTATAAATTTGCAATACAATGGAAAGAAGAGAAAAAAAGAAAGAGCAGTTCTCCAGTCATCTCATTCCCAGGTAAGGAGCTAAACTTAAGAGATAGTGACTGGATTTCCAATCTCTGGGAGCCAGCTGCTCACCTCAGAGCCCCAACTTCTGACCTACACCCTTATGTGTTTGTGTGAGCTACACTTTCTCTTTGCCCTGCCGTGGTACGGGGTTCTATCATTCAGAAATAATCCGCTGGTTACCACTGCAACTAAGGGTTACTATTAAAACCCTTACTAATCATTTTGACAACATTCTTACTTTTCTAGAGTGTTTTTTCTTCACACTGAAAATGAGATCATGCCTCAATAAGTCCCAAGTATGTTCTCAGTATCCACAAAGGGCTAGATTCCTATTTAGGTGGAGCGGGCAGCTGCTGAGTGGTAGGATTTCAGAGGGCCCGACTCCTCCCCGTTCCTTGCCCCATTCCCCAATCTGCTTGTCACACCTGTTCATCAACTAGGACATTCCTTTAACAGGGGACAAAAGCTTTCGATTTATAATTAGAAATATGACGTAGGAAACCCCTCTGCCAGAGTTCCAAGCACAGAGGCCCAGGTTACTTTATGGGGTGTCAAATTTCTCTTGGCTTTGGCTGCCGCCCAGAACACTCAGAAAATCTTTCCACTGTGCCGCTCACTGGCCTGCCACCATCTTACTGATGTGTAAGCATTGGGTAGTGATGATGTATCTGGGGGAAGCTTTATTAAAATAGACCAATTCAAAAGCTGTTATACATCTTTCAATCGAGAAGTTACAGTATCTAGAGTCCCAAAGGATTATTGCTCTGTGTTACAAAGGTGCAAATTTTCTTAGGAAAATCCTCCGTGAATCACTAGCACCAAGTTGGAGGTAGTGCCCCCCACATTAGCCTTCTGTTGACATGACATGTTTCCTTTTCTTTCTACATCAAAAGCGTTCAAATGTGATGGAGGTCCGTTTTCGAATGCAAGAGTTTTAGGTGTTTTATTGAAGAAAATAAAAGTTTCACACCAGTTTTTTTTCATGTTTCAGAAAACTCAAGGGAAAAATGCCCCACTTGCTAGAGTTCGGGGAAACCTGCCATCACTTTTAGCACCGGGTTGCAGTGTGAATAGAACTGTGCCCTGCCCTGACTATACTCTTCTATGTGTCAGGAAACTAAGTTCTTGAAAGTTTCAGTAAAGACCCGCCTTTCGCCGATGCTAGTTTGACTAGTGCTCCGGTCCACACAGCAATTATACTCGCTCATTACCACATCATTTTGTCCGTGTAGTTGAAACAATATTAGAAAACGTTACTTTCACCACTGATGTCAATTTGTCAACACATGTGGATTTACAGAGTATCACTGTGTCTGAGAATCCTTGTGGTGTGTATTTCATGAGGAATCCCTGACGTGATTTACCAGATCGATGTGTGGCTTATGATTTTCTGATAGCTCTAGCAATACATTTTATGCCAAGAATTTCAAACTAGAGGTTATCACTTTAACTTAACCCCTGCAAAGGAACAACCGCTCTCAAGCTTTCATTACTCCTCCCTTTCAAGTTTAGACCTCTTCTGCTTCCAAGCTAGAAGTAAAAAGATCCCCTGCTCTATTTGCACACGTTAGCTGAGACCTTACTTCAACCTGATGTCATTTTCCACTTCTCCAAAGTAAGGAAAAAAAATCTTTCCGTTCCCCAACAATATTTTTATCAGTTTTCTTTGGACTAACAAGATTCCCCACTATGGTATAATTTCTTCAGTAGACACTGAGTGGAAAAAATTAGTTGATTCTTAGTGAGAAGTGTTCATCACAGAGGATACCGTTCTGGCCAAGATATGTTTTCAATAGCTCCTAAAGTCTGTGTATGCCCAAATATGCTTTCAATATAAGAACACAGGGAAGGAAAAGTTGCTGCTATAAATGTTCCAGGTGCCCGGGTGTTGAAGGGCAATAATTCATTATCATTACATTATTATTATTATTGTTTCTGGAGGGAGCTTCCTTTGAGGGTTGCTATCAGTTTTTATTTCCTGGAGGCGGAAATTTGTTTACTTTTGTCACATACACCCTTTGTTATGGGAAATTTACCAGACTGGGTCTGCTAAGTTGACAAAAGTAAAGCAAGTGGTCATCACCGTCACTTATTATTCTAAGAGAAAACACAAAATAATTTACACATTTGAGTGAAGGTTTTAGACTAAAATTTTAAGGTTCAATTAAATATCTAAGTTGGGCAACTAATCAGTTAGACTGGTTTTTGTTTTGTTTTTCTTCTAGTGAATAATTATTGTCAGAACCATTTGTCACATGGGTATGTTATATGATTCTCATGTCACTCTTCCCACCAGAGCTTTTAAATCCACCAACCCGTCAGTTAGGTTTTTTATTCCCCAATAATTGAATTATGCTGGATTATTGGGGGGTTCTACACTTGGTGCTATTTTAGATTTAATAAGCCAGATTTGGGGAAAATAATTGTTCTTTGCATTTTCTTTAGTAGGCTATAGAGATCAGACCATCTCTTAGGGAGTGGGTTAGAAGGGGAAATTTGGAAACAGAAATATTTCCTGAAGAAAATGAATGGTCCTACTGTTCTCTATTCTTCACTGAGCACACTTTAGACTCTATAGAAGGCAGGTTCTTCTTGTTTTGCAGCTGAAGAGTAAGTAGTTATTGGATTCAATGTTTACATTTTCTGGAGATGCTTGATGGCAACTTGTAAGAACTAGGCAGGGATCTTGAGATTAAGTCAGGTTCCTGTGGGCCCTAGGAGTAATCTGTGCTATTGATCATATAACTGATACATGAACATTATTTCTGTTACCCTCTATATACCCCAGATATTCTGGAAGTAAAAATAATGCATATGGTCTGCCCTCATCTTTGCTTTGAAGTTTTAAGGGCTACGGTGCAGTCCACACTCAGAGTAAACATCAGCGAGGAATTGGGTTTAATAACAAGGACAACTCATTGTATCTTGTCAATAATTCTATGAGAGAGGTGATGTTCCTATCTCTTTTTGGCAGCTAGGGAAACAAAGGGAAAGGGAGATTAGATAACTTCCCATAAACTACACAGATATGTGTGGAGTTTAGCAGCCGCAAAGTTCCAGTGGTTCATTTTTTCATCCATTCATACATTTATTTGTGCTCTCTAGTGTCGGTCACCATTTGTCTTTATTTTTTTAAAAGATTTTATTTATTTATTTATGTGCGTGAGAGAGCACACATATACAAGCTGGATGAGGGGGGCAGGAACAAGCAGACTCCCCACTGAGCTGGAAGTCCAATGGGGGGTTCAATCCCAGGACGCCAGGATCATGACCTGAGCCAATGGCAGACACTTAAGGAGTGAGCCAAGCAGGGGCCCCGCTAGTCACTATCTGAATTGAGGGACACAACAATGAATAAGAGAGAAATCATCCCCACTCTTCTGGGGCTTATATTCTATTGGAACAATGGCAGTGGGAGAAAGAATCACTTACCTGGAAGAATTCATAGACTAGAGAAGAGTTCCTCAAAGATATTAAGAAATTTCTCGCTAAAGGAAATATGAGAATGAGTGGATTTGATGTGAATCTGGGCATGTGGCAACTTGCAGAGCTAATGGTTTGGCAACTAGGGTACTGTATTTTGAACACCAAGAAAAATGAATTTAATTATAATTAGAATATGGCATCAGCTGCAAGGTGATGTTTTAAAAGCAAGTATCTTTTTTGTTTGTTTTTAGAGATTTATTTATTTATTTTAGAGAGGGAGGAGGGAGAGAATGCATGCATGAGTGGGTGGAAGGGCAGAGGGAGCGGGAGAGAGAGAATCTCCAGCAGACTCCCCACTGAGTGTGGAGCCAGATGCGAAGCTCCATCCCAGGATCTTGAGATCATGACCTGAGCTGAAGTCAAGAGTTGAACCACCCATGTGCCCCTAAAAGTAAGAATATTTAATCATATATATATACTTGTCCATTCATATCTATCTATCTATCTATCATCTATGTATATATAAAGAACAGTTTTCTGAGGAAAATGAATGCACTCAAAAGACCTAAAATTTGGACGGTGGACAAGAAGGAAGGAGGAGGGGCTATAGATGTTGCTATAATAGTTGTCACACAGAGACACTAAGTGCTTTTAGATACATTTCCCATCCCTTGTGTTTATGACACTTGAATACTTTCTCTCTTCACGTGTCTTTTTGTTGTTGTTGAGTGGTCATGAGACTCGCAAGTTTTGTGTGGCATACTATACTCTTTTTGTTATCACGATGGTTTTCCCCCACTGAGTCTTGAAATCCACCAACCTGCCAGTTTCTCTCTTTTCTCTCAGCTGGTTTTTCCCCATGTGATTTAGCCAGCTTAATTTCCTCAAGTTTACATTTTTATTTTATGATGTGGACAAAGCCAGAGACATTTTATGCAGGAATTCATAAAGAAAAAACCCTGAATCATTAGGTAAGTGATTTCTCTTTTGCTTGCTACCTGATAGCTTTAAATGGCCTCAACACATGGAGAAGACTTTTTTTTTAAAACCAAAACTATTATGGAAAATATGAATAGCATCAGGAAATGATTGGAATAGTCTATTTTACAGTGGGAGTTTTTAATGAATTTTCTACAAATTTGATCCTTAGCTCTGCATTCTTTATATATTTCTTTGGGGAATATAAATTTATTTTTCATATGAAAAATGGAACAAAAAGTTCTTTAAATTGAATTTGCCAGCTTTAGTCAGTGGTAAAAATAATATATATCCCCGTACTATGTTATGCTCATGTAACCTCATTAAGGTGCAGTTATGCCTGTATTTCATCTTCTCTGATTCTTCGAACTCACTAGTGGTCTTTCCTCCTTTATCACTTGACAGCATGATTACTGAAAAAAAATATTCTTCTCTACAAACCTCTGACTCAGAAACTCCATGAATATTGAATGTGTTTTTTTCTACTCTCCTAAATAAGATAGGGGGAAAAAAAGCAAGAAATAGAGATTTCAGATATTTTGGGTGGAATAATAGAGGTTTTTACATTGCATTTTAAAAAATGGCATTTTTGTATAAGTGTATATTTATAGGGAGGCTCAGAAAACTATAAGGAAGGTTCAGAAATCTGTGTGTATTTAGAAGTTCAGAAAGCGATAAGGAAAGTCTGCTGGCATTTCTGCTAATGACCATAGCTCTGGTCTTCTAGCTCAGCATATGGCCTATCTTGGTGAACATGACAGGTGTACTTAAAAAATGTATATTCTGCAGTGACTGTTCTACATATGCTTAGTCACAGCGTTAGCATTGCTTAAACCTTCCATACACTTTCAAACTTTCATCTAAATTTTCTATCAATTATTGAAAAAGGGAATAATAAAATTCTGAATTGTGGATTTATTTATTTCTCCTTTTAATTACGTCAAGTTTTTTTCCATGTATTTTGAGCACTGCCAACACATTTAGGATTATTGTATGTACTTAATGAATTCACTCTTTTAACATTATGAGATGTCTCTCATTATTTCTGGTAATACTCCTTGCCCTGAAATTGACTTTGTCTGATATTAATATGGCAACACCAATATTTTTGTGCTTAGTGTTGCCTGGTACTTCTTTTTCCTTCCTTTATTTTTGACAGGTCTTTGTCTTTATATTTAAGGGTCATCTACTATGAACAGCATATACTTGAGATTTTCTTTAGGGATTACAATAATCAACCTTAGTTTATCACAGTTTGCCTTTAATACTATTATAACACTTTATGATTATGTGAGAAATTTGTAACATCCTTTATGTTATTTTCATCATATATTTTATTTCCACAAATGTAATGAACCCCATGATATAGTTATTTTTGCTTATGGAATCAACTAACTTTTACATTTCCTGTTTTAACTGGTTTTAAATAGTTCAATAAGAGAAAAAAAATATTGTTGTCTTATTTACCTAAACATTTACAATTTTTATTTTTTAAAGATTTTATTTACTTATCTGACAGAGAGAGATAGCGAGAGCAGGAACACAAGCAGGGGGAGTGGGAGAAGGAGAAGCAGGCTTCCTGCCAAGCAGGGAGCCCGATGTGGGGCTCAATCCCAGGACCCTGGGACCATGACCTGAGCTGAAGGCAGATGCTTAATGACTGAGCCACCCAGGCGCCCCTAAACATTTACCATTTTTAGTGCTCTTTATTTTCTCCTGTAGATCTGAATATCTAGCTGGTACTATTTATCTTCTGCTTGAAGAACTTCCTTCAGAATTTTTTGTAGGGTGGTTATATCCATTGGCAAAGAACTCTTGGCTTTTGTTTATATAAAACATCTTTAAAAAAAAATCTTCCTCCATTCCCACCATTGTACTTCAGTTTGTATTAATTTCTGTTGACCTGTTTTTAAATTCACTAATCCTTTCTTTTATTTTCCCCATTTGTGATTATGTAATCCAAAGACTTTATAGATACTGCATAGGTGTTTCATATGGTTATAATTGTTTCATATGATTTGTTTTAGGTTTTTTAAAATTTTTATTTAAATTCAATTTAGTTAACATATAGTGTATTATTAGTTTCAGGGGTAGAATTTAGTGATTCATGAGTTGCATATAACACCCGGTGCTCATTACATCAAGTGCCCCCTTTTAATGCCCATCACTCATTTACCCCATCTCCCCACTCTCCTCCCCTCCAGCAACCCTCAGTTTGTTTCCTACAGTTAAGAGTCTCTTATGGTTTACGTCCCTCTCTGTTGTTATTGTTGTTTTTTTTAATTAACATATACTGTATTATTTGTTTCAGGGGCACAGGTCTGTGATTCATCGGTCCTACATAATTCACAGCACTCACCATAGTACACACCATTCCCAATGTCCATCATCCAGCTCCCTCTCTGTTTTTATCTTATTTTATTTTTCCTTCCTTTCTCATATGTTTATCTGTTTTGTTTCTTAAATTCCACATATGAATGAAATCATGTGCTATTTATCTTTCTCTGACCAACTTTTTTGCTTAGCATAATACCTTCTAGTTCCAACCATGTCATTGCAAATGCCAAGATTTCATCATTTTTGATGGCTGAGTAATATTACAGTGTGTGTGTGTGTGTGTGTGTGTGTGTGTGTGTGTGTGTGTGTGTATCCCATCTTTATCCATTCATCTGTCGATGGACATCTGGGCTCTTTCCATAGTTCAGCTATTCTGGAAATTGTTGCTATAAACATTGGGGTGCATGTGCCTCTTTGAATCATTATTTTTGTATCCTTTGGATAAATATCTAGAAGTGCAATTGCTGGGTTGTAGGTAGTTCTATTTTTAACTTTTTGAGGAATCTCCATACTGTCTTCCAGAGTGGCTGTACCAATTTGCATTCCCACCAACAGTGTAAGAGGGTTCCCCTTTCTTACATGATTTATTTTAAAATTTTAGCATACATCAAGTTAATTTCAAACTATAGTATATCAGAAAATCTCTCCTTTGATTTTATTTTCTTTTAAGTATGAGTCATATTTTCCTGCTACTTCTCATATCTATTGATTTTCTATTAAATACTAGATATTTGATGCATTATAATGACAGAATTCTGTTATCTTCTTCTAAAGAGTGTTGAATTTGGTTTTAGTAGGGAGTTAAATTGCTATTGATTATGCTGAACCTGTGGAGTCTTGATTTTAGATTGTATTATGGTGTGTCTATTTTGGTTTTTCCTTTAATCATGGTATGTGGGTCTTGTTCTTAAGGCTTGGTTATTCTTGGGTTTTAATAAAAATCCTATTTTCTTTACTATTCTCTTACTTGACAGAGCTTGAACTTTAATACTGCCTCCCCAGCAATGGACAATTTTTGGACTTTCTCCTTAATCTTTCAAATTTCTTCCTTCTTCTTCTTCTTCTGCTTCTGCTTCTTCTTCTTCTTCTTCTTCTTCTTCTTCTTCTTCTTCTTCTTCTTCTTCTTTTTCCTCTTCTTCTTCTTCTTCTTCTTCTTTTGGTGAGGGAGGGGCAAAGGGAGAGGAAGAGAGAGAATCTTAAGCAGGATCCACGCCAAACACAGAGTCCCCCTTAGGACTGGATCTCATGAATCTCATGATCCTGAGATCATGACATCTGAAATTAAGAGTCCAACACTTAACTGACTGAGTCACCCAGGCATCTGTTCTTCCTGTTTCTTCTAATGGGCTGTTTAGATTCTTGTCACACACATGCCCAGCCAAGTGGCAATCAGTGATATGAGGGAAATTGTATGCAGACTTGGGGCTCCTAGATGTCCCCCTATCCATTTTGGGACAACTACAGTTTCCTGTAAAATGTGTAGACAGTGCTGTGTTCTCAGGAAAAAACTCATATAAGTGTTAATTTTACCAATATTTTTCCTGTTTCAAAAGATGAATTTGCCCTAAAAGTTCTCATCACTGTGCAAACTGTTGTTTTCTTTTCTTTTTACTATATCTATATGAGAAGATAGATGCTAACTAAACCTATTGTGGTAATCATTTCACAATCTCTGTAAATCAAAACATCATGCCAAACACCCTAAACTTATATAGTGATGTATACCAATTATTTCTCAATAAAACTAAGAACAAAAAGGAAATTGAAAACAAAGATAGATTTGCTCTAATTTCTACTTGTTTGTTTATTTTGCTCTTTTGTGCCTTCAATTACAGGTTTTTGTATTTTATTCAAAACTTATAATTGCTCTGGGGTGCCTGGGTGGCTCAGTCAGTTAAGCAACTGCCTTTAGCTCAGGTCATGATCCTGGGGTCCTGGGATCAAGCCCCACATCAGAACCCCTGATCAGTGGGGAGCCTGCTTCTCCCTCTCCCACGCCCCTGCTTGTGCTCTCTCTCTCTCTGTCAAATAAATAAATAAATAAAATCTTACAAAACAAAACAAAACTTATAAGCATTCAAATTTGAGTTAAAATGACATATGTTACTTTGACATCACTAGGAACAGAATTCTTTGTGTTTTCCTTTCAGAAACCTATTTGATCAGTTATAAATCTTTATCCCCTTTCTAAAATCAAATCATTTTGTATACTACTATCATTTTTATGATAGATTTTTTTAAGTACTGGAATAGAGCATATTTTATTAACACATTCTAGCCTTCACAATTTAGGGAATTATGACAAGTAAACTAGAATGTCTGCATTTATGGAAAAAAATGTATTATTTTCTATGGCTACATCATAGTATGTCCTGGTTTCCAAAGTGAGATCTAAAATGTGTAAAACTGGTTTGCAAAAAAGTATTTAAAAGTAACATTTCCTGTCATGTCATTGGATGCTCCATTCCTGACACTTAATGGCAGATGCTAAGATCAATTCAATTAGCATGGGCCTTTTTTCAGCAGGGGCAGGCCAGGCTGGCTCAGTTACCAGCATTTCAGATTAGAATCCATGTGATCATTAGGGTGTGGGTCAAATAAATGAGGACTAGCAAGGAAGTTCAGCCAGTAAAAACTTGGCCAGAACTTGGCTTTACTAATGTTACCCATTTGTAAAAGGGTATGATGTACTGATTTCTTTGCTGGGGATTAATGTCTTTAATGACAGACTCTTCTAAATTTTTCTGAACATGATGAAATGTACCTGTCATCTACATTCCTCACTCTACCACATAACACTAGATTAATAACTATTCTTTTGCATCATGAAGGGGTATCCTCAACTCCACATCAATCTTCTAGTCTGTTTATTTTCATTAAAGATTGTTATGTCCCGGTGAGTATAGGGAAATTGATTACTAAAGGTGTTCTTTATAAAGGTGTGCTGGTTGGGATTAGAACACATGTCTGGCTTTTATGTGATGTATGACACTGGGAAAATAACATATGCTCTGATTCTGAGTTTTCTTACATCTTAAATGGAGAACTATAAAATATATATTGAAAAGAATTTTCTGAGGGTTGAATGAAATAGTGTAAACAAAAATAATTTTATGTTATAAAGTGTTAAATGTTTGTTACATTAGGGTATATTTTCCTATTTAGTATGATTTCACTTCCCTTGGGTTAAAATCCCCCAAAGTTACACTTAAGAAGTTTCACTGGACAGTTCAACCTTTTATAAGGGGCAAAGGACTTAGAACATAAACTAGGCAAGCTTGTCAATTAATAGATTGATGCTAAACAGGGCATAGATAATAAAGAAGAAACACTTAAGTAGTCAAAGAATTAATTTTAGTCCTGGAAAGCTGAAGGGCTTACCTAGGCTTTCATAACAGAGAGAACTGAATTCACATACAGGTCTGCTATTTCATATCTGTGTACTTTGGGCAACATACTTAAATCCTCGAAGCCTCAATTTCCTCATTTTTACATAAGTTTAATATTAAGTCTGTATCTGAGAGATGATGAGTAGGGTATAATGAAAAAAGTGTGTGTAAGTCACTGAGCATGGGCCCAGCACAGAGCGAACCTCATAGGATGTTGGTTATCCTTATTATCTCAGCAATCAGGATGTGTCAAATATTTTTCCCAAGTACACTAAAATAACCCAAATAAAATTTCAATTGGAAAATTAATAAAATTGACAAAATTAACTCTTATGCTCTGAATTATGCCCCCCTACAATTTTTTTTCCACATGTTGACGTCCCAACCCAGTTTCTCTAAATGTTGTAATTATATGTGGAGAGAAGGTGTGTAAAGGGGTGACTGAGTTAAAACGAGGCCATTAGTGTGGGCTAAAATGACTGATGTTCTTAAAAGAAGAAATTTCAGAGATGTGCGTTCACAGAGGGATGACCATGTGAAGAGACAATGAGAGGGTGTCCATCGGCCAAGGAGAAAGATCTCAGATGAAACAGCCCTGCTGGCTCTTTGACCTTAAACTTCCAGCCTCCAAGAAAAGAAATGTCTGTTGCTTAGTTCACTCAATCTGTGCTCTTTTGTTATGGCATCTCTGGAAAACTAATACCCAAAGATTCAGAATTTTATTTTAGGAGGCAGTTTTTATTTTACAAGGAAGCCCTAAGCTGAGCTTTCGGATGGGGAGGGTACTGTAAACTGCCAAAAGAGGACAGGCACTTACTTATTTCAAATATACCCTGAAAAACATAGTTCAGAAAATGACCATTTTTAAAAAAGATTTTCTTTATTTGAGAGAGAGTGAAAGAAAGAGCACAACCAGGAAGAGCAGCAGAGGGAGATGGAGAAGGAGACTCGCCGCTCAGCAGGGAGCCCGATGCGGGGCTGGGTCCCAGGACCCGGGATCATGACTTGAGCCCAAGGCAGATGCTTAATCGACTGAGCCACCCAGGTGCCCCCAGAAAAATGACCATTTAAAGTAATAGGAATAATTATAATAATCATTACCTTGAATTATGGTGTAACTATATTAATTACTTTATGCATAGTATCTCATTTGATTTTACTAACATTCTGTAAAAAAGTTACTGTTAATTACATTTTAGCAGGATAAAATTACATTTTAGCAGGATGAAATCTGGCAGGCTTAGATGAGTGAAAACCATGGAATGAGTAAGATCAGAGTTTGGGATGTGAATCAAGATATGTCTCACTGTAAACCCTGTGCTCTTAACAATGTGATTATTCTAAGATTCATTGTATATCATAAGTTGCATGATTAAATAAATAATTTTTCAGACGTCGTGTCCTGAATTTTGATTCAGAGATTGTGTAACTATAAGCTTTTTTAGTTATGTTGGTCAGGTTCGCAGGTCAGAGACCCCTTTTCTGGGGAGTTAGTTGGTGGTCCAGTAAGAAAACTACATATTTTTAGAAATCAGTGAAACTAAATAGCACTGTAAATAGCTGATCCAAAGAGATTTAAACATGCACATGAATCACACACACACACACACACACACACACACACACACGCATGAGTGCTAAGAATTTTCTTGAATGTTAAAAGTGTCTAGGGCCAAATAATTGATGTGCAAAAAACAACAACAACACTAAACAACCACAGAAACAAAATGGTAACAGTATTTCTAAGAAGGGTTTGATATAAAGGAGAGAGGGCATGAACATTTAAAGTTAGGGACAGAGTATGTGCAGGAATTCTCTTTAGTCAATTTGAGTTTCATTTCTTAAATTTATTTTTTATTTTTTCAAGTTTTTATTTAAATCCTAGTTAGTTTTAGTCATATTTCAAGTCTATTTAGAAAGCTGAGATTGAATGCATATGAACACACCCCTGTGGGCATAGACTTTAAGGAACCTTTCCTTTTAATCAATTCTGATAATTTTCTTTGCCTTTCTACATCCTGAAGAATACATTCCTTAGAAGACTTTTATGCAATCTATAAACCAGCAATAGTCTTATCTCAAGGTCTCTACTGTCTCCAGAGTGATATACTTCTGATTCATTAGGGATTTAATAACATTTTGCCACACTCTGAATGGGAAAATCTGACTCATTTTTTTCTGATTAGCAAAGGACCCCAGTGATTTATGATCTTCATTGAAAGGAGAGACATGGAGGCACAGAAATAAGTGAAAATTTACTTCTCCTAATATCTCCAAAGCCTGAATACTCTAAATATGGTTCTCAGATAATTGTACAAAAAAGAGAATTTGGGCAAGGAACCCGACTGGTTTCTTATTCAAATGTAGAAGTATACATCTATACACAAACTTACATCTATACACAATAATATGAGAATTCATTGATCATATAATGCCTATCAAGAGAAACTTGATAGAACCTAGACTATTTGATCACATTATCTTTAGAACATGGAAGAGGATGGAAATTACAGTTATTCAGTCTTTTGTCAGAGGTTTAAGGATAAGTGATGATAAGAGACATTAAAATCAGCAATGTTCACTTATGAAAAAAGATGATTTGCTTTGGCTACTAAATGCTACCAAGACAGACTTCTTATCTACCAAAATAATACAGAAAAGAGTCTGAAGAATTTGAGTACATGAAAGAATTTATTACAGGTCCAGTGAGAAAGTAAAACTGATATAAAAAAAATGTTTTTATTTGAGAAAGGAAGGATTTTACAAAACATTCTTTTGTTTTAATTAAATAAATAAATTCTGGTTATAGGATGGGTTGAAATTTTTTATTATAAGATTTGTCATTTTGTAAATTTATCGAATTCTTAAAATTTGTTAATTTTAAAACGATTTTTTAGTAAAGGATTGACTTAAAAATGTTCTTTGTTTTTTTTTAAGATTTTTATTTATTTATTTGTTTATTTGAGAGACTGAGAATGAGAGCACACAAGCAGGGGAAGGGGCAAAGGGAGAGGGAGGGAGAATCTCAAGCAGAGTCCGTACTGAGCTCGGAGTCCAATGTGGGGCTTTATGTCACAACCATGAGATCGTGACCTGAACTGATATCAACAGTTGGGCGCTTAACCTTCTGAGCCACCCACGTGCCCTGAAAATGTTGTCTTTGTTGTGTCTGTGACTGTTACTAAGTGACAAACTTGTTGACAAATTTTAATTTGCCTTTAAACCTTCTTTTAATTCTATTCATATTTAGTATAAAATATAAATATTTTATAATAGCATATACTTTGTATGTTATCAAAAAACATAAAGCTATTTATTTTTAGGGAGAAGCATATATACAAAGTGATGATAACATAGGGAAAGCTACCTGACTTATTTATTTTTATCCATTGGATTTTTATGTTATTAACTGGGGGATATTTTATACCTTCTCAAGTCATATTAATTAATTAATTAATTAAATCCATATTATTTTTATCTAATAATATGGGAACATTTCCCTGGATTTTTACTGAATGATTTTTGTGTGTGTGTGTGGTATAGTCACATTTTTATCCCTATGTCTGGCTAAACAGCAGTGCGGTAAATACATATTTAGATGTTTTTCGTTTTCTTCTTTTTATTTCTTTGAATTTTTTAATTTTCTTGTAAAAATGTCTGAGTCAAAGTTTTCAATTAGAAATCAAATAATAACAAAATCAAAAAGTGAAAAAAAGGAATTTTCTAATAGCTTTTGATGTGTAAGTGACAAAAATGGTTTAATATGGAAGTACTGGGATATTCTGGAAAAGTGTTTGTGTTTTTCCTTATAGTATGATTGAGAAGCAGATACTACTAGTTGCCTAATCAATATCCACTCTTCTTTTCCTTTTCTACAAAGGGAATCACATTTTTTTCAAGGTGGCAGTGTGTACTGTTGGAAACTGTTCTCCATCCACCCTTGCGTGTGACACGGTGTTAACAAATGAGATGTATATTGTGGAGGTCTGGGGTATTTTTTTCTCTTCCTGTATAGGTGCTGTCTCTTCCTCCTCATTACAGGCTTGTGGTACCTAAACACCAAAAGTTTCCAGAAAATTAATAGTTCTTAGATTCATTACTACCCTTAGAGCAGGTAGGATGAAACCCTGTGAGCTCCATGGTAACACTTTTCTAAATCTCTTGACTTACATTCTTAAAGCAAAATGTGACCTGGTCTGAATGCCATGAAGGGTTTCAGATTGTGCCAATGAGGTTACTACTTTGAGGACCGGAGGATTTGAGCAGTGGTACCAAAATAATTTAAGTAAGAACAGATATAACAATTAATTTGCCAAACCTAGCCTATCAAATAACATACCTATGTATACATTTATATTAAAATATATGTTTCTCAGTGGTGCTGAATATCTGTTTCTTGCTTCTCATCATATTCTAAATAATGGATCTGGAGACCCTCACAAATTTGTGTGTTATTCAAAACACAACTGGACAACTTAAGTACATTTTGCATTATTAATTATCTCATATTTGTTCCAAATTTGCAAATATATAATGATGTAAAATGTAAAGTATTTTATCAATTCCATATATTGGCAACCAAATAGATATTAAATGTTAGAATTGAGAATATCTTTACCTTATAGAGAATTTTAGTAATATTGATTCATTTTTTTATAATAAAATGTTCAGCTTTTTATTAAAAGGTCATTGATAGCTAGCTTATGGTAATGATGCTAGCTAGCATGGTTAATAAAGCAGAACAGAAGCCAAAAATCTGGCCAAAGAGCCAAAGAGTTCTTTGTGCAATGTAGAATGCATAGTTAGAATTTTTGCTAGAAAACATGTTTTCAACTGTGCCAGAATTGATAATATTTTTGCAACAATTCAAAGATGATAGTCTATATTTTCTGAACTTGTTCAAAGATACAAATCTTAATGAAACCCATGTAAAATTTAACCTTACAATTACCTTTGGATTTATGATTGAAATGCCATCTACATGTTATTATAGCAGACTAGATGCACGATGCACAAGAACAGGTAAGACAACAGATGTTCAACTAAAGAAGTCATGTCTTGTGTTGAGAAAGTAATTTTGAATATGTATTAACCATGATTTTTGGTGTGAACTATTACTTACAATTATTAGTTTATTAAAAGCTTTTGGAAAACTCAGAGATTTAAACTTGGCTATTTTAGTTTTAAGGGGATTCAATATTTTAAATGTTTTAGATTAAGTTTTTTTGTCCCTGAATCAAAATAAACTGCACGTGAAATATGTAGCAAAGGAAACAGTCCATGAAAATATAACAAAATTAGAAGGAAATGAAAAGATTTGCATACAAGTAATCTCCAAAGTATTTTCTAGAAATTATCTTATAACTGATATAGCCCAAAGAATAGTTGTGATTTTTTTTTAAAGATTTTATTTATTTATTTGACAGTGAGAGTGCAAGAAGGGGGGACGCCCGAGGCAGAAGCAGAGGCAGAAGCAGAGGCAGAAGCAGGCTCCCCGCAGGGCTCAATCCCAGGACCCTGAGATCATGACCTGAGCCGAAGGCAGACACTTAACCAACTGAGCCACCCAGGCGCCCAAGGAATAGCTGTGATTGAGCAGCATATTGCTGTTTTTATTTCTTATTTTATCTAAGATTTTAAAACTCTGGAAAAGGAAGAACTTAAAAAATACTGTATGTATCCAGATATTACTGTAAGAGATAGTAAAACTGGTGATATTAAGAGATAGCAATTTATATGGTAAAATTAAAATATTTTTACAATTATGTGGGAAAATGAAAATTTTTCACTTGGGACCCCATTTACATGATATGTGTAAATGAAAATTCATTCCTGAATCAAAGTATCGATTTAAGAATTTTATTGATATTTCCAACTGCTGCTGCTTCAGCAGAACATGTTTTTTCTAAAATGTGAAATTAATAATAAAAATAAAGCTACCTACTTAGAATCCTATACATGTCTAATTTGGCATTGCTGCTAATAAAATACAAATAATGTAAAAAAAATCCTTGCTAATAATATCATCATTGGCGATTTTACTAAAATGAAGGGGAGAAAAGATTTTGTGGGATAAATACATAGTAACTCAAATTATGTTAATCTTTATCATTTTACTTACAAACATTTCAGACACAACAACAGAACACATGGACATGCACAATAATAATTGATTTCAAACTACTTAATACTTTGTCAACTTTCAGTCATATAAAGAGCATACCTTTGTGCATATTTAAAAAATTTGTTCTTAGAAAGTAATATATACACATATGGTGTGTGGGCCTGCATTTCTATTCTTGTCCTGGGCCCTGGAAATATTAAAGAACAGCCTGTCTTCATTACCTAGAGTCATTTAGGAACAAAGAGCAGAGCCAGCATCAGGAAGGGGAGGAATGATAGGGGGGAAATGGAAAGCTAGAGAAACTGATACCTGTAGAGCCGCTAATATGTGCTAAGGTCGATTCCACATCATTTAATTTTTATAAATGTTTAAAGGTGGAGTAGGTCAGTTTCAGAGATGAAGAAATTAAGAGTAAGTAATATTTTGTAATTCTCCAAGTTCATTTTGCTAGTTATGTGGAAGAGCCAGAATTCAGAGCAAGGTCAGTCTTGGCTGACTCTAATTACACAGTTGTTTCTAAATTTAGATTGTAAAAGTAAATGAAATGTGTCACAATAGAAGACAGACCATAGTAGGCACAGAAAGTATTTGTTATAGAAACTTGGTAAAGATAAAAAAAAAAAAAACCTCAGCAGGGAAAAAAAAGAGAAAATAAGAATGTTTTAGAATTTTAGAAATATTCAAGTTTTAAATTCTGGTAGAAGAATTAAAAAATTTAACAGATATCACAGTGAATCTGCAAACTGTCCACATTCTAGAAGTATGGTACATGAGCATGATGGGAAGTGATGAAATATTCAAGAAACAGTGTTGAATAGTTAGTTTTATTTCTACATTGATAAAAATAAGTTGAGGATGACTAAACTTTACATGACAAACATTTAACAACACACAAAAATGAAGACCCTAGGAATTTTTTTATAATTTCGAGGTAGAAAGTCTTTTTGAGTTATGATGCCAAGTCAAGAATCATAAAGACAAGATATTACAGTCTTGCTTTTTTAAAAAATTAAACTGAAACAACTTTGGAACACTAAAAAAAAACAAAACAAAACAAAAACAGGATTCCGATTATTTAAATGAAAAAAAAAATCTTACAAATTAATTTGACCCTCCTCAGAAAGGGAGCAAATGACACCAATGGGAATTTACACAAAAAGGAATACAAGTGTTACCTGCCCGCTGGGGGAGTAATATGTTATATCTCTGTTTTGCTTTTTGCACTCGTCTTTCTTAGGGTATTATTCTAAAGTCCCTGTTGTGGAAATATCCAAAAGTTGGCTCTCAATTGTTAAACTATGTTTCTATTTAACTACTTATTAAATCTTAGTCCCTGGTGTGGCATTTGCTCAAAGAAATTTGTCTGAGAGGCTGGTTACAGTTCCAGGGCAAGGATCACAACCAGGACTTTTTCTAGGGATAAACCTAAACGTATGTGCGTGCTACCCACTTTCGATCACTGACCTAAAATCTGGGTTGGATCAAATGATCACTGACTGGATCTTGTATTATTGCCCCCTAACAAGTATGCAATCTCTGACTGGCACACTAACAAAGGCTTCCCCGTCTGGCTCCTGGGAGAGCTTAACAGGGCCATGCACCCTAACTTCCCAATCACTGATAAGGGTTTAATGTTTTTTTTTCTAAGGTAATTTGCATTTCAATGAGTAATAAAGGATTAGGCCACTAATAAAGACTAATTTATAAAGCTAAGACTTCACGCAGCCTTGAGACCACTGGCTTAGGCACGTTGGAGGGCCAGAGGCCTTTCACAATCTCTATAAAGTGGTCAATGGAAGCACATACTTGCTTCCCTGGGCCCTGCAGGTAAGTAGGTTGCAACACTGAAGCTTTCTTCTGCTGACTCTTCGAGAAGAGTGGGGACAAAGAGCACAGATGCCAGTTTATTTTCGGATTATTCAACCATTGCTAGTTCTTTCCTTTTGAATACGAATTGCACCCATCTTATACCTATTAAAAAAAAAGGCTTAATTCCCTGTTGATAATCCCAAATTGATTATTTTAGGTAGGCAAATTATGAGAACAATTTTACATGTCCTAGCCAACGTCTGCTTGATAAAGTGAAGTGAGCAAAAATAGTGCTCAATAAATCAAATAAATCAACTTTTTAAAAAGGCTTTGCAATAACAAAAAATTGAAATAAGGTAAAAATAGTTTACCTTAGGGTAAAACACACATTAATTTTCCAAATAAACTGTTTAATGGAGACCCTTGGTGATCTCACTGCGGCACGTGTACCCAAGGGCTGGGTGTTTCTATATCGTTTTCAGACACATTTCTGCTGATAACCCATTTCAGCTGAAACTTTACCTCTAACAGAGCACTTAGGCAATCAATGTGAGCATCTCAGAACAGAGCTTACCCCTTAGTGACTCTTTACTGCAGTTGATAGAGCATTTATTGCACTCTTCTCTGATTCTTTTGCTGCAAATGCTTTGCAGAGTATTTAACCTAGTAGCTACTTGGTCAGACATGGTATGTGACTATTAAATAGTATTATGCCATCTCTTAAACAGACTAGAACATTTAGAGTAAGACAAGATTTGGTTTGGTCCTCACTGTTTATACCATTTATGGAAACTTGGGCCTAGCTATTAAAATAGAGGATAGAGGCTGTTCATCAGATATTGGATCTAAATTTAGAATATAATTTTGTTTTATTTTACTAGAGAAAAGGCCTGTCTGCCTTTTGCAGAAATGTGAAAGGGAAAAAATACAGAAATACATATAAAATCTATAATTTATATAAGCATGTAAGTATATATTGTTATATAAATTGAAATCCATGTGTGTGTTATTATGTATATACATAGATAATGCATAAGAACATTCACATAAAAGTTAGCCACTGAGCCACATACATAATGTAATTCCTACTCTTTGCATTTAGCTGTTTATAAGGAATAAATATAGTTGGTTTGGTGTGGTGGAAAGTGTTTTATACTAGGAGTTAGGAGACCTCAATTCAAGTAAGCACAAAGAATCTTCTATGTTATCATTTCTAAAAGTGGTTCAAATAGAACTTTTTGATTTCAGAGGCCCCTGGGCTCTAATATACTCTAATACATTTTGTAATCTGACATTTATATGACCCTATATCTAAATAAAAGTGAATCCAATTTAAACAGTTCCAAATAATCATTAGACTTGTGGTGAGTGAAAAGCATACTTTTATTAGCTTTGGAATAATATGTAGAAACTAAAAAATAATTTTTAAAATAGAAGAAAACATCTTCTGAAAACAATCTGCACTCATTGCAAAATTATAAATACCTTGTGATTACACATATGAAAATACATAATAAATATATACATGCTTAATGGAAAGACAGTAGAAATCCACCAAGTAATTGAGTTACAGCAATGGACTTCTGAAAGGTTAATTTTTCATTCTTAATATTCTTTTTATGACACCACATTAAATTTTATTGTAAATAAAAAAAAGACAAAAGTATAGGAATACTTGGGAAGTGTTAAATACCACACTGTATGTGAAAATATTTGTGAAATGAATTGGTTATCCAAAGAGCACCACGAAAACCATTTGGTTTGGAAACTCATTCTCTATAGGTTATTAAAAAAAATCTAGTTGTATATTTTAATGTAGATACATCAATATTTATTTTCTTTACCAAGAATTTCAACAGACTTGTAAAAACTGATGACTTCTGCTAATGGAGACCCCTAGCTTTTTGAAGGTAAAGGGTATGTGGGTGAACTGACGTTCCCTGGAACCTCTGCCTGCCTAGTAAATTGCATCTTAGAGATGTGTCTGGATTTGTGGAAAATACCTGAACCCAGCTGGGACTGAGGACTCCTCCTTTTCCTTTAGAAGCTCTATGAATATACAAGGGGAGAAATACATTTTGGAGCAGTAAATGGGATTGTGCTATATTTCATTGGTTTATATGCCAACATATTTTTGGGAAGATGATACTTAGTAATTTTTTGAAAATATTGATAAAGATATCACCCACTACACATAAAAATGGAAGAAAAAAACCCTGCTAACTTCTTATTACAGCTTTTGGTGACTATAACAAGCTTTGCTTCATCTGTATAATGTTTATAATCTGAGGCCTGAAAATAGCAGGACTTCAGTTGAAACCTCTAAGTTCTGTCCAGTGTTTCCTCAGAATTATTAATTGGTCCAGGTTTGGCATGCCAGTAAAGTTCACATGAAACTTAACTAAGGCTAACTAAAAACTTGGCATTTGTTCTTGGAAAAAAATCATCTTGAGTTTGCTTAAAGGTCTGTGAACCTCAGGAAACCTTTCAATGACCCTTCCTACAGTGTGGTGGTTTCTAGTGATATCTGAAACCAAGAATGTTTTGTGAAGGGTTTGGGTTTCATCTGGAAAGCCATATCTAATCCTAGGTACTGCCTAATGAATTAAGAGTCTGGTCCTCCTTGGATCCTCATAAAGGCAGTACAACGCATAAAAGCCGACTTTCACTACAGAGCAAAATTGCACCACTTAATGAGTCATTTCAAAATGCCTTTAGTGGATTTTAAAAAATTTTCTTTCTGGGTGTATTTATTCTATCATCACGTTGCCTAGAAAAGAGACATACATGGAGCCTACCATGTGAAGCTCTAGCATAAGTCTGTTAAATAACAGATAATTATTATAACAGTAACTATTGTATTGATAGTATTACACATTCTAAAAATGTTTTTATGGGTTTTATAGGCCGAGAAAGTCCTAAGAGTAGCAAGTTCTGACCACGTAGGACCAGGGGAAGTAAGTACTTCCCAACTAGTAGCTAACTGGATGGTCTTTTAGGTGTTGAGTGGGGTACTGGTGGGGCCATGTTTTCTCACTCTGTTTTTATCACTCACAAGGACACACACAGGTCCACATACATACACTTCTCTCCAGCATATGGAAATTATCTCCCCTCAAAAGGCGAAAATGACCCACTGGATGTGAACAGTTGATAATAAAAAATTCCTAAAATGTGTTACAAAAATAACATCCACAGTTGATGTCAAGGAAAGTTTGCATTATAAAAAGTGGCTGATAGACATGAATTGGATTAACCCTCTTTGTTTTCCTCTTTGAATCCTCTTCAGTAGCTTTTTTTGTCCTAAATGAATTTTTCAGTTTTCTTGCTCTAAGGATTCATTGTCCATCAGTTTTTGATTGTTTTTATATCTCATAAAATGCCTGAGAAGTTTTGACATTCGTTATGTTTCTAAATCTGTTTAGATGCCATTATTTGAGGGCCTGTTTTTATTTTAGGAATCAGTAGAAAAGATTTAAGAAAAGAAATCTATATGAGGATTGTTAAGAAATAGATAATATTTCAGAATATAAGAATACATATTTTTCAGTTGTTCTGAGCCACTAGGCAACCACAGAGAAAAAAAAATGTTTATATTGATAATGACTGATTCTGATTTCCAGAGAAGTAAAATTAAGTTCTAATAAGGTCAAAGAAGAAAATGAAATCCTGGTGAGGTAAGAAATAACCTTTCAACCTTGATATATAGACCCTAATACTCTTTTTTCCACTGATTTCTTGACACTGCGTAGTGATTTACAGTTCACTAATGTTTTCATTTGAAAGTTTTACCATTAAGTTTTAAATAGATTTATCAATTAATACCTTACGAGAGAAGTGCCTGGGTGACTCAGTCAATTAAGTGTCTGCTTTAGGCTCAGGTCATGATCCTAGGGTCCTAGGATCCTGATGAGCCCCTCATCAGGCTCCCTGCTTAGTGGGGAGTCTGCTTGTCCCTCCCCCTCTGCCCTTCCCCCGGCCCTCTACTTGTGCTCTCACTCAATCTTTCTCTCTCTCTCAAATAAATAAATAAAACCGTTAAAAAAATACCTTATGAGATATGCTCTATATTTACAAAGGGTACTTTCCACATGGATAGCATATCTGTGGACATACTGACCAGGGCACAGTGTCCAATTTTAGAAGCTTCAGTTAGATTTTCTTTGTTGATCCATGAGACTTCATAAGCAAGTGAAACATCAACATCAGGTGCCTCTGACAGATATAACCCTGCCTAAAATCTGTATTATGTAGTCTTTTTTTAATATCATAGACAGTAGAAGGGAAAACATGTTTCTTATACATTTTTAAAGAAAAAGATACTTCTTCCCTTTCAATTATAAGACAGTTTTTAACAAAAGCCAATACATAATCAAGTAAAATAAAATGCAATCCATGAGTTTTGGGCCAGGGAGTGCTCCAGGAAATGCTGGAAGTAGGCTAAGCCATGTCATCCTCAGTGCTCTTACACCCCAGCTGCCTTTATGGTTATACATCTTTCTAAACCACCTCTAAACTACCACTCCTGTATTTCAGATCTTTCAATAATCAGTTAGCTTTTGGGGAACTTTGTCATATAAATCCCCAAATTTTCTTACAACATCTTAGTAAATTTCAGTCACTTTTGATTTTGCTTCTCACCAATTATGTTGTCAAGACAAATGCTTTGTCCTTCCACACAGAAGTCATCCGTCTGCTTATCTTATTGCCATTGATTTTTTTTTCCTGCTACCCCACAACCTCCCGATTTAAAAAAAGAAAAACCACTCACATGAATTAGTAGTTTAATCCTTTCACATACTTCATTTGCATAATTCTCACAACATATATTTCCATATAGTTTGGTCGTTATTTCGTATGTCGATCACCACATATATCTCAAACTTGCTTTTCTTTACTCTACTAAATATATTTTATTTATAAGCTGTGCACTCACTGTTTATAATTTGTCTACTTTTGTAGAGTGGGGCTAATTGATAATGAATTATGATGTAGTGCCACGTTCCGCTGAGAGACAGAGTTATTTTTGAAGAAGTAATTTTATTATAGAATGTTAGGCCATTTGCAGTAATGAAAAGTTTGCTTTTTGATGAAAGCATAAGAAGGTGATAACATAATGAGATGGTGTATAGAAAACAGACAAGTCCTTTTAACTTTTTTTTTTTTTTTTTTAGGCTAAAGATGCCTGTATTCAACAAAGAATAGATTGTGGCCTGTCAAAATGTCAAAGTCAATGACATTATCATTACCTCTTCCTGCAGTCCTTAGCAAAAACAATTTCAATTCAGAAATAAATGATATGAAAAAGCACTGTTTGGCCAATATGTTATCATTAAACTATCCAGAGAATTTTTTTTCCTTTCTTAATATTTCTTCCAGGTAAATTCACTTCTCCTTAATAAATGTCATTTCCCCCCCCCTTCCTTTAAGTATACAGACTCAGAAACATGTTGATGGAGGGAATCAAAGTTACCAGCAGTGCAATATCTACAGATAATTTTCCTTAAGGCAGAGTGTTCACATACTCACAATGCCAGGTCATTCAGAGGGCAGGGCTTACGAGAGACAGAGTTCAAAGAAGCTTGGCACTGGGAGAGTTTGCCAACTACTGTCTATGTATTTGGGGTCAGTCTTGGAAGAAATTACTTATCTATCCTTCTTGGAACCTAGGAAGATTTTCAGAGGAGTAACTTAAGGACTCTGTCTCTCTTTCTTTTCTATTTGCTGCTTCTTATCTCAGAGGATTTTGTGATTTAATAATAGGCAAAGTATATCATTTATTAAGTTCATCTAAATGGCAGGCAAAGTTTAGGAGGCTTTTCATACATTTTGTCATTTAATTCACAGAGCAAGCTCTGCATGTAGGCACTAACATTGCTCTCATCCCGCTTCTAGAAATGAAGAAACAGATGCACCCAAAGTTTAAGTAGCTTGTTTAAGGAGATACAATTTGCAAGTTTCAGAACAAGGATTGCAACTTAAATCTTTATGATTTCACACAAATATAGCATAGAGCAGCATGGCCTCTTGGAACTTGGATTAAAAAGTAAGATCTCTGGGGCGCCCGTGTGGCGCAGTCATTAAAGCATCAGACTCTTGGTTTTGGCTCAGGTCATGATCTCAGGGTCCTGAGATCAAGCCACAAGTTGGGCTTCACACTCAGCATGGAGTCTGCTTAGGACGCTCTCTCCTTCACCCTCTGCCCCTCCCCCCCCCCCCCAAAACAAATAAATAAATAAATATTAAAAAAATTAAAAGCAAGGTCTTTTATTTATTAATTGTGTTACTTTGGGTAAATTAGCTTTTCTGTGTCTCACTGTCCTCAAATTGTGGTAATAATTATTTAACACACACAAAGGACTTCAGGCTTAACATGTAAGAAATACTTAATAAATATTAGTTAAATGCTAAACTTTCTTCAAGAATTTTATTATGTATTAATTCAGTGTGCTGATCATAAAAAATTATTTGTATAAATACAAGTATTCAGATTTTTATAGTTGAAATCATTTCTCAAGAATGACTTTATTATATCCTAGACACAATATATGTCTATCTTCTTCTGCCGAATAATAGAGGAATGCTGTGTTTTTATCTGATAGCATAAAATGTCACTTTTCCATATAACATGCAAATGCTTTATTTCAAAAGGCCAAATCTAAAGGTGCTGTCGAGCTTGATTTATTTGGGTCTATTTTAATCAGGACTGCTTTAACATACAAAGTAAACTGCTTTAAGGAGGATCTCTCTCTGGGAGCGTATTATCATTTCGGCATTCTATGTCTCTTGAAGAGGTCTTAATTTATGCTCACGCAGCAGGATGCTTCCTTCACTGTAATTGTACTTCTTTTAGATCCTCTTCTATATATGAGGCAAGACCTTGGTGGGAAGAAAGAGAAAAGCAAGACCAGACATTATTATGGCACAAATAGTAGCACAACAAAGTATACACAGGTGCACAGAGGTGCAGGCAGGAAGGCAAGTTCAAGGATCTGCTCACGTGACTCAGAGTTAGATTGTCCATGGGAGGCTCACACAGCAATCCAACCTACACCAATAGTTACGACTATAGGATTGAAATAACTGTGAGTAATAAATCATGCATGGAATTTGGTAGAATTCACAACCTCCACCTAAACCTTTTTGTCTCCAATATTCTGAGAAGTACAGCCATCTCTTACGGCTGAGTGAAAGGAGTTTGAAAGCAGATCAGAGACTTATGCCAGGATCTGTAGCTTATTAGTTAGAGGTAGAATCACTGACCCCAGAGCCCAGTTCTTTCCATTATAAATCCTGCCTCTGATCAAAATTAAAATTAAAAGTGTTTTGGATCATTAGGCAATAAATCAATAACCCGATGCTTAGGGATGATTCATATTGTACGATGAAGAGCATTCAGGGAAGATTTCATCAGAATACCAGTCCATGAGCTGGCATTGAGCATGAATATGCTCTTACACGGATGGACATGGTAAGGGGCAAAGGTAATAGAAAGGACTTGGCTTTTTGTGCTGTGAGAATTTATTTGAATTAGGGAGGTCAAGGTTAAAATACATTAGTAGCAGTTTGGAAGCAAGAATGAGCATGTCGGGGAAAAAGTATGGGGACGTGGGTGGCTGGAGTTTGAAGTGCCCTATGACGACTGGTTGGGGAAAGTAACATAGAAGAGGAGGAGACTTTCCTTGCTTACACTTTGGGTGTCCTGTCTTGTGGTGCTCCGACCATTTCCTAGCAGGGGACATATAGAAACACCTGTAGAATGAATAGGCCACAACTCAACAGTGTCATTTAAATACATAGTAGACACGTCTTTAAAAGATATTAGCAAGCTATTTTTTTCTTCCCGTTTAAATCGGGAAGCAGTAGGGTGAATATATTTGTAAAGATTGCCAAGCACCGAGGATAAAATGAACAAAACAAACCAAAAAAACCCCATATACCTGAGGAGTAGCACAAGGAAAGAATAAAGGGAGGTCTGGAAAGTGATGATAAAGAAATATGATTTATCAAAAGTGTTATGACCCAACTTCATGGAGAAAGAAAGACATTTTCATAAAATGCTACCTCTGAGCTCAAGACTTTGTGGCAGATGGAACACCTCTCTTATTCCCTGCTCTCTAGTCTGTCTTCCTCTGTCCGCCACACAAAATAAGATAAAAGTACCAACAGAGCAAGGGAAAAACCCGAGGGGAAGAGGTCTGCTCTCAAAGCCAGACAGGCACCGTTGCTGCCGGCCGCACACATTTCACAGCTTGGTGCTTGGGTCTGCAGCTGCCAAGTGTATCTCGAGTGACTATAAACACTCTTGGCCTGAGCCGAGTAAGGGATCCAGAAGGCTGACAGAGAGTCCGTGAGCTGATTGCCAGCAGGGGATGGGGACATGCCAAATTCTGATGGAATTACACCCATGTGACATTTCCTACTGTAATCACACCCTCCCTTTGCAAAGGCCAGGCTGGGACTAGGAAAGCAATTACGGTGAGTCAGTGTCATGAGAGAAGGCTGGTTTCGTGCGGAGCCCAGCTCAGCAGTTGTGGGCGCTCAGTCAGTCATACGCATGCTCCAAGAGCGATTCGCCTAAAAGGGCTGTCTAAGCTAACAGATGGAAGAAAGACAAATGCTTTTCTAGAAATATGCCTTGTGCTTACTGATGATTAGATTTTAATGAGGTATAACAGAAATAAAACGCTTTAACAAATAAGAAAAAGTCTCAACGGGGCAGGGCACACAGAAATACATAATGCAAGGCAGGGAGAGAATGTTTTTTTTTTTTTTAACATCATTAAATAAATGAATACGAGATTTCATCTTCAAAATATTTTCATGCAATCATCTTTCAAATATTTTTAGGATATATACTCTTATTTAAAATTTCTTCTTTCTAATCCTTCCTTCCACTGAATTTAGCTGTAGCTTTCAGATACTGGACACGATGTCAATAAACTAGAACACTCCCTGAGCTTGCAAGTGTGTGCACCTCAGGGGGCTTAGCAGTGTTAGACAAGGACTAGCATTGAATTTATGTTTAAACTTAATGCAGGGTGAGAAAGGGCTTTTCAGCTTGAACCTCAGCCATGAATAAACTCTTGCTTCCAAAAGGAAGGTTGGTTATGCTAGGAAATAGAAGTACAAAAAGCAAACATACAGATGACAGAAATTGTTCTTGGATTGGCTAGTTATGTCAGACAACAAGCATTTTTTGCTAGGAAGAAAGGTGCCCACAGAAGTCAGTAGAAGCATATTTAAAAATTGAAAGTCATCCTAATCGTTATACTATTAATGACAGAAAATAATCCACAAATAATAAAGGGCATTAAATCTATAAATAATAAAAGGCATCTATGTGACCAGTGAATGTGAGAAATGATCAGTGTAGGAAATGGAAGACAAGCAGAATTTGATGGTAAAAGAACCCAGAGAGAAAAAGAGAGAGGTTTCATATTTATTTATTTATGTCCATTGGGAGGTAAAATATTCATAATGTTTACACGTGACTTAATACAATTCCAAGTTGAATAACTCCTCCTACTATTGTTTTATGTGAGACTTGAATCTGTTAACCTTCACTGATGGTCCCAGTGAATGAAATTCATGCTTTTTAGTGTGGTTTGCAGGCCAGGTGCTCCATGAAAGGACAAGTACAGAAATGGAGAGTAAGTGGTTAGAAAATTTTATAGCAGTTTGAGTAATTTTTAGGTCTGTTGAATCAAATGATAATTTGGGCTTGTGTTTCATGTGTCTAATGTTATTTTGTTTTTTAGATATTAATTTTATATTTTACAAAATTATCTAGCTCTCAAAAATCTCTTACCATGATTCCTTGCATAATGCTAACTTAATAAGGCTTTATTCTGACTATTTTCCACAATTATTTATGCACATATGCATGCTTACTTCCAAGGCAAATGTTTCAAGAGGAAACCATGATGAAATGTATCACATCATGATCCCTTGGAAGAAGTGTTCAACAACACGTATCTGTTCCTCAAGTTGTCTGCTGAGAGCAAGGGCGATGGTGTTGGGGATTAAAATGAGTATTAAACCAGAGGGTCTGAGAAAGTGGTCAGTATTTAATAACACAAACAACCATCCTTGTGGAAACTCTCCATCTTGGCACCCATGCATACCATAGAAGAACAGGTTATTGGGGAGAAAACATCATTTTATACCATTTAAAATTGGAAATATTGATGCCTAGTATATAATGAATACTCTCCTTTTCTGGGTATAAATTAGTTTTACTACTTTTATTAGCAATGCATCATGATCTTTTAACAAAACTACTTTTTTCCTTCCCTTTTTCTACCCTTTTCTTCTGTCCCTTCCTTCCTTCTCTGCATCTGTGCTGGGTTGTTGGAAGAGAGAGAATTATAAGCTTAAAGTTTTATTATTAACTGGAAATAGAATTGGAACAGATTTCCACTTGCTATCTATATATGTCATACGAGGTAGTTGCACATTTGTATGTCTATAAATATAGATAAATGTGGCTTAATATTTTCCGGTGTTGGTCCTTTGGAAACTCTTGGGAAGGAGTATTTGTAAATCTATGGTAATATGAAGAAAAGAAAACAAAATCAGAAAGTAAGAAGATAATCAAGGTGGGGAAATTTGTTTTTAAAATAAGGGCTACTTAATTTCAAGATAATTAATGAGAGAGATACAGAGATTTTTATCTATTTTGACATGTACAGATTTATAAATATGAAGACTTGGTTTTTCACTCTGCTTTATACAGAACCAAGTATGCTGAATCTTGCAGGGTTACTCTTTATTTCTGGTCAAACAAGTTTTTCTATCAATGCCCAAGTTATCTCCAGCAGTCGTTCCCAGGCTGGCTAATTATCAAAATCATCTGGGGAGCTACCAAATAAAAATCTTCGGAGGTGAGACATGGAAATCCTTAAACTTAAAATCCTCTGCAGATGATTTTAATGAATAGCTTAGTATGGGAAGCACTTGTCTGGAGGCAACAGACCCAAAGGGACAAAAACTAATTTAACATTTTTATAAGCATCCTAATTCAAATGTTGGAAGTTGCATTCCCACTCAAAGTTCTATGGCATCCTCTTAAGACCTTGGGCTAAATCATGTGGCATATGTCCTGTATGGATCCCTCTTATAATCTCCTTGAGGTTGAGGACACAATTTTCTTTTATTGCTCTCTCTCACACGGTTATTACATTGCGCTGAGATGAGGCATTCCATTAACCCTAGTGAATACAATGGCATTCCCAAGAGAAAATGTGTCTTTAAAAAGGAATACAGTATTAATAGGAGGTGGTACAACACCTCCTATATTACACACCAGAGGCTTCCTTGAGCAACCAACTGCTAGTGGAAATTATCGCTCTCCTGAGAATTTCTTACCAACGAAAGATTTTAGCATCTATTCATGTGGTTGGGTCTTAGCTGTCTCAGAAGTAGGACATAGAATTATAAGAACACAAAGGGATTATCCTTAGTATTGTCTTCAGGGAAAAACAAAATTTAAATGAAGCAGATAAATTTATGGGTCATGTATTCTAACTTGAAAGACCTCCAGAGAAGAATTCTCAAACTCATCCAAATACTACTTCCAATGTACAATTGTCATTATTTAAAAATCAGATAATTCCTTGGGGTGCCTGGGTGGCTCCGTCTGTTAAGCTTCTGAATCTTGGTTTCAGCTCAAGTCATGATCTCAGGGTTGTGGGATCGGATCCTGTGTTGGGCTCTGCACTCAGCAGGGAGTCTGCTTGAGATTCTCTCTCTCTCCCTCTGTTCCTCCCCTCCCCTCCCCGCTTGTGTGTGCGTGTGTGGGCATGTGCACTTGCACACATGCTCTCTCTCTCTCAAATAAAATCTTTTAAAAAAATCAGATAATGCCACTCCATTGTGGTGAATTACACATGAATGGCAACAACTGAGACAATCACTTTAAGAATATGTCATAATTTCGGGCGTCTGGGTGGCTCAGTTGGTTAAGCAACTGCCTTCGGCTCAGGTCATGATCCTGGAGTCCCGGGATCGAGTCCCACATTGGGCTCCCTGCTCAGTAGGCAGTCTGCTTCTCCCTCTGACCCTCCTCCCTCTCATGCTCTCTGTCTCTCATTCTCTCTCTTGCAAATAAATAAAAAATCTTTAAAAAAAAAAGAATATATCATAATTTCTAAAGCAACCATAATTTTATTTAATGTTTTGTTTGATAAATCTTTTCAAGATCTGAGATTATTTTTCTGTTCAAATGACAGGGTTAAGCTAAGCAATTTTTCATTATCATTTTTAAATTTTTTATCATACATAATTGCTAATAATCACAAAATTAATTATTGCATTGTTTAATATTGTCATATTCAGCAATTAACAACTGGGCTCCATTATTTAAGAATAGCTTTTTACAAGGTATTAGGCCCAACTAGGACATCGGTAGGGATGAGAGAACTGTACTGCTACCAAAACTGCTCGAAAAATGCCAAAGAGAGAGAATTGTATTTTACAAGTTTCTTCTTTATATATATATATATATATATGTATATATATATATATATATATATATATATATAAATCTTTCTAGGATTGTCATCTTGTCTAAAAGGTCACCTTCATCTATTGTTCTCATTCTTAATTCATTGGAGTAATCAATTCTCAAAGGTCTGTAGAATGATAGAGCAGATCACACCCTGATCAAAACCAGTCATTCATACACTCATCACAATGAGCACTGAGTAATGTATAGAATTGTTGATTCACTACCTTGTACACCTGAAACTAATGCAAAACTGTATGTTAACTATGCTGGAATTAAAAAAAAAAAAAATTCAAAAAACAGTCATTCGGCTTTTCTGGAATTCATTCCTCTAAATATTAACTCCATTACTTGATATAATTTAGCTAGTAAGTCTATATTTCCCACAAACAGCTTTTTTTAAAACACCTGACTGATCTCACCAAAGATTTCTCAACACAAAATTACAGGTTGGGTCTAATAGTCTTCTTCTTCCTTGCTATACTTCTTAGGTGTCCATCCCAGGCAACACACCATCCCACTTACTCCCCACGCTTAGAATTTTGGTTGTCATCCTTTGAAATTACCTGATTTGCGGCTCATTATGTTAACTGGCTAATCAACTTCCTTTGTGTGATGTAGTCTTTGAGAGGATTTAAAGGGCTATATACCCAATTAATGTATACATTTTATGTTTTTTAAAATGGCTTTTCTTATGGAGAAAATAGAAGCACATGTTAAATTACATGTTACAGAAGGGTTTATATTGGAAACCAAGAATTCTCTTTCTCAATTTCTTCTCACTTCTATGCCGCTTCTTAGGGGCAATTGTTTTAAAATGTATCAGTACTCCGTTTACTTGTGGTTACCTCCACATCTTTCAGATACATTTTTACTACCGTATCTTCATGAAATTTAGAAATTTTTATTTGCTTTTCTCTTTTATAAGTGTTTAGTTTACTTATCCACTTTTAGTCTTCCCTAAAACCTTTCCTATTTCATAGCTATTTTACTATTAGAGTTTTTCTACTGTTACTTTTCTTTTTTTTTAATTTTTTATTGTTATGTTAATCACCATATATTACATAATTTGTTTTGGTGTAGTGTTCCATGATTCATTGTTTGTTCATAACACCCAGTGCTCCATGCAGAATGTGCCCTCTTTAATACCCATCACCAGGCTAACCCATCCCCCTACCCTCCTCCCCTCTAGAAACCTCAGTTTGTTTTTCAGAGTCCATCATCTCTCCTGGTTCGTCTCCCCCTCTGACTTACTCCCCTTCATTCTTCCTCTCCTGCTATCTTCTTCTTTTCCTTTTTTCTTAAAATATGTTGCGTTATTTGTTTCAGATCTGTGACTGTTACTTTTCTAAGCTTAATTACTGAAAAAATTATTTCCTGTTCCATCAGAGATGACTCTTAATGCTTAATTTATACATTAAGGATCTTGGCACCTTTATCTTTTTTTTTTTTTGTCATTTCTTTCTCCCTACCTTCTCTTTTTCATCTTCTGTCCAAGTTACCTTGAATTTTATACTGCTGCATTGATAACATTTTTATCCCATTCTATAATATAAATCTAATCTTACATGCTTTATCTCTAGAATCACTTTAAAAATTGAAAACCATAAGCTATTTAACTATCTTTTTAAAAACTTTTTTTTTTTTTACATATTGTGACCATATAAATTTGGTTTACTTTATGTATAGTAAATAGTGGGCTATGATTATATTTCTTTCTTAGATGTTATTCTGTCAATTTTGGTATCACTCAAGGGAGACTATTTCTGCAATTATACATATATATTTTTTAAAGATTTTATTTATTTGACAGAGCGCACAAGCAGGGGGAGTGGCAGAGGGAGAGGGAGAAGCAGGTTCCCCACTGAGCAAGGAGCCCGATGTGGGATTCGATTCCAGGACCCTGGGATCATGACTTGACCTCAAGGCAGACGCTTAACCAATTGAGCCACCCAGGCGTCCCTGCAATTATGTTTTAATGTAATATCATTCATTACTCTTCACCAATTATTCAAAATCATACTTTATTTGATCTATATTTGACTATGGATTTTTTAAAATTTTTTAACTTTTGGTAGAGTTTCCGTTGCCTTTGTTTTTTCTTATTGGAATAAAAGACATATGTTTTTTCCATTATATCTCTAATAAAATCCAGGTTCTTACTCATTTTATTTATTTCTTAAAATGTATTATGTCCTTTTTTCAGCCATTCTTCTTGGAAGCCACTACCTTCCATTTTACTTTAAACTATTGTTTTTTAGACTCATATTAAAGAAATTGGAGTCATTCTTAATATTTTAGTTCTTTTGCTGGTTATGTGGTAGAATTGCACTAATTTGAAATCATATGACTTGCTTTGGGCAATGATATATGAGTCGAAGATCCCAAAAGCCAGTGGACTGACTATATGTCATATTCTTTTCCCCTGCTGTGCAGGAATAGGTGGAAACTCCAATTTTAGATGATCAGGGTGAAGAGACATAAAAAGGAGCTCCTACCCATTATTCATCAGATATTCATTTATTGAATACACAGTATGTAGCAGATATATTTAGATGATGGCAATACAGCAGTGATCAAAATTATGAATTTCTTACTGATGTGATTTTAGATTCTAGTGCAATGAAAGAGAAAGAGAGTAAAAAAATTGTAATATATCAGGTGGTAAGAAGTGTAATGAAGAAGACTTAAGCAGGGTAAGTGGAACTGAAGCAGACAAAAGCCTGATTCTTTCACAGGGCATTTAGAGAAGACATTCTAAGAGGAGACACACAGACTTAAAGAAAGCTGTTTATTTGGATATTTGGAAGAAGAGTTCTAGGGCAGAAGGTAAGTCTTGAGTGTGATGACCCTGAATCAGGAGCATGCCAGGCTTGAATATGGAGCAATGAGAAGGTCAGTGTGGCTAGAGAAGGAAAGTAGTCTTGCAGTTTTGTAGAAAAGTAGCCAAGGGCCAGATTGTGAAGGGATTTACATGCTGTGGTAAAGTTGGGCTTTTATTCTGTGTGAGCTGGGAAGTTACTGGAGGATTTTAAGCAGAAAATGACATGGTCTGACTTGCATTTTCAAAGACTCAATCCTGCTGTTTGCAGAATAGACTATAAGAGGCAAGAGAGGCATGGAAATCTAAGTTGTAAGTAATTTTTCCTCAGGACTTTAAATACTTACTCAGCTACAATTTAGCATTCTCTTTTGCTGATAAATTTGATATGTTTTCATTCTTTTATTGGGAAGACTTTTTTCATTACTGATAAGCTTTTAGGATCTTCTTACTCTTGTGTTCTGAAATTTCATAATGATGTGTTTTGGATAATGATGTGCTTGTGTTTAAAATTTATCTCACTCAGCATTTTGTGGAACTTTTCAGTTTAAAGACTTCTGTCTCTCTTCAGCTCCTGGCACCATTTTCTATTATTCCTTTGAAAAAATTTTTACTCTCATTTACCTCCATTTTTTTCTTTCTAGAATTGTGATTAGAAACATTTAACTTTCGGTTTTAACCTTCTTTTATATTTTTATTTCTTTATCATAGAGTTAAATATGTTTTTTTGTATATCTCTGATTCTATCAAAAGTAGGAAAACCAAGGTAGAATAAAAAGACTATATGTTTTGAGAAAAAGTGGAAGCTTCCGTAGTTTTTTGTGTGAAATATTCCCATGTGCTTATTAGGTATGGTTTTAATAAATCTGTACCAGTTCATTTCTTTCTGATCACAAATTTATATTCTTATTTCTCCTAAATTTTAAGTTATCATTTCACTGGGATCTCAGAGAATAGGGGGTAAATTTGTCTTGTAGATCTAACCCATTTTAATGATGTTACTACTTTAAAGGGAGAGAATAGGTGTTTGCTGTTATTTCAGACTACTCAGACAATACCACAAACTTCTTTTGATTAAAGTCACAGCCAGATTTCACCTCCATATCTCTAAGTTTAATATAATTGCTTCATCCAATAGTCCCTTTTAGGTATCAACTGAATTAAAATTGTTTGAGGTAAAGGACAAAACTTGCAGAATTATGTTAGAAGAGAACTTTCTCTAGGATTTTGAATATGTGCTTGACTCTGTGATTTCAAATAAGAGCTATAGAGATCATCACTTACCCATTACTTAATTAAAAAAAAAAACAGGAGTGACATTAATACATTTTGGATACTATATAAGATTTTAAAGTGAGTGGATAAATATAAACAAAGAAATTTAGGACAGTTGTTTGAAAGTGAATTAAGTTTGAAAATGTACATACATATTTGCTATATACATACAATATAGATAATTTACCTGTGATGATTATAATATATAGATAGGCAACATTTTATAGACTATGCCATGAGATCTATGATTTCATTCTGGAGAAAAAAACCCAACAGATTAATTTGCCAAGAATTTCTTGCTTGTAAGAGACTCCGTGCTTTACGTTTGTAAAGAACTATTAATGTACCACTCATTTGCTGCAGAAAGTGGGTGAATGACTAGGAAATTTACTGTTATAACTTAAAGAAGAAAAATATCAGAGACAGGTACTATAAACCAATAGAACATAAAAATGAAACAAATCTTCTGTTTCCAGTTATAAAAGCAAAGTAGTACTTAATCTCTAAGTAGCCAACTGAGATTTAATTCCAGTAATAGAAATAACTATATACTGAAACTAACTCAGTATAAGAGGTTCTGTATGATTCCATAGAGGCTCTATGAAATGCGTCCCTTTTCCCAAGTAATAATTATGTAAAAAAATACTAGTAAACAATTATTTATGCTAAAAAACACAATTCTACCTGTCTAGGTAGAATTAAAATTTCTTTAAGAATGATCCCAATGTATTTCTAAGATGCAATTTAAGAGATTTTGCAAGTGATGATATTGTAAATGCATAAAAATCTCTGAATCTCTTTTTTAGATTTTGTATCTTCCTTTTCATAAAAATTTCATAAATAGATGGTTAAAGATACTGTTCTATCCTCTCACCCACTGCTCATGCCAGTCATTTCCTATTCCTAAATATAGGATTTTTAAAGGACTGATAGACTACTCCATGTCAGTTCCCCTGTATTAATTTCTCTGTTTGTAACGTCATTATCATGTTCAGTGCATACAGGTATATGCATGTCCCAGGCATAAGCAAAAGAGCCAGTACCCAAAGCTGTGTCTCCAGGACTCAGCCCATCCCCTGCTACAGGCTGTGTGTCTGGTTCCATTGTCTTCAGATTTCATTATCTGTTATTCTCAAGGCAAGCCAGAAATGTGGTTTTGTTTTTTCAAGTCAGATAGGTACTTTTGTATCATTTCTTATTCTTATTTCGTTTTTCTTCATAATACTTCTAATACTCTCATTTCTTTAAATATCTTAAATATGTTTATTTTTATTCTGTGTTTGAAAATTTCAGTATTTTCAGGGTTTTTTGTTTTTGTTTTTTAAATAGGACTCATTTTATTTGTTTGTTTGTTTAAGTAGGCCCCATGCCCAATGTGGGGGCTTGAACTTATGACCCCAACATTAATCTATGAGAACTCTTTTAGGTTTAGGTCTAAAGTATTTTCCTCCCAAGAGGATATCTATAAGCTTCTTCCATACATAAGAGGGTAAAAACAATTTACAATCAGATAGATTTGTTGAAGTTTCAGATTCCAAATTAAGAGGAAGGTACAGAGATTTTCCATATACTCCCTGACTCCACATATATATTATTTTTTTTTAAAGATTTTATTTATTTATTTGAGAGAGAGAGAGAGAGAGAATGAGAGATAGAAAGCACGAGAGGGAAGAGGGTCAGAGGGAGAAGCAGACTCCCTGCTGAGCAGGGAGCCCGATGTGGGACTCGATCCCAGGACTCCAGGATCATGACCTGAGCCGAAGACAGTCGCTTAACCAACTGAGCCACCCAGGCGCCCTCCACACATATATTATTAACATCCTCCCGCAGAGTGATACATTTGTTACAATTGATAAACCTACCCTGACACATCATAATCACCGGAAGTCCACAGTTCATATTACCCTTCTCTTTTGATGTATATTTTATGGGTTTATACAAATGCATAAGGACATGTAACCATCATTATGGTATCATACAGACTATGTTCACTGCCCTAAGCATTCTCTGTGGTCCACTATTTGTTCCTCTCTGCCTCTGCCCCCTGACAACTACTGATCTTTTTACTGTCTCCATAGTTCTATCTTTTCCACAATGTCATATAGTTTGAATTATACAATATGTAACCTTTTCAGATGGGCTTCTTTTACATAGTAATATGCACTCAAGTTTCCTCCATGTCTTTTCATGGCTTATAAGCTAATTTCTTTTTAGTACTGAATGATATTCCTCCTGTCTGCATATACCACAGTTTACCTACTCACCTACTGAAAGACATCTTGGTTGCTTCCAAGTTTGGGCAATTATGGATAAAGCTGCTCTAATCATCTGTGTGCAGATTTTTGTGTAGACATAAATATTCAACTTTGGGTAAATACCAGGAGCACAATTGCTGGATCATTGGGTAAAAGTATGTTTAGATCTGTAAGAAACCTCCAAGCTGTATTCCATAGTGGTTCTACTATTTATGCCCACCAGCAAAGAATGAGAACTTTTGTTGCTCCACATCCTCACCAGCATTTGGAGTTGTCAGTGTTATATATTTTGGCCATTTTAATAGGTATATGATGGTATCTCATTGTTGTTTTAATTTGAATTTCCCTGATGACATATAATGTGGGGCATTTTTTCATGTGCTTATTTGCCATCTGTATATCTTCGGTGAGTTGTTTCTTAAGGTCTTTGGCCCATTTTTAATCATGTTGTTTTCTTATTATTGAGTTGTTTTCTTTTTTTAAGAGTGGAGGGAGGAGCAGACAGAGAGGGAGAGAAAGGCTCAATCTCACAACCCTGAGATCATGACCTGAGCAGAAATCAACTCTGACACTTAACCGACTGAACCAGCCAGGCACCCCTCATACTATTGAATTTTAAGAGCACTTTGTATATTTTGGATAATAGTCCTTGATCAAATGTGTCTTTTGTAAACATTTTCTCCAACTCTGTGGCTTGTTTATTCATTCTTTCATAATTTTCTTTCATAAAACATAAGTTTTTAATTTTAATGAAATCAGCTTATCTATTATTTATTTCACAGATCTTGCCTTTAAAGGTATTGTATTAAAAAAGTTATTACCATTTCCAAGGTCAGATAGAATTTCTCCTATGTTATCTTCTAGGAGTTTTATAATTTTATATTTTACATTTAGGTCTATGATCCATCTTGAGTTAATTTTTGTGAAGAGTGAAAGTCTATGGCTAGGTTTTTTTGTTTGCGTGTGGATGTCCATTTATTTTTACAACACCATTTATTGCAAAGAGTGTTTTTGCTCCACTGGACTGCCTTTGCTCCTTTGTCAAAGATTAGTTGACTGTATTTATGGAGGCCTATTTTTGGGTTCCCTCTCTGTTCTATTGATCTATGTGTCTATTCTTTTACCAACAGTACACAGTCTTGATTCTGTAACTTTATAGTAAGTCTTGAAGTCAGGTAGTTTTGGTCCTCAAACTTTGTTCTCCTTCAATATTGTATTGTTGATTCTGGGTCTTTTGCTGTCCATATAAACTTTAGAATCAGTTTGTCAATATCCATGGTTTTGTTGTTTTTTTATTACTTAATCACAGTGGGCCTTTTTGTGTGTGTTCTGTGATTTTTGTTTCTGGGTTTTATTATTTGAACATTAATCTATGTGAACTCTTTGAGGTCTAGGTCTAAAGTATTTTCCTCCCAAGAGGATATTTATATGCTTCTTCTATACATTAGAGGGTAAAAACAATTTACAATCAGATAGATTTGTTGAAGTTTCAGATTCCAAGTATTTCTGTCACCCACCATCAGTTCAGTCATCTTTTCATATATACAATCTGATTTTTATCCATCGGTTAAAAAGTGTTGCTTACCATGAGAATTTTTCTGGCTATATAGTCTGCCATATTGATATAAACAGAAACCAGGGAAAGAAGAACAGACTATTCTGATTAGTGAATTTGGGGGAGGAGCTAATCATTCAAATTCAGGCTCTCCTGGGCCCCCTTGTTGGAATGTCTGGAGAGAAGGTGCCTGCTGGTAATTATCTCTCAAAGATGACAAGCTTAGTCAGTGAAGGCTCTACTCAATGTTTGTCCAGATCTGCCTGTGACTGGGTGGAGAATTTTGGTGATAGTTTTGGTTTATTTCTAATTCAAAAGAAATGAAAGCAAATATTTCTTGTAATGCTTAAGCCATTTTCTCAAATTGTCTCTAAGGGTATGAAGGGGACAATTTTATCTATACCTTAATGATTTCTATATACAACTCTCAGTTGATTCTGAACATGGGAGAAGAAAAGGATGAATAATTTTAGCAACATCCTCCTTAATTCCTATTTGTTTGATATTAATATTGCTTATAGGTGAATCTTGGTTAATAGCTTCCCATTATATCTGTCCTATTCTTATTTTTAACATTTTGGCATCATAACTTTCAGGTTTGTTTTTTGTAAGCATCATATTTACAGACTTGCTAAAAATGTAATGTGCATTTCTGTCCTCTAATTGCTATCATTACCTATTCACATTTATTGCGATTACTAATATTTTAGACTTATTTGTATCATCTCATTTTCTATTTTTCATTTGACATGATTTTTCTTCACTGAAATACTTGTCTTTTTTTTACTAATTTCATGGATTTTCCTTACTCTCTTTACTTTTCCCATACATTTAATTTCTAATAAATTCTTTCAGAATCCATTTTAAAATGTTTTTGTTTTCCTTTTTCTTTTATCTGAAAGTCAAACTGTGTTTGGAATTCGAGGCAGATAGTTTTGCATTGTCTTCTGGCATCTATTGTTGCCGTTGAGAAGTCTGCTGTCATTGGCACTGGCATTTTGAGGAGGTAATATTTATTTTCTCCCTGGTAATTTTAAAGCTTTCTCTTATTTTTCTTTTTTTTTCAATTTTGCCTCTGTTTCTAGGTAGTAGATTAGTGTTCAGTCATTTTGCTCAGTACATATTGTGATCCTATGTACTCTATTATTTGTTTATTTATAAAAAAAATTCCGAGCAGTTTAAGTATTTGTATATGGTCTTCTCTGATGATCTCTCTTCACTCTCACATGGTATTTTAGATTTCCTCCTTCTATCCTCAATATCCATTGATTTCTAGTTCATATTTTCTATCTTTATATCTCTTATTGCTGCATTTTGTGACTTTATTTCTCTTGTTACTTAATTCACAAGTTCCTTTATCAAATGTATTGTTACACTCTTTTAAATGAGTTCTAAAAATGTATTACCAATTACAATGATTATATTTTTGTTTCCTGTTTATACTTGGCTTTTATTTATTTATTTATTTATTGGTTGGTTCTATTTTAAATCTACATTTCTTTTTTTTTTATAGTCTGCTGGTGTCTTATATTTTTATTCCTTTTGTCCATCTCTTGTATTTTATAAGCCTTTCAGATTTTTCTAGAATCTTCAGTTCTCCCATTTGTTGTTTTTGCTGACTTCTTGATGTTTTAATATCCAGAGGCTATGGTGTTTTGACGGTTGACTTAAGCAGAGATTCTTTTCTGTGTTTTCAGGTCCAGGACTCTGGTGAGGTTCCCAAAAAGGATGGTTTTGAGTATGACTCTTTTCCAGGTCAATTTTATATTAATATCTCACTTCAGTATTCCTATCCAACAAGGGTAGTATATTATTTATCTTTGCTGCAAAACAAATTGCCACAAATCTACTGGCTTAAAACAATCACAACCATTTATGTACCTCACAATTCTCTATGTTGGCATTTTGGACAGGGCTCAGCTGTTTGTTTTTTCTGGTTATCTTAGGTGAGCTCACCATTGTGTCTGTGGTCAGAACCCAGGTGAACTGGAGGCTGGTTGTTTTTTTGGTTTTTGTTATTTTATTTTATTTTATTTATTTGAGAGAGAGAGAGCATGAGCAGGGGGAGGGGCAAAGGGAGAGGGAGAAGCAGGTTCCCCGCTGAGCAGGGAGCTCAATGGAGGGCACCATCCCAGGGCCCTGGGATCGTGACATGAGTGGAAGGCAGATTTTTAACTAACTGAGCCACCCAGGTAGCCCTGGAGGCTGGTTGTTTAATGAAGTGGTTTAGCTGAGACGAGTGAACTCTGCTCTATGTGAGTTCTCATTCTTATTGCTGAGACTGGCTTCTCACAAAGTAATCACCCCACCAAGAGAGATAGCAGTTTCTAGGGGACAAGCACTCTGAGTCTTGCATGCCTCACATTTACTATTGTCCTATTATTCAAAGCAAGTTGTATCACCAAGCCTAAATTGAAGGATAGGGAAATAGATTCCATCTCTTGATAGAAAGAGCCATTGTGGCTATTTTTGTCTTGTACCATAAGTTATGTGAATTTGGCTTCAGAAGAACAAATGCTTGGAGTTCAAAATTCTTGAAAGTGAATGTTTTTCTTTCCAGTGCTTTAAGCACAAAACCAGTTTTCTGAAAAAGTTTTTTTTTTTTAAGATTTCATTTATTCATTTATTTCAGAGATAGAGAGAGGGTGAACTGGGGGAAGGTCAAAGGAGAAGGGCAGAGGGGCAGAGAGAGGGACAAGCAGATTCCAGGCCCAGGGTGGAGCCTGACGTGGGGCTTTATCTCACAACCCTGAGATCATGACCTGAGCCAAAACCAAGAGTCAGATGCTTAACCCACTGAGCCACCCAGGTACCTTATAAAGTTTTAATCTCTCTTTTAGTTATAACTCCAGTGACAACTTCTGTTATAGACTGAAGTGTTCCTCCCAAATTCATATGTTGAAGCCCTAACTCCCAATGTGATAAAATTTGGAGATGAGGCTTTTGGGAGGTGATTAGGATTAGATGGGGTCATGAGAGTGGGGCCCTCATCATGAAATTAGTGCTCTTATAAGAAGAAACTAGAGTGCTTGTTCATGTGAACTGAGGAAAGACCATGTCAGCAAGCAGTGAGATGCCACCATTTACAAGACAGAAATGGTCCTCCCCAGAATCTGACCATGCAGCCTGATCTCAGATTTCTAGTCTCCTAAACTGTGAGAAAATAAAAGTTATCTGTTGTTTAAGCCACCAGTCTATGGTATTTTGTTTTGCCAGCTCCAACTTCCCATCCTGCAACAGCCTGAATGTCTTTTTTTCTTTATTTTGAATTTAAAATGTCTCCTACCCCTATAATTTAGTTCTCCCAGTGAGCCTCTCAGCCTCAATACCTGTTCATATCTTTGACTTAGTTCTTTCTTCATTTCTGGCATCTGGAGGTTTTCTTTTGTTTTCTCTCTTTCCTCTAAAATTTGGCTAATAAAATATTTTAAAAACGTTATATTTTGCTAAGCTTTTTTGTGTGATTCAAGTGTTTTTCAGTAACATGATCATCAATATATTAACCGAAAATCTGGTCTTGCCATCTTAATTGCAATTCAAGGGTCGTGGATTTGAGGTTTCTAATGCATAGGTGACATACAGTCACAGAAAATACATTTGCTGCCAATGTAACTGAGCAGGTAGACAGTCATTTGGGGGAATGTAAACTAGGATCAGGAAATCTCTAGTACTGCAATATTAAATATGACAACTACTAGTTCTATGTGGCTGTTTAAAATTACAAGAATTAAAATGAAATACAGTTAAAAATTCTGTTCCTCAGTTTCACTAGACACATTTCAAGTGTTCAATGGCACAATATGGTAGACCCCAAGAGAACATTTTCATCATTTAAGAGAAATCTATTGGGAGGGGTTACTCTAGTGCTTTTGCTAAGTATCAAACTAGAAAATGTCATACATAGGATAATAAGTCCACTTGACCTATGAAAAGAGGTTAATTTTAAGCTCCATGAGATAGATGGTGAGGAAGGACATGGATTATTGATATTTTTATCTAGATAAATATTGACTCAGAAAATGTTGAGAGATTGAGCTTGACTGAGAGTGATATCTTAGATTCAATTATATAGAGTTGGAGCAAAGCAGAGATGTTGAAAAAAACAAAACAAAACAGAAAAATACCAGACAGATGCTTTGAAACTTCCCTGTCTTTTGTTTGTGTGTGTGGTTTTTTTTTTGTTGTTGTTGATAATAAAAGTAATGTATGAGCACCGAGGAATATTTGAAAAGCATAATAATTTCCTTGCCTTCTTATGCAGAATATACTAAATACACTTTATTTCTTCCCTAATGACTGTGAGTCATCATTATTGAGTTATAGATGCTGCATCTAGAAAAGAATGGAGAGCAATGTTTTCCCAAATTGTTGGAATATTCAGAGATTTAATGTCTGCTTATCCCCCTGCATTAGGTGACTCTACAGTATAATTATTTTTTATCTTGCCATTCTTTACCTCATGTCTTGTTATTCTCTGTAAACTCCCTACTTGACTTGTCCGCTTCTGGTAGCCTCCACTGAAGTACTTCTACTTTGTTTTCTTCTGTAACTTAATACACAAAACAGCATATTGAAAGTCACCAGGTAATCAAATTGGTCAAATGAAATTTCAACTTTACCATCTAAATGCCTCTGACTTGCTCTGTTACTAAGTACAATGTATGAATATTATGTCAAATAGTTCCTCACTCATCATACCCTGCTTCCTCCTTGGAGATTCTCAGTGAGGCACAAATGAAAGAATATGAACATTGAACATTAAGTAAGGAACGGGGGGTTTTACTCATGGCTCAGGTTTATGAGTTCAGCCTGGGCCAATCTCATATCTCCATAAGGTCAGGGTTCTCATTTGTTAATTCTCATTTCACTATCATCATCATGAACACTCATAGCCTTCGCATGTGATCAGAAGTGTTCTGGTACTTTCCATGTATTAATTCATTTTCATCTCTACAACATTCTATGAATTAAGTACTATTCGGTACTATTCACATTTTACACATGAAGAAACTGAGATGTGAACAGATTAAGTAACTAGTTCTCATACCTATGTTTCCAAGTTGCAAAGGTTATGTTTCATTGAGAGACATTTAATTGTCCTTTGAGGTCATGATTTTATTCTGGATGTTTTGAAATTTTGGGTAATGAGTTTCTAGAGAACAGCACATCACAAAGCACTTTTGGCATTTCTGAAGAGTCTGTGCAAAGCAGCACTCACTAGCTGATGAACTAAGTGGGAATCCATTCTTCTTTAATGAAGAAACGATCAGAGCAGTATAGTCAGGGGAGAAGCAAAAGAAATCCACAGTAAGCTTGACTACCGCCTTTTAGGGTTTTATAAAAACTGTGTGCGTTATTAATTTAATCTGGGGATTTGGAAAATGTCAAGACAAGGTTTATAGGACAAGAAGAAAAACTAATACATTTGGCTTGGTGAGAAAATCAAGGTTTAGTAGAATTTTTGCTCAGTTTGAATTTTTAAAAGCATTTTGAGGATTTTATTTTGATACTAAATATTTATATTAATGTGGGCTCAGTGGTCTTGTTCTGGAAATAAACTTGCTTTTTCAAATATTTCTATGGCAATTCTACCAAGTATAATTTGAAGATTCCAGCAGAGTTCTGAGTATCCAAATGTCTTTTAAACTATTTCCTACTGTGTATAAAATAGGGTCTTTATATACCAAGAAGAAATCATACCTAGCTATTTTTATTTCAGGATATTGTGAGGAGGCATCATTGTCCCTTAGGCAGACATCAGTACTGAAAGCCATCTTTGCTTGGGAAGTGGCTTTCAGTGAAACTTGGTCAAACGAAGTTTCCCATGGAACTAGTGCTCTAATGATGAGATTGGGATAGTGAATTCACATTAGCTAAAGCCTACATGAAAGTAGAGAGTATTAAAAGCAATAAAAATTTTCAAAAAGCCCATTTAGTGTGGTTGCTCAGAGAACTGAAGACATTTTTCACCTTCCCGATTGTTCTTTTGCACACATAATCTCACATGCCTCTTGTCATCACAACCATTCTCTTCCAAAAATATACACACTAATTTTTAGCATTTATATATTTAAGAAAGCTTAGCATTTTAAAGAAAACTATGATGGATTTTAGTTTAGCTAAAAGAAAGGTTGTGTATCAGGTCTAACAACATTTCCTTCCAAATTACTGTCAGAAAATTGAATTCTTCCAGTGGTGAATCACAGAAGTAATTTACAGTAGTGTGTGATTTTTGTCATCCTCTGAGAGGCCATGAACTTTGCAGTCTTGGGGTCTTTGTTATTCTGTGCCAGAAGACAGATACACCTTATCAGCACTTCTGGCTGATCTCTTTTTAGGACTGACCACAGGGCTTGGCTGGCTGGGGATGGCTTGCTGAGATGTGTTTGGAAGAGCTTTCCTTGTAACTCATTTTTGTTTTGCACGTTTGAGGGTAGCAGCAAACACACCAACAAAGTAAGCCTCTCTATGTCCATTGGAAATTAGCAGGGGCTACCCATGCTGGCTGGTACTTCATCTTCCTAGAAGTTCTTAGTCTCTTTCTCTCCTTAAGGTATATATAATCTGATACTGGTAGGGCACTTACTGCCCAATGAAAGTAATGTGGTTAAAGATATATAGTTGGCAAAATTCAGAATAATTTAGATGACAAAGCACTCATGGGGTGAAATGCTAATTTCATGTTAATATGTGTTAAAATATTAATAAGGTTATTTAAGTTCTTTAGGAAATCAAGGATGAAAGGCATAAAACGAAATAACCCCATAAAACAAAGCATTACAATGGGACACAGGAACTGAAGTTTGTGGCAGCAGTGTGTGAAAACTAAAACTCATTTAACTCCCGTTTGTTTACAACTTTGCATTGCATCGCTGAAACTCTGGGCTCCTTTTACAATTCTGTGAAGTGAAACATATAGGGGTGATTATCTGGGTCAGTACTTATCGTTGTGTTCTGCCCTGTTGTTCTCATGCATGCACTCTGCTTTTTTTTTTTTTTCTTTGTTTCATTTGTTTGTTTTTGGAAGTTTTGACAATGCATCCCAAGCTTTAATTAAGAAAATGTGAGCTCTTTTATAATGGCCTTACATAAGGATATGCTAAACTTATTTACGAAGAAAAGAAAAGTAGTTTAAAAACACACCAACCCTAAGATTCTATTTTTACTACTTTTTAAACCTATTGCAAATATTCTGATTGAATTAACATAGGCTTAGAATTTTGTAAGAATCAGCAGAATTCTCAAATGAAACACGCCTAGTTCAAACCATCCGAGTATTTAGATTGCTTGACCTCCACTTGCCCACATCTCTCCATGACCATTTGAGCTGTACCATTTTACCTCCCTGTTTCCTAGCAGGTGGTCATCATGTTTCCTATTTCAACTGCTACTAAGATTTATCCTCTTTAGCTAATTCTCTGTCCGCAGTCTTCTCATGCAGGCAAGGTGGAGTCTTTCTTCAAAATAATATGATTAACTTCTTTACATAATATTCAGCGTTAAAAAGATCCCATTTACGTTCTCTTTGGAGAAATTAGCATAATACATCAGCGAGGAAGAAAGGAAAGGAAATGTCCTCTTTCTCAAATCCCGGTATCATGAGTTTTGGGGCATGTAAAATTGAGAAAAAAAATCTCGGTAGAGTGGTTTCATCAGTTGGCAACATTTTATAAGACATAGTTCTGGAAGTCAGTGAACGCATCTGGATTAATAATGTCTGGAGTCTTAAATAGAATTCATAAGACCGACTAAACCTGAAGACATGATATATTAGGTAAGGAGAGTTGAGAAGAAGGAAAGGGGGATATGAATTCTGACGAGTAATTATGGGAAGGACTCCTTTAAAGAAATGATCAGCAGCAAAGTTTAATGGTTGGACACCAACAGGTTAAACCTGAGTGCTTATTTTACGTTTATGTTCATAGGAATTATGTTAGAAAAGTATAGCTAAAATTAAATTTGCATTTTCATTTGAACCTTCTGTTTTCTCCCCTTAGTTCTATCACTTAAAAAAATTGAGAGTCAAACTTCTTTGGCTTGGAGTTCTGCCAAAAACGAATTCCTTTCTGCATTCTTGATTAAAATTCACTCATCTATTTTTGCAATCTTTGAATATGGGAAGAATGAGATTTATCAGACTCACACCATACAACTCATAAAACGAACAAATAGCTTTCTGTTTATGCTTCAGGCATGGTAGACAGGTAATAAAGAATATGAGCTTGACCTGGTTTGAAGAAACTTGGTATGGAGAAAACAAAGTATGACACTTTCTAATTTTTTAATAAACACATACATAGAATTCAAGTGTATGCTTAATAATAAAGTACAGGATACTCCATGTTTAATTCCTGTTAAATTTATGAAGACATACTAGGGATGTCAGCAAGTATGCATTCCTGAAAATCTTTGTGTTCTGAAAAGTCATACACTAAAAATAGCAGGGCTTGTGGGAAAATAGGCCTTGGGGAAAGACTTCCCCAAATCCATGCAACTTTGTAACCAAAGCAATAGTAAAGACAATAATAGGCATATCATGAAATAATTTAGCCTAGGGATGTTCCTTTAGGACTATCAAATAGGTACAAACACAGTAAAGTAGAAATGTGGTTTTGGGAGCCACTGAGGTAATGCAGATGCAAGCAAAGTCTATGCTTTTGGAGGAAGAACAACCTGCAGAGAGAGCCATGCTGTGCCCAGGAGGGCCACTCTGAGAGCAGAGCCCCAGAGCAGGAGTTTGTTTTTAATTTTCTTCTAACTCAAATGTTCTTACCTGCACAGTAGCCAGGCTAAGAACTGTTCTCCTTCCTAGCAAAGACTGTAATTCCATTCCCGCTCTACCAGCCTCTCTTGCCCAGGAAAATTTGTTCATGAAAGCACTCAATTTCATGTTGTGTGTGTGTGTGGGGGGGGGGTCCCTTACAGCTAAGGCCAAATACAAGCATTATGTGAATTTCCACTTTCCATAGGTATCTCTCCCAGCGCTTTGTCGCTGTCTGAAGGTAGAAGAAGGTCATCATATAAATGTAAAGGAGAAGGAGCCACCAGAGAGCTGGGAGGATGACCCAGAGTGTTTAGTGACATGGAAACCAAGGCAAGACATGTGGCAGAAGGAGGGAGAGGCCAACAACAGCAGACAGAGCCCAGAGCTCCCAGAAGGTAATGGCTGATGGAGACATACTGTCAGAATTTAACAGTGATGAACGTGTCTATGACCTGAGCAGAACAGGCAGTTGGAGTTTTCCTCTAGTCTTCTCTATTTGAAGTAGAAGAGAAGAGATTATAGTCTTGGACATTTGTAGTAGCTGCTGGGGAGGACAAGGAAAAGATGCGGACAAGAAAGAAATGAGAGGACTCAGCAGGAAGCACCGAAGGGCCATGAGATGGGGCTCCCTTTCCCCCATCATTCCTGGAACTCAGTCTGAACTGACCTACCTGTGACACACACACTTCAGGAAGGTGAGTCAGGATCCAGGAGCTTCAGGAGAGAGGTTGCTTCCGCCATATAATCCTAATGAGGTCTACCCAATCCAGATATGGTTCTCACAGCACTGCTGAGGAAAATAATCCTGGAAATCTTCTCAGCAGCGCTTCTGCACATGCTTCAGCTAGGTAAAGTAGGAACAGCACAGCCTTTGCCCCAGCACATGCCCAGACTGACATCTGGGCTTCATGGCTCCCTAATAGTATACCATGGACTTCATTCTCTGGATTCTATACAAAGCAGAATCGAATACTTACCTTTTACAGCTCTTACAAGGATTCAATGAGGCAATATGTGCCAAGTTCCTGGCATAGAGTAGATACTTAGCAAACGAAGGTTCCCTTCCTTCTCTACTTAAATGCTGGCTTAGTTGTTAGCTTAATAAGACTTAGAAGTCATGAGCTTAATAAGAGAGAAGATAGCTAGATTTGAGAATTTGGAACAAAAGTCTGCCAGTGTTAAAAACCTCTTTAGCTTCTTATGATTCAATTGCTAAACAGTACCCATGGAAGAGGTTTGTTTTATGTATTTAGGTCCCTCAAGGTAAGAATCAGTGTGTATCTGAGAAAGAAGAGATATCTTAGTGCTGTTAAGCCCTAGCAGGTTGGCATTCATGCCAGGAAAACAAGAAAACTAACTGTTCTGATTGGGATACAGAGAAATCGTACCTATTTTTTTTTTTTTTCAGACTTCAACAGAATCATTCAGGTAGATTACGAGATAAAACTGTATTATCAAGGATGGAAAGTTACTCAAAGTTAAATCCAGAGTTTTAGGGTTTTATTTTATGTATTTGGTATGATTTGATGGACTGCTCAGACATGGATGCTTTTTTGGGTCCACTACCAAGCAAATCAAATATCAACTAAAAGGCATATGGTAGGCCCCAGGACATGTTTGCTTCATGTCACATTTTAGCAGGGGCCTTAAGGCCTATTTCAATGGATAGAATTACAGTTTAAGAGATTAAATACTTAAAGCAGTTTTAGACAGAAGTTGTAATAGATTATACATGACCGTGTTTATATGCACATACACTTACACACTTTTAGAAAGTATAATAGCTGTTTTTCCGTTTTGCTGGCTATTTATATTTGTTTATGAGCGCTTAGAAACAGGGCCTCATTTGTGTTTGTTGTTACTTTTGCTGAATGTCAAATGCTTTTGCACGGAAATTGAAATGAAACGCAACCTGGTAATCTCAGTTGCTTTAGTTGATTGCTTAGCTTTTTTGCTCTGAGAAATATTTTTAAATCACTAGAGAAATCAACATACAAATATAAGCAAGGATCCAACTGCAAAAGAATGATTACAAATGTGAAGATGGGCACTGTGAACACTTGTAAAGGCAGAATACCTCTCCTGAACAGAGGGAATGGTTAAGCTCACCTCCATGCTCCTTGTTCCCTGAGAAGTATTTTATTTGTGCTGCAGATGAATCCTGGGACCTTGGTGTCATCTGCCCAAAGGACAGAGCTTTTAGGATGGGATAAGGTCAAAGGGTCTATATTGTCCTGTAAAATTCTTGTAAAATGCGTTGGAGAGGTCAATCCTGTGAAAGACCTTTAAGTTCAGAAAAGAGTGACTTCTCAGATGATAAATATGTGGTTCTTCCTTTCATATTTGTCAGAATCTTTTCCAAGAGGCTGGCTATCCCTGAGCTTTTATCACACATTTCATATCAATGATATTAAGATATATAAAATAAGCATGCTTAAACCATAAGGTTTCTCAGATGAAATACACTATATTTCACAAACTAATGGTTTGGAGCAGAGCACATGATATAATAAACTGGATCTTGAGGACAAATGAAATCTAAAACTTCAGATGATGAAAACTAATTGCTAACCTTGCAATTTAGAGCAAAAATACAATGGAAAATACACACGTTTTAGCAATACGTGAAAGAACAGAAATGGAAGTGTGTGACAGGAGTAAGGCTTTGAAACTTTCATGGCAGCTTAAGACGACTCAGCAAAGCTTTCAGAGGCTATTGCTTAATACTTCATACTGACTCACAGCTAGCAATGCTAGAAAAGCCTTAAATTATTACTCAAATGGGTAAATAGGGACCACTCTAAATAAAAGAGCAATGGATGGTTTAATTTAGAATTTATTTCCATTCTCTGATGTTGGTAAACAGCTCCAACAATCAAAACAATGGCCAATTAGATTTCTGGGCAATTTGAAAGGTTTTTAGATGTTGAGGCGACACTTCTTGACTTTCTCTAATTGCACTTTAATATGTATTGCTTTCTTCCCCCTATAACACTTGTGCAGAATTGTTTTCTCATATAGGACATAGAGGAGAATACCACTATAAGATGTTGAAACAGTCCAGACAAGAAGTGGTAAGGCTTGAATTAAAGAAGTGGGAGCGGGCTTGGAGCAAAGAGACTGATGAAAGATATGTCCACATCTTTATCAATGGGATGTATAGGGTTCACTGGGTACTGGAGGCAAAGGAGAGGAAAGTTGCAAGGGTGACTTAAATCTTTTCCTTTGGGTACCTGGATAAATGGCAACACATTTCTCTGAAACAGGGCATATATATATAACACAAGATGGAGGTTTGGAGGAAAAATATGAACTTCATTTTGTAATGTCTAGTATAAATTTCTCACTTGGTGGGATGACAAGCAGCCTGCCAAATATATAGATTTGGAGTTTAGGAGGTAAGCTGGAGATAACAGTTTGGCCATATCATGAGTGAAAAGCTGGTAGTTAAAACCATAACAGTAAATCAGTTTGCTCCGAGAAAATGGGTAGCATGAGAGAAGGACAAAGATCAAGCTGTGAGGAATAGTGAAAATTAAAGAGCAGCAGAAGAATGAAGCCAAGTAGGAAACACCTGAGCAGTGGTCTGAGTTAATTGGAGCATCAGTACTATGTGTAAGAAGCCAAAAGAGGCCAAGACGTGGAAATGCAAGAAGGGGTCACCAGTGAACAAAGCCACAGAATGAACGGTGTTAAAATTAAACCTGGTTATCCTAGACTTCTCTTTTAGGAGGTTTGACATAAAGGGAGGATTCGAGCTAGAAGGGAGTAAAGGGCCCAGGAAGAATTTTTTTCTTTTGAAGTTTAAGAGAGTTGAGTTAATTTATATACAAGGAAATAACCAGTAGACACAGAAAGAATGAAGAATAAGCCAAAGAAAAGTAAATGATGGAAGTAGTTTTGGAGCAGACCAGACATGATATGAAACGGCACCAAAATGGAAGAATCAGATTGGACAAAAGGAGAGCTATGTTTTCCCCGAAGGAGAAGAAAAGAGTCCACCTTCTATGGCAAAAACTCAATTTCCTTAATTTTGATGGATAAGGTTACTACTTGTGTACCTGCAACCTTGGTAGATGAGGCAAATAGATGGCAAGTGATGGCAAATAAATTCAGTTATGCTAATAAGCAGTCTCCCAGGTAAGAAGCAGGGAGAGCAAAACCTAGCTCTATCCAGGGGGTTGTGTTGATGAATTCTCTACCATCATTCCATACACCATCCATAAAGCTATGGTGGAAAAGAAAGCTTCAGGCAAGTAACTGGGTAACTAGCCATGGAATCATGCTGCTAATTCCATCTCCTCTGTGTCCATGTTCACAAAATCACATCCTTTTTACAAGTTGGCTTCCTATCATAGCCTCCCAGCAAGTGATTTTGCAACAGGCAATTCTAATTCTATTTTCTTTTGCATCTGTATAGTAAAAGCTAGTCCATGAAAGACCAGTCACTACTGGCTGAAATATTAAGGATGATCCTGGACTTGAAAGCTGGGGAGAAGCCATGTCACCCTGTGGGACTCTGCCCAGTGGCTACTCAGGCTCCTACATGGTATCGTTATCATCTTTGATCTAAAACAATGTCTTTATCAACCCAGATGTTCGTGAAATTATACAAAAGAGGAATAACGGTGAAGAACAGAGTTTACAGATTTCTTTAAAAGCTCATGACTTAGGCTTTCCCCAGTTTTAATGTCTGGGCATGCTAGGTCCGTGCTTCTTTTCATGGTTACCGTGTGCCTCGTAGCCTGATCATAGCTATACATTGCTAATAGTTAATTCGGTCTTTAAAATGCCTTTCATTTTCTCTTATTCTCGGATTTTTTTTTTTTTTGGTAAAGGAAAAATAACAAAACACGATCTTTATTTCTCTTTCAAAAACAAGGGGAAAACCAAAGATTCAATCATGACTAGAGGCCCTCTATTTCACAGAAATTTCATTTATTTGGTGATCTGAAAGCTTAGCTTTTATAATTCAATTACAAGTATGGTTGGAATCCCAGTATGAAAATTATATTTTACAAGCCTTATAAAAACTAGAATGGTACATTAAGTGCAGCGTAAGCAAGAATTGAAAGTTCCAGCAAGAAAAAAAGAAAATGTCCAGTGATTTTAAGAAGAGAAGGAAAATTTAATTTTTAAAGGGTAGCTGATGCTTTCTGAATGGCAAATTGATGAGAATCAAGATTTTTTTTTTCCTCTGACTTTTCTTTGAGGGTTTTTTTCCCCTCACAGAGATTGGCTGCATTTTTTATTTTTCATTCATTCGTATCTTTATTTCAAAGTTCGTTATCACCCTATGGCAATCAACTGAAGGATGGCAACGTTTGATATTTGTGTGGGGTACAACCATAGCACCCATTTTGGTGATTCTCAATTTGGAGACAAATGGCATTAAGTGGAAACAATTGTGGAAAAAGAGGAAATTTGTGTAACTCTCAAAGTTCATAGCACTTGAAATCAAGCTGTTGATTATATATCTCAACAGCTTTCTCTTCACGCCGGTAGCTCTGAAAAACAATATGGGCTGGGTGAAGGCATCCCAGCTGGCATATCCCGGTTTAAAACTTGGATATGAGTGATGCATGTAGATACACACATGCACACACACACACACACACACACAGAGGGAGAAGAAATTTTCCACTAGAGTCAGGGTTTGTCAACTCTTAAAATTGAGGTAACGGAAAGATCTTTAAATGAATAAAACATATCAACTTATTTAGCTCCCTTTTAAAAGTACTGATGGGTAGTTACTGATAGATGGATGGTGCTTACATTTTATATCATATTTTTCTGGAAAACTTTTATGGCAATGTTGAGGAGTAAAGAGAGAAAATTGAGAGATGGTGGGAAACCTAAAGAAGAGTTTGATGTTTTTCTTATAAGCAATAGGGAAACTGCATGTTTTTAAATGGGAACATAAAATAAGAGTTTAAATTATTTTACAAAAGAGCTTATATTTAAGGTTTTCGTTGTATTCACTGGGCTCACCCCTAAGAGGAAATCACCAAATATTTGTTAATAATAATAATATGACATTAATGTCAAGAACTATCATATGACACAGTTCTAAAGTTTATAAAATATTTTAGAATTGGAAGGAGGAGGGAGCCGGGCTGGGGCTGGCACTCCACTTTGGAAAGAGAGGTTGGATTCACAGAACTCACTGTGTTCACCCAGCTCACAGACCAGCCCAGCCCCACCCCAGATTTAGTGTGAGGGTTTTTGTTTGTTTGCCTGCTTGCTTTTTTCCTGCATTTTATTTAAGTTTTTAAGTTGGGCTTAAACATCCTAAGTCAGTTAATGATATCAAAGAAGAGGCATTATTCTTATGTTCAGAAGTATTTTGAACTTCCTTCATTTTTTAATGTCTTCATGGTATTTTAATGAGAAGTTCTTAGGAGGTGTATCAGGCACTGCCTGACTTCTGCCATCCTAACTTGGGAGTTTTCACAATTTCTGAATTCTCAAACAGTCTCTTATTTGCGAAGCCCTGCGTGTCTCTAACGTAGGAGAGGAGAGTGAGACCAGGTGCATAACTGTGACATGAGAAACTGTAGGAAAGGAAAAGATCACTACTCCCAAGAATAAACAGTTCAAGACAAAAACAGACTTTTTTCTTAATAAGTCCTAATTTTCAGCAAAGTACTTGCCTAGAGAAGTGTTTTATTATTAACACAATGCATCTGTTAGAGTGATAATTATTACTTGGAGTTTACAGCAGAGGATTCTGAGCTTTAAATATTTATTTAACTTGCAGGACACTTTTATCTTAGTTTTAGCCATCCAAAACTCCTATTACCATGTTTTGAGATTACTGTCAATGGCTCTGTTTTCTATTATTCAAGTTATAGGGGTGCTAAGGAAATTTAGTCATTATTTTACAGGAGAAAACTCCAACTCATAATTTATTTTGCTTCATACAATTATGTTTTAAGTAAAGTACACAGCATGATCTTCATATTTTTGATAATTTTATTCAACTCTTTCCAGAGGATTTAGTATCAGATTTTCCGATGACGAGAGCACCATTTAAATATGAGACACGTTTTCTGCTGGGGTGGGCGGGTGCGGAATCTATGTTACCTTCAGAAGGAGAATACAAAACCTCTTTATTACCCACAGTCCAGTTGTCAGTATCTAGACCAGTACCACAATATATCCAGTTGTCAGTATCTACACACTTACTGTCCCATTTGACACCTAAGCGGATGGGTATTACTTACATTTAAACAACAGTAAGTACATTTCAATGTATATATTCTGAAAATTCACATAAAATTAATTTTAGTAAATGTATTAAAATAATAATTTGTTTTAAAGACTCCCTCCTGATGATCCTCTCTCTCACCCTCAACCCTGGCAACCACTCATCCATTTTCCATGGCTACAGTTCTGCACTTTCCAGAATGCCACATAAACAGAATCTCAAAACAGGCGGCCCTTTGAGATTTGCTTTTTTTTTCACTGAACATAATCCCTTTGAGTTGTATCAATAATTTGTTCCTTTTGGGGGCACCTGGGTGGCTCAATTGGTTAAGCAACTGCCTTCAGCTCAGGTCATGATCCCGGGAATCTTGGGATAAGTCCCACATCGGGTTCCCGGCTCAGCGGGAAGCGTGTTTATCCCTCTGACCCTCTCCCCTCTCATGCTGCTTCTCACTCAAATAAAATCTTAAAAAAAAAAAAAATAAAATTTTTAAAGGAATTATTTTAAAAATCTCTATAATCATGTAAAAAATTTCCTAGCTTGAACCTGAACTATGTTTCTTTTAGGATGTACGTATGCTCAGGAAGACCTGAAGGACTGGTGGAGCAGGTCAACCACAGTCCATTTGCATGAATGAAAGTCTGAGACACTTTGTGGAAAGGGAAAGAGGATCATAGAACCAAATCTACTTGGGGATAATGGCGAGTGTTAGGAGAGAAGGATGGTTCTAAAACCATGCCAGTATCTTTTACTCAGATTGTCCTCTGGTCTCGTCCCCACAGACTCAGGCTTGAATGCTATAGTAAGCAAGCAGCAAAAATGTTTGATAAATATTTAAAAAGCAATTAAACCTACATCTTCACAGGACATGAAGAGTGCCAGGTGTCTTCTGCCAGAGTAGCTGTGGTTTAAGAACCACAATGGGAGGGACGCCTGGGTGGCTTAGCCAGTTAAGTGTCTGCCTTCAGCTCAGGTCATGATCTCAGGGTCCTGGGATTGAGCCCCTCACCAGGCTCCCTGCTCAGCGAGAAGTCTGCTTCTCCCTCTGCCTGCCACTCCTCCTGCTTGTGCTCTCTCTTTCTCTCTGACAAATAAATAAATCTTTAGAAAAAGAAAAGAAAAAAAGTAAAGAACCACAATGAGAGAGAGGAGTTTGGGCACCCGTTGGCACCTTCACATTGCCCCCTCAGCTTCTTTAGAACGTAAGCAGAAGCTATAAAGAATGATAGAAGCTTTGTGGCATAGTTACAGTATTTTGTACTGAGGGCAATGGAAGAAATGTCCACAGAAATCAGAGAGGTAAAAAGAATAGGGGATGCCAAGTCATGGTCAAGATGATTCATGTGTAGCTCACAGCACAGATACCTTCACAGGACTTCTAGAAACGCTTGTGAAGAATTTGTGAAGACAGAACTTAAAAAGCAGATGATGACAGAGCCAGTCAAACCTCATATAGCTGTGCTATTTTGACCATGACTATTATTTTTTCCAGATTAATTTAGTTTGGGAGAACGGAGTTAACTTTTAATTTAAAAAATTGATCTCGATTTTGATGTAGATTCTTATTTCTATGTTCAAATAAGATAGAGATGTTAGATATGTAATCAAAATATTTTTTGTATTATGGAATTGCTAATTCTGTATTATATATTACTAATCACTTCAATGTTAGAGATTCTAAGATACAGCATATTGTTTAACAATAATGCTTTTCAGATGTATTCCTAAAATTGATTCATAGAAACATGTTATGCAAAAGTCTTTGCCTGATACCACCCTTGGATAGAACATTACTTTGAAGTTCACATTTTTATTAAAGGACTTTACTAATCTGCTTCAACACACCTCCTAACTGTCCACACCTCCTTGTATTCAAGCCCAGTTTAATCACTTCTGCTTCTTGTGGGCTGGACTTCATGACTATATTTTTTGTTTTCATACTTCATACATACATCATATTCTATTAATTGTAAAGATTTTCAGGGGCGCCTGGGTGGCTCAGTCGTTAAGCATCTGCCTTTGGCTCAGGTCATGGTCCAGGTGTCCTGGGATGGAGCCCCGCATCGGGCTTCCTGCTTGGCGGCAGCCCGCTTCTCCCTCTCCCACTCCCCCTGCTGTGTCCCTGCTCGATCTCTCTCTCTCTCTTTCAAATAAATAAATAAATAATCTTTAAAAAAAAGATTTTCAGGTTTGTCACAGATTGACTAGAAGCTTGTTCTGTAATGAATTGATGCTGTTCTTTGTAACCTAGTAATTAGTACAAAAGATAAAAATTATGGAGTGTGTAAATCTACTTTATGGAATACCCACAGCACATTACATGTTTATAGAATAAACACATTCAGTCTTGACCTTGGCCATATATTTATAGTCTAAGAAACTAAGAAAAAAATGCATCATCTATATCGAATTGTAAATGTGTGGCAAGAGGAAGCTGGAAACATGAATATAACAGAGAAATTAACTGTCTTGTGTTTTGAAAACAAGAATATATTCTTCTGACCCTACTTAATTAAAATGGATTTTCTAGAGGAAATAAAAATTCACACAGACCCAAAGGTCAAAGAGCCTTTGCCTGGTGGGTCTTTTTTTTGGAAAAGAACATTCTGCAAATTGTCATTTCTTTTCTCAGAAACCATCCCAACAGAGATCTGAAAATGTTCCTTTTCCAACTCCCTCAGCTTGACCTTGGCTTTGTCAGGGAGTCTTTTAATTTATCATATTTATGAAATGTCCACAAGATCAGTGTACTATCCTTCTGCAGTCAGTTTAAAAATATGGGGGATTTTGCCTACTGGAGTTTTAAATATTTCTTTCCAACATAAAACAAATTGTTTCTTTTTTTCTTTTTCCTTTTTCTTTAAATTAAATTAGCAAACTGTTCTTAAGTTCCTTGAGGGTACAGATTTGTATTTGTTTATTTACTTCTCTATTCTCAGCCCTAGAAGAGTGCTGTCATGTAGTAGGTTCTCATTAGTATTTGCACAAGAAATACTCCACTTAAGGGTGTTGAGAAATATGTGGAAGACATTTAAAATTTCTTTATGTGCATACAGAGCATGATACATATCATGGGAATCCTAGCTTGCTTAAATAATACCACATTCTAAACATGCTCTTCTTTGATTAATGATTAGGCAAGAAGTTCTGAAATAATCTCTTTTAATTCCTGGGAAACTTGAAATCTAAAATCTTTCATCCATTTTTAGTTCTCTTATACTTTACAGCATTTCCTACTTTCCTCTTTTTTAGACTCCTCATGACTCACACTCTGACTTTTTACTCCATAAAATTGCAGAAGCTGGAATAACACTTTGAATAAGACTAACCTTGACAATCAAACTCTTAGTGGAAAACAGAAATGAAGGAAAATTAGATTTGTGAGAAAGCTGTGGAACTGGGCAGTAAAGAAATGAACCAGAGCAGGGCCAACGGGAAGCATGGAGCACCAGGGCCAAAGAGGGGGAGGAAAATGTTGCCTGCTTAGCCCACAATGTGATCCCCCACAGAGTCTTGCTAGTCTTTTAATCCAAAGAGAAAAAGAGGTGTGATATCTGAGAATATCAAGAAAGTTGTTAGCTCTATTGACAAATCTGGTGTATCAACACTCATATTCTCTGGCTTTGTTCTACACATTAAAAATAGATTGTGCTGTAGTGGCATTCCACCTCCCTCTTTTACAAACTCTGCAATCTTTGAAAAGAAAAAACAGATGAGAACAGTGGACTATTGATTTAATAGTCCATGATTTATTTTTAGCATCCATCTAGACATTTAGTTAAGTGCTTCAGGTTGAGGAAGCCTTATAGTATGGGTTTAAAGGTTGTGAGGATTTCAAGATTTTTGTTGTTGTTGTTGGAGAGGAAGGGGCAGAGGAAGAAGGAGAGAGAGAATCTCCAGCAGATTCCCCACTGAGCACTGAGCCCTAAGCAGGGCTCAATTCCACGACCCTGAGGTCATGACCTGAGCTGAAACCAAGAGTCTGACGCTCAACCAACTGAGCCACCCAGGTGCCCCAGCTTGTGAGGATTTCAAATCATGAATTTGTCTGTTTGTTGGTATGTAGGTGTATGTGAGTACATGTTATGTATATGTAAAAATATATATTTATATGAAAGGTCATGTAGAAAAACATGATAGTAGATTGTAAATATATAAGACTATATATATATTTAAAATGAGGCATGAGATTTATTTTCCTTCCTTCACTAAGCTTATTTGGTATCACAGAACTATAATGTAGCTTAATAAAAGACTAAATTTTTATTTGAGGGTAAATAGCACCATGCCCCTGGAGGGAGGGAGGGAGGCAGTACCAGAGAAATGTTTGTAGACATATTTAAATAGAGTAAATCTCTACCTTGTTGGAATTCCAATCTTATTAGCTCAGTGGGTTCAAGAGCTCATATGAGCATAAAATCCCCACATAATATTTGATATGTTTTATGAAAGCAGAAGTAAGTTACATAGATGTCAGAAAGAAAAAAGTTATTTAACAGTCTACCAGTTCACCCAAAAGCATTAGTTAAAATAAAAATATTTCCTTAAAAACTCAAATATTTTGGGGCTCCTGGGTGGCTCAGTTGTTAAGCGTCTGCCTTCAGCTCAGGTCATGATCCCAGAGACCTGGGATGGAGCCCCACATCGGGCTTCTTGCTCACCGGGAAGCCTGCTTCTCCCTCTCCCACTCCCCCTGCTTGTGTTCCCTCTCTCACTGTGTCTCTCTCTGTCAAATAAATAAAATCTTTAAAAAAAACCCTCAAATATTTGAATTGTCAAACATGATAGGTGTGAAATTAGATTTGAAAAATAAAATGTAATTTACTTATTTATTTACTCATTTATTTACTTATCTATACACTGCTTCATCCCAAAAGGATTTGATTCACAAAAATAAATTTTATGCAAAAAATTAAGGAGGAGATTACCAAACACCTTATCAATTAACCTTTACTAAATGTACTTAGGTGCCAGAAACTTTCATATTCATCACCTCATTTAACCTATTCCGCAAACTCCATCAGGCCTATTTTCATTTTTTAGAAGACATTGAAGCTCATATAGATGAAGTCATTTATTTGCCCGTTATGAAAAATAAGTAAATGGCAGAGCTTGGGTTCAAGCCAGGTCTTCTGACTCTTTAATGACTTTCCCAGTACTTTCCATCACTTTCTCTTTAGCTTAGAATCATGATCAAAGTTATATCCTTCAAACTGTCAAAGGATTAGACATAAGACAAAAATTTCCTTGGTGGATAAAGTAGAAAACCACAGCTTCGATCCATTACCAAAATGTAACGAGTCTGGGGTAGGAGGAGAAAAGCAAATATTCTGCAAATACACGCTGTCCCTGTCTTTAATGATAGATTTCACTGTATGTGAATTGAATTCTAGGGGCTGAATCCCTATCACAAATTATTTTGATTATTCTAAAATAAAGTATATACACAAGTTGTTATTTGTTGGAGAAAAACCTGAAGGCCCCACTGGTGTCCGAGACCATCTCAGAATCCTTCATCCCAGTCTCACTTCAACTTGAGAGCAAAACTGTTGTTAATAATTTGTCATTCAGGCACCATCTCCACTGCATTCCACGCCTTTTTCCCTCTTCCCAAGTGCTGAAGCCTCTCTGAGCACCGCCACTGTTTACCAGAGAACCACTCCTTTTCCTTCGTGAGAAATTAGTAGCTTAGAGGTGGTTTTCCTTATCCAGAAGCTCTTCGTGCTCAGCCACTGTGCTGCTCAGGGTTTCCCACCCTCACAGAGGAATGTCTGTCCCTCACATTTTAAAGTGAAATTCTCTGTGTGTACAATCTCTGTTTCTTCTGCCTCCACGAGGACCTAGCTCTATCATTTATACTTTCTCTTGACCATCTATTCTTTTATATTTACTCCTTTATTCTGTATAAGAAAATGTATGGAATTCAAGCAGTGTGGTCCCTGGGCGGGACCTTTTGATTCCCATTTACCCTTCGTTGTTCCTGTTCAGCTTCCATCAGGCTCCCTTCTCTTTACTCTTAAATGTCCAGGGCATTATCCTCAATCACCTTTTATGCCCAATCTACATCTATAACTCACCAAATGTAGCCCTTCAAATTCCACTCTGTCTATGAACTATAATCGGTCTTTAGTCTAGACTTCTCTACATCTCTACTGCTCTCCATACCTATATGTTCATCGACCCATAAGATGCCACCAGCTGGATATATCAAAGCCCCGGAACCAACATGTCCAAAGTTTTCTAACCATGTTTCCGCTCTCTGATACGGGCTTCTCCTGTCTTCTGAAGTGTGGAGATAGCAGCACAACTACTATTTCTGAAACCAAACACCTGGAAACACCTGGATTTTACTCCCGTCCCCTTCCTCCTACATCAGAGTCTTCAAGTCCTGAGACAATTGCCCTGTCCCCCTGTATTTCATTTCTCCCTCCTCTGATTCCCACTTCCATCACCTTATCTTAGGCCTTGGGCTTTCTCATTTGCATCACTATAATATCCTCTTATTTTTTTAAGATTTATTTATTTGAGAGAGAGAGAGAGAGCAACAGTAGGGAGGGACAGAGGGAGAGGGAGAGAGAGAATCTCAAGCATACTCCATGCCAAGCACAGAGCCCCATATGATGCTCAATCCCATGATGCTGAGACCATGACCTGAGCTGAAACCAAGAGTCAATGCTTAGCCAACTGAGCCACTCAAGTGTCTCCCCCCCTTTTTAAAGATTTATTTATTTGAGAGAGAGAAAGAGAGAGAGAGAGAGAGTGTGTGTGTGTGTGTGTGTGTGCAAGCAGGGGGGTGGGAGGAACAGAGGGTGAGGGAGAGACTGTAACATTCTTTTAACTGATCTCCCTCCCTTTAGTCCAACTGGTTTCATATTTGTCATCCAATGTACTTAACATTGTTTTGCTTTGATCACATAGCTCCCCACTACCAGATAAGTGTATGTACTCATATTTTACTCTATTCATAGTCATATTATAGACATGGCTCTAAATGTCCAAATAACACACATTACTAAAAGCAATTGTCATCAAATAATTAAAACAAAGATTTTTGCAAGAATGTATATAAAAAAAATTGTCCCAAAGTTAGCAAAAGAAGTGTATTTTAACAAAAGATAAACTTCTTGATCTCCCTTTTGCTATAAAATCAGCTGAAATTGTCAATTCTTTTAATAACAACTAGTTTCTTCAGAATACTAAAGGAAGATGATGGTTTTGTGAGAACATCTGTTACCTCAGTAATGTAAAGCAACTTGGATTTTTGTTGAACACACATGATTGGCATTACTAGAAATAGCCCTTTGAATAAAAGTTTTTAATTCTTTTTCCCCCCAATAGAATACAGTTAGTTCTGCTATAACATGACATACACATTTTTAAAAATCACCAGACTATGCAAAATTATGCCAAATCCTGTAATAAAAATCATAGGGCTTATGAGAAGAATGAAGTTAGGGTAACAACACCCAAAAACTTTATCAGCGACAACTAAAAAAGACAGAAACTGAACAAAATTGGCAGTGCAAGTTTACCCATGTCAAATTATTAAGAAATACCCAAATACTATAATAAATATAACAGTTTACCTTGAAAAATCCTGAAGTTTTACTTGTAGAAGTGGCCATCAAGAGTGTAATGGATTGTAAATCATTATGAAATTGTGGAAGGAAGGTTATCTGAGATTGGATAGGAAGTGGCAACATCATGTGGATGGATCTGGCTCCCGACACACACCATGAACTGAGGAAGCCAGACATGGTGACCTGTGCATGTGTCATTTTGCATCTTCACCAAGGGTTGGCAAATTGGGTACAATTTTTTTATACTCACCTAGTGTCTCTCATAGATGAAACTGGGCATAAGCAAATGTAAAATGTGCGTTATGCTCAAATTATCATTTTAGATTTTTTTTTAAATCTCATTTATTTACATTAAAAGAGGAAACTCTTTGCTACTTATGTTTACATTTCTGGAGCTCAATAATGTAGGGCTTTTTCTTTTTTTTTTTACAGAATCTGAAGTGGCTGGGTTTCCATTATTAAAGCAAGATAGAAATCATCTAAGTTAACTTGGAAAAACTATTTCAGGATCACACTTACCTGGTGAAAAAGGATTTCTCTTTAATTTGTATAACTTTTTTAAAAGATTTTATTTATTTATTTATTTGAAAGGGGAAGTGAGTGAGAGAGAGAGCAAGCACAAATGGGGGCAGCAGAGGCAGAGGAAGAAGCAGACTTGCCGCTGAGCAGGGAGCCCATGCGGGGCTCCATCCCAGGACCCCGGGATCATGACCTGAGCCGAAGGCAGACACTTAGCCACTTAACTGACTGACGCGCCCCTAGGATTTCTCCTTAATCTGTAAATAAAAAACCAAGCAGTACTAGAGAGTCCTCCTTGGTCGTATTAATTCAGTGTATCATTGAAATATCTTCAAGAATCACTTTCATTCTCTAATTTCACTTTGAGTTTGGTAACCATTCTGTTAATTTTTCTGTTTCTCATTCATCGCTTAGCAGAAATGGAAGGCTACCATTGTGACGCAGTGACGCAAAATGGTAATGCTGCTATTACTCTTTCTTTTTTCTTTTTTTATTATTATGTTAATCACCATACATTACATCATGAGTTTTTGATGTAGTGTTCCATGATTCATTGTTTGCGTATAATTATTAATGATCTTTAGAACTATGTAGTAAAAGAGAATTAAGAAACCATCTTGTCTCAAGCAATGCATTAATTTTTTCCTAAGCATAAGTTGTCTTTGTGCTCTCTTAAGAATGAGAGAAATAGAATTCTTTACAACAACATGATATTACTTCCAAGCATTAAAACTAGTTTCTCTAATGTTTATTGCTATCCTCTTTATTAAGCGCTATAAATAAATTTTCAGATGAAAACAGAAAAAGTAATAGTAATGTTTACAAATGTTGAAGGTAGTAGAGGATAAAGAATAAAAGGCATGCTATTTATGTTTTTCCCAGGGTCCTGGGATAGAGCCCCGCATCATCGGGCTTCCTGCTCAGCAGGGAACCTGCTTCTCCCTGTCCCTCTGCCTCTCTTGCCCACTTGTTCTCTCTCTCTCTCACTCAAATAAATAAATAAAATCCTTTAAAAAATGAAAATCCAGACTTCACTGTAAGTCACAATTAAGTATGAATAAACTATTACAAATATAAATATACATTGAAGACAAATAAAAATTTAATTATGATACTTTGAACTAGAAACTCAAATATTAATGATTAAGATCATTAATAAAATCTTTACCTGATTAACAAACATAATCGTGTTGGTTTGCAACCATGAGAGTTCCCTCGGTGAAGTATGAAACTGGCTCCCAAACACAGAGGACAAGGAGAGACCAAAGAAAGAGACAAACCACTCCAGATTGGCACATGGTAGTTTTAATAAGCAAGAAGACTTTCAAGGTTTGTTTTGGTCAGCCACGAGGTGAGTAGATCACTGCACTTGCTCACCAGAATCTTAGAAGTTTATATAAAGACCTTGATGGGGTTCAGACCCATACAAATGATCTTAACAACACATTACTCTCTCAAGGCTGCTTCCTTGAAGCAGCTTCCCCGACAGAATGGTGGGCAGGGTTTACATTCCAAGCATGGGGGTGGGGAGTGTCGGGGAGATAAGGAAACTGCAAGTGCCCAGGTCCAGCTTGCAGGTCAACTGGCAGGCATGTCCTCCCAATGACCTCCTCCAACACATCTAGAGATAGGAATTATTGCTTAGATAGCAAATAAAATTTACTCATTCTTAAATAAAAATAAAGATGTTAGGGCGCCTGGGTGGCTCAGTCGTTAAGCGTCTGCCTTGGGCTCAGGTCATGATCCCAGGGTCCTGGGATCGAGCCCTGCATTGGGCTCCCTGCTCAGTGGGAAGCCTGCTTCTCCCTCTCCCACTCCCCCTGCTTGTGTTCCCTCTCTCGCTGTCTCTCTCTGTCAAATAAATAAATAAAATCTTTAAAAAAAAATCAAAGTGTTAATTAAGAAAATATATGAAACTCTGTCTCATTAATTAGTGTTTATCATTTCTGACTCTACTTATGATATTATATGAAGATTTACGAGTCAGTGCCTATTTTCTCGGTAATAAAGCTTTAAAAAAGCAAACATGCACAAAAATATTACTTATTAGCATATATATATGCTATATATGTATTAGTAATATAAATATTTGTGAGTGTGCATGTGTGTTTCTATATTTCTATGCATAGAAAGGTCTCTTCTGTGATAGATTCATTGCTCTTGGTTTGGATCTGATCAATAGTGATGTCAGGCAAAACAAATACTGCTTTAAGTAGAGTATTGAAGTAGTATGCAGGAATAAAGCACATGACCTCTGGACACCTGAAAGCTCTAATACCATGGGCAGTTATTTAGTCCTTCTGTGTCTCATTTTCCTCATGTTAAAATGGGGATATAGTAGTACTTGCCTCATAGGCTTTCTATGAGAATTAAAGGAGTTGAGAGTGTAGATTGCATAGAAGAACACCTGTCATCTGTTAAGCTCCATGTGATGATGGTAATGCAACTGATACATTAGCTCAGTCTCCTCTCTCAAAGTGCTCTGTATTGTCTGCATTGACTGTCTAGTCTCACTTTTCCCTAAGATGGATCTATCATTCAATTTGCTGTTGTGTAATCCTGACTACAGTTTTATTTATTTATTTATTATTAAAAATTTTTTTTCATTATTAACATATAATGTATTATTTGTTTCAGAGGTACAGGTCTGTGAGTCATCAGTCTTACACAATACACAGCGCTCACCACAACACATACCCTCCCCAATGTCATGTTTATTTTAAACAAGTAGAGTGGGAAATCGTGAAACAATATAGCTATGCCAATGCTGTCACTGTTGGGAGATTACTTTTTTTTTTTTTGGAGATTACTTTAAAATAAACACATCCTGTAGATCAGTTTCTATAGTATTAAACCAAATAGTGAAGAGTTTCACATTTCTGCCTAATAAACATCTTCATTTAACTTTATGACTGAGTAATCTTCATTTGCTAGCTAAGGACTGAGCCATAAAACACCCACGGCCAAAAATCTGTTAATTTACTCCCTCTTTTCTACAAATATTCCTAGGAAGTGATATCCTCTTTCAGCTTTAAAAAGACAATGCCTTGCCTGATCTAGCACAGAGGTGTGAAATATTTACCCTTTATTTATTATTCCAATGTCAGGTACTTAGTTTGCTCACAATAAGCTCAAAAAATCTTCTATATTATAGTAATAAGGGGATGCATTTTTTCTATTAGCTAAAATTGCTTACATTATCAATTTTTAACTAATCTTGTAATCTTAAAACTGGGTGCTGAGTGAAAGTAAGTGGGTGGTATAGGAAAATAAAAATAAAAATAGGGAAGGAATGTGGCAAGTTAAATATAGGTGAAGCCTGAGGCAAACATATGGGTATGAGTTATAGGTTCTCAAAAGAGAATGTTGGTTAATGGTGGTGGTAGTGATATGTAGAACCTAGAAAAGGAAAGAATCCCACTCAGGAATCCTGGAGTGATATAACTAGGTGATTCTTGCCTAGAGTCTCTCCTACAAAGCAGAAGTTAAACTGTTGGGTAGCACTGCTGTCATCTGAAGGCTGGGTGAGGATCTGCTTCTGAATTCACTCATATGACTTTCAGCAGACCCCAGAAGATCTACTTCCAACATCACTCATGTGGATCTCTCGACGGGGCTGCTTCATGTCATGGCAGCTGGCTTTCCCCAGAAGCAAGTTATCTGACAGGGTAAAAGAGAACCTAAGCACACAAGATGGAAGCCATGGTCTTTGATAATCTGATCTCAGAAGTGACAACTCATCAATTCTGCCATAGTCTGTGAATTAAAAATGAGTTATTAAATCTAGCTCACACTCAAGGGGAGGGCATTGCACAAGAATATGAATACTGGGAGGTGGGTATCACCTGAGGCCATTTTAGAGACTGCCTTCCACACTCAATTCAATACCATTACTCAGGCCAATCCCAAACTTGTGTTCAGGTGGCTGAACTCAGGTATCTGTCTGTAAAATTATAATGGTATGAAGGGAAAACTTTTCATTTTGAAGTTCTACTCTTCAAGTAACAATCCAAAAATACAGTAATTACAGGAAAAAAAAGAGTCTTCCTTCTAGAGGTACACACAGAATTATTTTTTAATGTTTAAATTGTGATATCTGATATTTGCTTTAAAATATCTCAATTTGAAAGGATTAAAGCTTAGAATAAACAAGATGGCAAAGATGAGTTAAGCATTGGTGAACTGGGTTATGGATACTTAAAAAAAAAATAACCATATTAACTTACCACATCTAAGAAACATAATAATTTCTTAGAATAATGTAACACCCACAAAATATTCCTAGTTCCCAGTTTGGCTCCAAAATATCTTCTTTTGCAGTTGGTGTACTTATCCAGGATCCAAATAAGGATCCACCTTATTGCTTTAGCTGACTGAATGCTTGCAGTATCCTTTATGCTTCTCTATTTCTCTACATTCTGTAAATTGTTTTTTATGTCTAGAGGCTTTACTGGATTCAGGCTCAATTCTTTTGGCAAGAATACTTCATAGGTGATTCTGTGTATTTATTTTGTGACTTCAGGAGATGTATAATGATATTAAATTGATCATTTTGTTCAGGTGTTGTCAGCTTGAACAATCCGTTGTAAAATTCTCAATCTTTCAACTAACTCCTTTGGCATTGTGATCATTTCCCAGATGAATTCTTTCCTTTGCTACAAAATAATGGTTTTTCTAATTAGGTAATTCCTTTGGCATTTTAAAGTTAAAATTCTTCCATAAAGAATACATTTTTTTCATCATCTATTCAGTTTCCCTAAAATATAATTTGTACAGAAAAGGTAAGATAAATGATTCTTTACTTTTTGCTGGTCAATTTTTCTAATAAGTTATTGCCTTAGCAATCTCTGAAATTAATCCATGAAGGGTTTTGTTCTTTTGTTTTGCTTTGTATCAGGATTTTATATATATGTGTATGTATGTATGTATATATATATATATATATATATATATATATATATATATGATATGTTTCAATCCATTGCTGTGAGTATTAGAAGCCTTGAGATTTTACAAAGCCTTCTGCATCCTTATTTACTGGTTTTATTACCCATCTAAGATATGGGTAATACTTTGTCTATAGATACTTATCTATGGATGTTCTATACTTTATCTATAGATGTTCTTTGTTACCTTCTTTCTATGCTAGAATAAGATTCTTTAGAGTAAGATTTTGTTTTGCTTACTTCAGTATTTCAGTTCTTAGAAGAGTTGCTGTTACACAGTCAGTGTTCAAGAAATATTTGTTAAAAATGGATTAGACTACACAGTCACCTGCCAAGTCTGTGTGTGTGTGTGTGTGTGTGTGTGTGTGTGTGTGTGTGTGTGTGTACTGAAAGAGAAGGACTCAGAGACAGAGGAAAAAACTAGGACTTATGGCCCACTAACATTTAAGCCCAAGATTTGGAAAGGGGTTGGGGAATGGGCAAAATGGATGAAGGGCAGTGTGAGGTACAGAATGAATTGATCACAGGGATGAAAGACACAGCATAGGGAGTACAGTCAGTGGAACTGTAACAGCTCTGTGTGATGACAGAGGGTAGCCACACTGGTGGCGAGCACAGCATATAGAGCTGCTGAATCACTGTGTTGTACACCTGAAACTAATGTAACATTGTAGGTCAACTATAGTTCAATTAAAAAAAAAAAAGATTTGGAGCCAACAAAGAAATGACTGAAGAAGAAGGAAAATCAGACAAAGTTTTAAAAATATAGAAGAAAATGTTTTAAGAAGAAGGAGGGCTATGGACTACTGGGTTAAAATGTTTCTCAAAAGTTTCCCAAGATAAGAACAAAGGCAACTTTTATTGAATTTGGCAACATGTTGTTATTGAATTTGGCAACATGTTGCCAAAGCAATTCATGACTGGGTCTTTAGATCCTTTCTATTCTCTGTCTACCCTAACTTTCTTGGCAACCTCATCCAAATCTTAAATTAAATACCATATTTATGCAGATGACTCTCAAGTTTATATCTTTATAAATACCCAAAATCCAGACTGATATATCCAACTGATACAACCAACTTGACATCCCTACCTACATGTCCAATAAACATCTCAACATTTGTAAAATTGCATGTGTTCTTCCCCACAACCTTGAAACCTGTTTGTAGGAAAGTCTATCCTTCTAACTGATCAAGCCAAAATTTCTTGAAATATTCCTTGACTCCTCCTTTTCTGTAGCACCTGGAAGACAGATGGGCAGAGTTTGTAGAAATAAAGATATATACTATAATAGGATTTCACCAAAAAAGAGTCTCAGTTATGGAAGGAAGATCCTATTATGCCAGGTCACTTCTCCAACACACTGGATGAGAGTAGAGAGATCCAGAAAATAGTGACCCTCTGCAGTGTCCATTAGGATCCTGAGAGCCATTTAGAAACACAGATGCTGGGGCTCCCAACCCAGACCCATTTATTTTAAAAAAGTCTTTAAGTATTTTTGATATGTAGATGTGATTGAGAATCCTTGGTTTAACTAATTACCAGTAGATGTGAAACATCTGTTCACCTTCCTCTGTTGCCAGGATCTTTCTCAGACATCATCCTCATGATGTCACTCTTCTTTTTTTTATGTTTTATTTTATTTTTTTACTAATCTCCACACCCAGGGTGGGACTCAAACTCACAGCCTTGAGATCAAGAGCCATGTGCTCTCACACCTGAGCTAGCCAGGTTCCCCATGATGTCACTCTTCTGATCACTGTCTTTGAGTGGCCCTTTTTGGCAATGCGGAAGCTAGTTTAGAACAGCAGGATTCACAACTTTTGCTCATATAATTTCTAAATGATTTTGAAAATTGAAATGCCCCCTCATATTTTTAAGATGATAATTAAAAGTTTTATTTATATACTTAAATAGTTACAAAAGATATATTTTTTGATGATTTAAAAAGTTCTGTGTTCTGCGACAAAAATCATTTTGTGGTCTAATATCAAAAAATAACTTTTAATGATAACCTGACAGCTAAATTAGTCTCTCCTTGTTGAAAACAAAAATTTCAGGGAGACTGGGTGGTTCAGTTGGTGAGCATCTGACTCGTGATTTTGGCTCAGGTCATGATTTTAGGGTTGTTAGATCTAGCCCCATGTCAGACTCTGTGCTCAGCATGGAGTCTGCTTGTTCCTCTCCCTCTGCTCCCTCCCCTGCTTGCACGCACATGCTCTCTCTTTATCTCTCTCTCAAATAAATAGAATAAGATCCTGATAGGCTGAGGCTTCATTTTTCAGTATTTCACAAATGTAATTTCACACATTGACTTTAATATTTTGAATTGTCCCCTTTTTTTTTTTTTAGTGCCCTGGTGTTCTGTTTACATTGAAGCAGTATACTCTGTTTAAGAGTCAAGATGGGTTTGAGATACACCTTTTTTCAGAAAGTAGGAGAAGAGTAACTATGAAGTGACACATCTATCGCAGGTGTATTTCCAGCCTGATACAGTTTAGGATGGGGTGCATAAAGAAGCTGAAGATCTGGAAATCAATTTCCTTAAAACTCTCTATGCCTATATATTGCTTAGAAAATGTCTATGTAGCCCAGGTCCACACTTAACCCTGTTCACATAAGAGATGTTGAACTGATGCTTGATGAATGAAAACATATAGATTTCAAATTATTACAGAAATTTCTTGCTTAATTTTTCTCCACAAAAGTGTGCATAGTAAATTTATTTATCTGCTAATATATTTTAAGTAAACAAAGCCATATTTACTACATTTTAGATAAAATTTCCAAGAGAATCTTTGCCAATAGCATACATACTATATTTGAAATTTCATGCTGCATAAATGAAAATTCCAAAACAGATGTTGGACACATTTGTGCAACTAATGAAAATTGATTACCATCTCTTGGCAGTCTTTGAACTAAGATAGCCTTTGGGCTTCAGAAGTGACTTTTTTTTTTTCCCTAAAAGAAACAATCTAAAATAAACAGCTTCAAGAGAGTAAAGAAAAAATATAAAGTTAATATCATTTCTCAATCGTGAAAAATTACTACCACATATCAAGAATGTTACATGTTAACCAGATAGATTTTTTAAAAAGATTTTATTTGTTTATTTGACAGAGAGAGTGAGAGAGCACAAGCAGGGGTAACAGCAGAGGGAGAGGGAGAAGCAGATTCCCGCCGAGCAGGGAGCCCAATGCGGGGCTCCATCCCAGGACCCTGGGATCATGACCTGAGCCAAAGGCAGACGCTTAACCAACTGAGCTACCCAGGTGCCCCAAACACACGGATTTTTAAAGGCATAGATCTTTTAATATATGGAAAAAGACAGAATGAAATGTTTTACTTTTTCTGTTTCTGAGCTTTTCTGCTATGAAAAGCCTATTATGCCTTTAACAATTTGTGGGAAGTTAAGAATGGATTGCAAAGTCAATAATTTTTATAGTGAATGCTATTTTGTAAGACTGTAGTTCTGCTTCCTCTTCCTGGGTTCAATACTTTAAGGACAGTACAAAACTGCATAAATAGAAAGTGATGCTATAGCACTTCATAGTTTCATCTATATTATTTATTTTTAGGTTCTCTGATTCACCACATTTTGTCAAGTTTGATTTATCAAACAAACATCTCTTTATTGAGTACCTTCTATGTTGATACAGGGGTCGGAAGGATCAAAGATCCATATGGCATGATCTTCCCTTAAGGAAAATCTACCTCATTTGGGAGTCACGGACACATATACCCCATGAGTTACAAAGTAGTAGATGGAGAAGGGCATGTAGTCTTGGCTCTGGGGCAGGTTGCTGATTGAAGCTAAGAAATGGCAGATGTTTTGTGTTACTGCTGAAATTGAGGCATACTGTTATAGAAAAACGAAATTGTTCAATCTCTTTCTTGAGTGACTAAATCTCTCTTGGATGGTAAAGCAATACATTCTTTTTTTTTTTTTTTTGGACTCCTAAAATTCTTTTAAATATTAGATTAAATATAATTTGTCTAGCTAGTTGACTCAAATGGCCTCTCCTATGAAAGAAGAGCAACTATGTCTCTTCCCGTTCGTTAGAAATGACTCTTGCACTGGGGAAAATAAGATTCATGTTTTGAACTCAACAGAAAATCCTTTCCTTTGTGTCTGGGTGACATTTATAGGAATGATCTGACTGGTGGTTTTGCAGAAATTACATTTTCTGATTCTACTTGTTCTCCTTCATCTGAAGTTATAGGAGATACTAACATTTCATAGGATTCTAAATTCAACATAGACAGTTTGATTGTTAACTGTTAAAACTGATTATAGCCATTTAACTACTACCGACCAGAATATGAGACTAAAAGAAAAACCTCACACAGAACATAGAATTTTTAATTTGGAAAGTTACTGCTGCATTAGCATGCTATGTAAGTGTAGAATGCAAAGCTATAACATTTGCACAAGAGCTCATTTGCTACTATCAAGGTGAAAGGCCAGCAGTGGAGTGACCACCTAGTTGGTTATTCTTAAAATGGTGTGGAAGAGTATTTTGTGACTACTCTTATACATTCTGTTGTTTACAGCCAAAAAGAAAGTAACTGCTGTCATAAACCACAGTCACACAATCTGGTAGGCCTCTATAAACCTTGGGAAGGACAAATGTGTTTGGACCATGTGTCAGGAGTCCTGTGGAATGAGCCTGGGCCATCCAATCGCAGTACATTATTGATAGTGAATGAGAAGTGGCTTCTTGCTGTAAATACCCTTTACCAATTATGGATGTTTACCTGAGAAATCAACAGATATACCTGCTGTTTTATTACACTATTCTCTCTTAAACTGTTTTTAGTGCATATCTGTTTAGTCCAACAGAAAGGAAAAGGAAAACGTGAAAGCATTCCAGTTTGGCCTTTAATTTTAAAACGGCCAATTGACAACCAACAAGAGGTTTATGTGTCTGCTAGTTAACATAAATACTGAATTCTACGTGGTTTCTACTCTTGAAATTCATATGTGTTGTTTACAGTGTTATATCTGCAGTGCAAAAACAAAGTCCTGGTCATGTTTCTTCCATAAATCTACCTTTGATGGGCTTTTAGATTTACCAAATGAGCTATAGCTGAAACTCTACGTAGACTGTATTGGAATACAGTTTCTGTTTCTCCCATTTATTTGGCCCTTTGATAAACAGATTAAGATAATTTGGTCATTTTTTTTTTTTTACATAAAAAGTGGTTATTCGGGGTACCTGGGTGGCTCAGTCTGTTAAGTGTCTGCCTTTGGCTCAGGTCATGATCCTACGGTCCTGGGATCAAGTCCTGCGTTGGGCTCCCTGCTCAGCGGAAAGCCTGCTTCTCCCTCTCCCTCTCCCTCTGCAGTGCCCCCTGCTTGTGCTCTCTCTCTCACACTCTCAGAAAAAAATAAAATCTTTAAAAAAAAAGTGGTTATTCAATCAATGTTTGGTCTAGACTTTTTTTTAATTGAGTTTTGTAACTTAGAGACTGGAAATAATATATACATTCTTGAATTTTTATTGCCATTAGAGAGATTTTTTTTTTCTCCAGTAGGATTTTATTAACAGAACTGGATGAGTTAACATAATCTCCATGTTTACTTTAAGTGTTAGCTTTTGGGTTTGCTGTTCCTCCCCCACTCAAATGTTCTCTACTTCCAAAACCCAAGGCGTGCTCCGCACCTTACATACCACCACCTGCACAATTCAGAAGATGGTGCTCTTGAGTAAACTGGTGGTGTGGGAGATGAGAGAATAACAAATTCTTTGGAAGAGAACTTAATCAGATGGGAAGGGAGACTAGTACAAAAAAAAAATTGTAAGCATAATTTATAATTATCAAAAAGTTTCCTATTTTATGTCAACAAAATCAACTCAAAAGGAATTTAGAGTAGTGGGTTTATATGGGGTGTTTATAGGTCAGAGATCTTTTTAGATTTCTTTTTGGTCAGTATTGACTATTTACTTTTTGATGATCAATTGCCATTAATTTAATAGCTGACTGATTTACAAAGATGATACATAAAGAGAATTACCTGGAAGACTTATGAATTGCCATGTATAAAAAAAAGTACTTCACTGGTCTTTGGACAAAACTAAGAGAATCAGTTAAAAATTAAGCAATTATGGGGGCGCCTGGGTGGCTCAGTCAGTTAAGCGTCTGCCTTCAGCTCAGGTCATGATCCCAGGGTCCTGGGATCGAGCCCCATGTCGGACTTTCTGCTCTGAGGGAAGCCTGCTTCTCCCTCTCCCACTGCCTTTGTTTGTGTTCCTGCTCTTGCTATCTCTGTCTCAAATAAATAAATAAAATCTTAAAAAATTTAAGCAATTATAATAGAATTAATGTTTACATGAAAATTTCAGTCTGTTTATAAAGTAGAAATATATTATTGTTATTATTGATATAAGCATTCTGTGGTTCCTTTCCAGAAATGTCAAAGAGCTGAAGGAATTTTTTAAGACATAGTGAAACTATTTTTGAAATGAATGTAAGAACATAAAAGGAAAAAAGTAATAATACCCAAGATAATTTTTAGTGACCACAGTAATATATCTTATGATGCTTTTTTAAAAAAGAAAACCACTCTATTTTATGAGTCATCAGATTTATTCTATAACTAGTTTTGACCAATTCAGTTCTTGAGATAGGGCCCCACAAAGGGCAGGAGTACACGTTCAGAGTCTTCATCCTTATATCAAATTGAAAATTGCTAAATGGGATTTAGCCAACTGCTGTATTGAAAATAATATAGAGATTTCAGAAAAGATTAGATTCTGACTTAGATAACTAAGTAGCATACTAAATAAATAGATAAGATAATCCTACATATGATTTGTTATCCAATTAATTTGTGGGTTTTCTATTCATAGAAAAATCCTTAAAAGTGAGATTATCAAATTTACTCAATACCATATTTTCAATAATCTGTTTGGGGTTCTCCACCTCAGCTAATGGAAAGATATTTAATTTAATGTTTATACTCTCATAGATGCAGACCAAACAGCACTACTTGACACATAGTAGATATTTACTTAGTTGGTGATTGAATGAATAAATGAATTGTTGAGCCAAAGTTTAAAACTGGAATTTTTGTAATGGTTTTTATATTAGCTTTTATGAAGGTGGAAGATACATTGGCTTGCATATATATAAAGTAAATTTTATCCTTCCTTGATTCCTTGAGCAGTTTGCAGAGGGTTTTTTTTTTTTAAGAGCAAGTTTTACTAAAATATTCCAACAAATCTTTCTCAGTATCATCACGTCAAAGGACTATTTTGCTTTAATGAAATTGTATCTCTAAATATATTAACATACAGAATTAAAAACACCTGGTATTTCTTTTTGTTTTCAGAGATTTTATTTATCTATTTGACAGAGAGAGAGAGAGAGAGAGCACAAGCAGGGGGAGCAGCAGAAGGAGAGGGAGAAGCAGGCTCCCTGCTGAGCAGGGAACCCGATGAAGGACTCAAGCCCAGGACTCCGGCCAGGATCATGACCTGAGTGGAAGGCAGATGCAACTGAGCCTCCCCAGCGCCCCCAAAACATCTGGTTTTTCAAAAGGGCTAAATTAACTATGAAAAAAATTTTATTAGATGGAATTTGAAGGTAAGATATTTTTGTTCTTATGGGTTAGAATATTCTTGTCCTCCTAAGATGGGTAAGATAGAAAGTAAAATATAAATATCTTGCATAATGGTAATTTTATTACGGGATGCAAATATTTTCTCCAATGATAATACTTTAGGTGGAGGAGGATAAAATTTGATGTTTATTTCATTTCAAAGGTTTGGTATGTTTTGAGCAGATTCACGAGTTGTATAGCCAAGTACAGCATACCCCTCTGGTGTTCTGAAGAAATTACTTTACACATTAAATTATGACTCCTCTGAAAATAATATGAACAAGCTAGTCTCAAACCAAGGATCCAGGCTACTGACTTTTCTAACAATGTCAAATGAAATTTTCCCTACACTAATGATTCCAGCCTTATCATTACTAGCAATAAAAAGGGATTTCACATATTTTTTCATTGTTTCAGAAATGTTGAGGTTATTCAAGAAAATAGAAAGATGTGATTTTTGTCCTTCATCCTTATTGTCATTTTTGTTGTTTTTCCCTAAGAACTGCTCAGTCCCCACAAATGCCTTTTAACGTCTGAGTGGCTGCTTACCAATTAAGCTTTTCTACAGATCCACCAAGTGATCTGCCTCTTTTATTTTAAAAAATTAACAGGCTAGATGTTGGCATTGAGGAACATTGCTAGCAACAGCCTACTGAGCAGAAACTCAGGTGGCAGAGATTATCAGCAGTGCTCAGGCATCACTTGTCACAATTTCAATTTCTCTGAATGAACAGCATGAGCATGAAATATAAATGAGTAAAAATTAAATTTAAACCATAGTATTTTGCTCCAAGACTAATTAGAAGAACCTGAAGGTATAGTAATGATTAAAACTGCATTGTCACATCAAGGGACGATGGCATTTCACGATATTTCTATAAATTGAATTCAGAAGCACTGTATGGTTAGGGTAAAGACCTCTAAAAATAGATGGTGACCTTCCACATCAAATATACATATACACACACACCAATGATTGTTTGATGAATTATTCACCACAGTAGCAAAGGGCATTATACATTTTAAAAAGAAATGCTAAACCCCCAGGTCTTAACATTTGCACACACACACTGACTGACACAAGTGCAGTGCTCTATTGTTGAGTGATGGTTTGGACTGTAGTCTCGATTCTAGTCTTCTGCTCAAATATTATGAGACGTGCCCTTCCCAAATTTCTCAAACAAATCTACATTGATTATCGATTTCATTTAGTACATTTAGGAAGACTGAACTATATTTTTAAAGCTGTCTCAGATTGTAGACTTGTGAGGTTTGAAAAATAAGTATTAGTGTTAATGTAAACCATGATATTTTTGGTCAAATATTTAGAAATAATTACTCTAGGAGTTATTAGTGATTTTTAAGTGCACCCTTCCAGAATTATAAATGTCATTTGGATAGGAGAAAAAAAGACATTGAGCAAATACAATTGAATTGTCATTTTTAAAATTTGTGTTTTACATTTAGAGAAAACAAATTTCCCAAATGACAAGTTTAAAACTGTACCATACTTTTCATCTGATTGCTTAATTTATAATTATTATCCATCATGTCACCTGTCAATTCACCTTATCACTCTCTATCCTGGCTGCCATGTTGTCTTTACTATTTTACACTCAGATGAATCAGAACTACTGGTTTCTTCTATATACTCAACATGGAATATTCACTCGTGTGTGGAAGCTAGAAGTTTTACTTTTTGGAGAATGTGTACCAGTTTTTGCACTCCAACAATGTCCAAGGTTTTAGAATATGCTTTTCTAAACACAGTCATGGGCATAGAACCTTTTAATTTTAGCACTGTAAGAGAGAGTCAAAACTAAGAGGGACATAATTTACATGTCTCTGTTTATAAGATCTTGGGTAATTTGTTCAATTTCTCTGGATCTTAGTATCTAAGTCTACAAAATGAGTGAGTTGGCTGAAAGAAGTGGAAGCAATTAAACTATATTATTTACAGAATCTTAGCTAGAAAACTGTGATTTTTGCAGCCTATTTTTATTATTATTATTTTTTTTCTTCTTACCTTTTGATCTTTTCTCCCACTTCTCCCACCTCTACATCCCTCTTCTGGCAAGCACCAGTTTTTTCTCTTTATCTCTGAGCCTGGTGTTTTTGTTGTTGCTGCTGTTAGTTTTGTTTTGTTTTTTCTTTGTTTTAGATTCCACATATGAAGATCATTTGATATTAGTCTTTCTCTGTCTTATTTCACTTAGCATAATGCCTTCGAGGTCCATTATCTGTCTTATTTCACTTAGCATAATGCCTTCGAGGTCCATGCATGTTGTCATAAATATACATTCCATAGCACAATTTCTTTATCCATTCATTCACTGATGGACACTTGCGTGGTTTCTGTATATTGGCTATTGTAAATAATGTAGCAATGAATATGGGAGTGCATATATCTTTTTGAGTTAGTGTTTTCATTTTCTTCAGATAAATAGAGTGGGATTACTGGAATGTATGGTAGTTCTAACTTTAATTTTTTGAGAAATCTTCGTACAGTTTTCCATAGTGACTGCACCAATTCACACCCCACCAGTGCAGTAGGGTTCCCCTTCTCCACACTCTCACCAGCACTTGCGATTTCTTGTCTTTTTGATAATAGCCATTCTAACAGGTATGAAGTAATATCTCATTGTGGTTTTGATTTGCATTTCTCTGATGATTAATGATGTTGAGCATCTTTTCATGTGCTTGTTGGCCACCTGTATGTCTTCTTTGGAAAAGTGTTTGTTCAGGTTCTCTGCCCATTTTTTAATAAAATTGTGTTTTTGCTATTGACTCATATTAGTTCTGTATGTATTTTGGATGTTAGCCCCTTATCAGATATTTGGTTTGCAAGTATTTTCTCCCACTCAGTATAGGTTGCCTTTTCATTTTGTTGATGGTTTTCTTTGCTATGCAAAAGCTTTTTAGTTTGATATAATCTCACATGTTTATTTTTGCTTTTGTTGCTTTTGATTTTGGTGTCATATCCAAAAAACTGTTGCAATTAACTTCCAAAGCATAAACTTAACCCTAAGAGGCATTAGGTATAATGCTTCTTACAAATTGGTGTAGAAAAATCTAATTTGTCATGTCTACTTAGAACAAAATATTTGCAGCATTGATGGTGAGCTAAGAATTATAGTCAGATTGACATGAATTTTATAATGAGGTATCACTATGAAAACATAAGTGATGAAATTGATTAAATAAAAGGAATTCTATTTTTTAAATTTATGTGGCTGAAATCATTTATATTTTCCTGATCAGAGCCATGGAAACAGTTTAGCTATATTTTCAGCCCCATGGCCAAATCAGCAGAATCAGGGTTCTCTACAGCTATTGCCCATCTTTGTGGTTTACATTAATACATCAATAACTTGTGGCCGAAAAGATGGGACTCTTCCTCTTTGGACCAACCAAGTCTCTATTGATCTCAAATAGACTTGCATTTGGGTGTCCAGACTTAACTTCACTATAAGGAATGAGAATTTCTAGGGAAAAGGCTAATTTACTTACCAACATTTTAGCAGGGAATGTGACTTCAAGCATAACCTTATGGTTAGAAAGCAACACATACCAAATACCACTTCAGCCTCTCCAGGTGTTTTCAGGGATGAACAGTCATACCCCAGCCTGCTGTACTCCTGAGGGAATTTTCCTTCAATAAGATGGTTAGATGCTGACCTTTCCTAGTCTTTGGGTCTCACATGTTGGTATATAAATTACTGCCTCCTAGAAAGAGTTCTCCATTCTTTCCATTTCTGGCTGAGAATAATTTTCTGAGTGGCATTCTGGTAGTATCTGAAAGAGTACAGTTCTTCCCTTCTGGGCATCAGATTTAACTCCTGTCTTCAAGAACAATGATATGCTCCCTGTAGTTAATTACATCACTCTCTCTTCATTCTTGATTCCTAGCATCCAGAGAAGGGTATTATTTTCCCCCTGACTCTCCAGTCTTTTTGGTTCCAGTTTATATCCTTGATTTTTGATAAGACCAAAATCATTGCAATAATCTCCAGCAAATTTTCCTGGCTTAATATGTCCAATTCAACCAGTTTGGATGATCCCTAGATCATCAAATCTCGGATTATTTTCTTATCTCATCATTCATATTACTTCAACCCTCTAAGATTTCTTTTGAGTTATTCAGAAGGGATGTGACTTTTACATTTGCCTTCCAGACTACTCAGACTTTGATCTGCCATGTTGTTCTGACATCTATCCTTTGTAAAGGGGTGGCGGGGAGTTCTGAAACAGTCGTAAGAAATCTCTATGAATTCAAGGCAATAAGTGATCACTGTCATAGGGGTTTTGTTTATGAATGATATACTTCACTCAGATAAGACAAAATCTCTAAAGAAATTGAACATTTTTGGAAATAAGTATACTGAAGGGATGGCTCATGCAATCAAAGCTATATAGAAAATAACTGGAAAGAAAAGGGGATTAATGAGAAGAAAAGAAAGAGGTGAAGAGTTTATAGGTCACCACAAATTCGAAGAACAAAAGTAACTGACAGTGACGGAATCGGAAACTGAATGGTTATGGTATAGACTGAAATCCCCTGAAGTTAGGATAGTACCTGAGGAAGACTGAAAGAAGATGCTTTAATATTCAAAGAAAGATCATTTGTGGCCTAGATATTAAGATATAATGGCAAAGAAAAAGAGTGCAAGGGCACAAGCTTCAAAGGAACAAAGAGTTAAGTATTATAGTGTGTTAATGGCTTAGAAATGGTAATCAGGACACACTCCCACCTAGTGATTCTGAGGCAGTGGAATGATAGAGCACATTGGCCACATGCCTGGAGAAGGTCTTGGGAGGACAGTCTCCTCATGGTATACCAACACTGAAGAAAGTGAGAAAGTGAAGGAAGTTTTGATTATGGAAGGGAAGTTCCAAAGGCAACACACAGGTTTTAGAAAAGAAATGCATTAGGTAACTGGTGAGTTGGTATTAGGTTGGGGTATCAGATGTTTGGTTTCTGTGTTCTCAGGGTGGGCCATAATCAAAATATGTGTTTTTAATTGTCTAGGACATCATAGCTAGAAAAAAAGAACAATATATGAGTTTAATAGAGGAAGTAAGAATAGGTCTTAGAAGAAAAAAGAAAAGGAGAAAGAAGAAAAAGAATAAACAAAAGATGACATACAACAGCATGTTGTAAAAAGAAGTGAATAATGTATGCGTTATTCAATGCTAGTTCAGATTTTACCATTCTTTTTTTTTTTTTAAAGATTTTATTTATTTATTTGACAGAGAGAGACACAGTGAGAGAGGGAATACAAGCAGTGGGGATGGGATAGGGAGAAGCGGGCTTCCCGCTGAGCAGGGAGCCCAATGCCGGGCTTGATCCCAAGACCTGGAATCATGACCTGAGCCAAAGGCAGATGCATAATGATCGAGCCACCCAGGCGCCCCATTACCCATTCTTTAACTAGGTGATTTCTTGATGTCTGTACTTATGTATGGGCTAGTCTAATGTTTTCCAAAGAAGAGATGTTGAAATACTAATCCTAGTAGATATCCATTGAAAAGAGAACGTAATATATTTGAAAAATAATTTTAAGAATAGTTACCTCCAATTTCAAAACAAGGATGATTACATGTCCTTTTTTTTTAATTTTCTTTTTCTTTTTTTTATTACTATGTTATGTTAATCACCATACATTACATCATTAGTTTTTAATGTAGTGTTCCAAGATTCATTGTTTGCGTATAACACCCAGTGCTCCATACAGAACGCGCCCTCTTTAATACCCATCACCAGGCTAACCCATCCCCCCACCCCCCTCCCCTCTAGAAACCTGTTTGTTTTTCAGAGTCCATGGTTCATCTCCTCTTCCAATTTCCCCCTTTCATTCTTCCCCTCCTGCTATCTTCTTTTTTTTTTTTAACATATAATGTATTATTTGTTTCAGAGGTACAGATCTATGATTCAACAGTCTTGCACAATGCACAGCGCTCACCATACCCCATACCCTCCCCAATGTCTATCACCCAGCCACCCCATCCCTCCCACCCCCCACCACTCCAGCAACCCTCAGTTTGTTTCCTGAGATTAAGAATTCCACATTATCAGTGAGGTCATATGATACATGTCTTTCTCTGATTGACTTATTTCGCTCAGCATAACAATCTCCAGTTCCATCACGTCGTTGCAAATGGCAAGATCTCATTCCTTTTGATGGCTGCATAATATTCCATTGTGTGTGTGTGTGTGTGTGTGTGTGTGTGTGTGTGTGTGTGTGTATACCACATCTTCTTTATCCATTCATCTGTCGATGGACATCTTCGCTCTTTCCACAGTTGGGCTACTGTGGACATTACTGCTATAAACATCAGTGTGCACATACCCCTTCAGATGACTACATTTGTATCTTTGGGGTAAATACCCAGTAGTGTAATTGCTGGATCGTATGGTAGCTCTATTTTCAACTATTTGAAGAACCTCCATAATGTTTTCCAGAGTGGCTGCACCAGCTTGCATTCCCACCAACAATGTAGGGAGGGTTCCCCTTTCTCCACATCCCCGCCAATACCTGTCATTTCCTGACTTGTTAATTTTAGCCATTCTGACTGGTGTGAAGTGGTATCTCATTGAGGTTTTGATATGTATTTACCTGATACCGAGCAATGTTGAGCATTGTATTGCCTGTAAGGTGACTGTTACTGTATATTGGCTGTGTTCCTTTCTGGTCTATGTTGCTTTTAGGCTCTCTCTTTGTTTAGAGGACCCCTTTCAATATTTCTTGTAGGGCTGGGCGCCTGGGTGGCTCAGTTGGTTAAGCGATTGCCTTCAGCTCAGGTCATGATCCCGAAGTCCTGGGATCGAGTCCCACATCGGTCTCCCGGCTCAGCGGGGAGCCTGCTTCTCCCTCTGACCCTCTCCCTTCTCATGCTGTTTTTTTTTTCTCTCTCTCTCAAATAAATAAATAAAATCTTTAAAAAAATATATTTCTTGTAGGGCTGGTTCCATGTTTGCAAATTCCTTTAGTTTTGTTTGTCCTGGAAGCTTTTTATCTCTCCTTCCATTTTCAATGACAGCCGAGCTGGATATAGTATTCTTGGCTGCATATTTTTCTCATTTATTGCTCTAAAGATATCATGCCAGTCCTTTCTGGCCTGCCAGGTCTCTGTGGATAGGTCTGTTGCCAATCTGATGTTTCTACCATTGTACATTACGTATCTCTTCTCCCGAGCTGCTTTCAGGATTTTCTTTTTGTCTCTGAGACTCGTAAGTTTTACAATTAGATGTCAGGGTGTTGAGGTATTTTTATTGATTTTGAGAGGGGTTCTCTGTGCCTCCTGGATTTTGATGCCTGTTTCCTTCCCCACATTAAGGAAGTTCTCTACTATAATTTGCTCCAATATACTTTCTGCCCCTCTCTCTCTTTCTTCTTCTTCTGGGATCCCAATTATTCTAGTGTTGTTTCGTCTTATGGTATTGCTTATCTCTCGAATTCTGCCCTCATGATCCAGTAGTTGTTTATCTCTCTTTTTCTGAGCTTCTTTATTTTCCATCATTTGGTCTTCTATATCACTAATTCTCTCTTCTGCCTAATTTATCCTTGCAGTTAGAGCCTCCATTTTTTATTGCACCTCATTAATAGCCTTTTTGATTTCGACTTGGTTAGATTTTAGTTCTTTTATTTCTCCAGAAAGTGTTTCTCTAATAACTTCCATGTTTTTTCAAGCCCAGCTAGTATTTTTAAAATCATCATTCTGAACTCTAGTTCTGACATCGTACTAATATCTGTATTGATTAGGTCCCTGGCAGTCAGTACTGCCTCTTGTTCTTTTTTTTGAGGTGAGTTTTTCCATATTGTCATTTTGTCCAAGGAGAATAGATGAATGAGAGAACAAAATGCTAACAGGGTAACAACGTCCCCAGAAAATACACACTAAACAAATCAGAAAAGACCTGAAACCGGGGGAAAAGAAAGGGAAAGAAAGACAAAAGAAAAAGAAAAAAAGAAAAAGATAAAAACAAACAAAAACAAAACAACAAAAAAAACAGAATCTGATCAGATTTGATCAGGCTGGTGCATAGATCAGTGCCACACACTAGATTTTGTGCGTATTTTGGTCTGTTAGAAGAAAGTGCCTCCCAAAATTTTAAAGAAAGAAAAACATATATTTCTTTCTTTTTGGCATCTCATGTACCTTTTCAAATTGAGACCTTATATCTTCTTTTTTTCAAGGGGGGATGAATTCTCAATTATTATTTTTTAAAATATTTTCTTCTCATGTACTATTCGTAGGATGAGAGATTAGAGTGATATCAGTTTTTTAAAGCAAATGAGGCATAAAAATATAACAAACAGTTTTCAAAGTGTTGAAGGAAAATGATCTAAACCTAGAATTTCCTTTTTAGTTAATTTATTTAAATGTGAGCTAATAAAAATATTTTAAAGTATAAATGGGCTCAGAATATTTATTACAAAAAGACCTTCTCTGAAAGAATATTAGAAAATATATTACACCTGGAAGAGAAGTAAAACTAGGTGAAATGCATTAAGATACAGGAAGCAAGGGGGTGTAGAACTTACTAAAGTTTATTCTTGCCTAAGGAAACAATGGCTAAAAGGTGGATACCCATAACAATCCATAAATAAACTCCAGATGACATCAATAGGAGGCCAAAGGTGGTGAAAGCAGAAGAATATCCTTGTTTTGCTTGAGGTATAGGCACACAGATTAATAAGGGGTAGACACTGAAATACAAATACATAACTGGAAAATGTAAAAGTACAACAAAAAGAGAAGAAATCTCTCTGATCTATAATGCATGACGGTATGGAAGGGGGACAAAATAAACAGAATATAGTGTAATGAATCTAAAAAGAGAAGTTAGATGAAAGAAAACCCCGATATTGATTACAACAATGTACCAACTAAGAAAAAAGATTTTATACCCATATTGGCTAAAATTCAAGATCCAGCAGTGCATTTTTTAACACGGACTATATTTTAAACATCTTTATGTGAGACAGAGATTTGGAAAATATGAGAGGCTAACAACAGAGAGAGGTAAAAAATATAGCAGAAAAATATCTTTCACAAGATAGTCATAACCTGAATTTTGATATCAAACTAAATGCAACATAGGGTGAAACACATCATTAGAACAAAAAAGGGTTTATTCCTAAAGGAAAATTATATCCTTCTGTTTACTGTTTAGATTGTCAGGCTGGGAGATTTGCATTGGCCAATGGCATGGAAGCTGAAGAATATATTTTCAGAAGTGTGTGGGCTGGTTCTGAGCAGAAGCACTAAGAGTTGTTGTAGAGTATACCAGCTATTCCTCTGCCACGATACTAGCGCTGTCTCGGATGTGGGTTATTCCGTGAGCCAGGACCATGGCAAGAAGATCTGCCTCCTAACAATAATGAAGCTTTACTAGAAAGGATGTGAGGTGTACAAACTTAACAGATTTAAGGGCAAATCATGGAATGGGGCTGTGGACAATGGATCTAGGCACTGCATCTTGGAGGATTCTATGAGAACCTGTAGATTAATTATTTGTTCAACTTACAGTAAAGGGAATATTCAAGCCTACACTTTCTTGCAATCTGAGTGACTACATCTTCATTCATTTAAAAACTATCATAACCTTCATAACAACTTTTAAGTATCTAATTCGATTTGACGAAACACTGTAATCCCTATTGGTTGTATCTATTTACCCTGCTGCCTGAATGAATTATGCATGCCTTTGTTTTACTTGTGTCTCTGGCCAACAGTCTAAAGCTGTTATACTGAGAATTTCATAGTTTCAAAAATCTTCCTCTATTGGATGTGGCCAGGGGAAAATGGAAAATTAATAAACTTCTTGAACTTTATTGCTTGGGATGTTTGGTTTTTTTATTGTTGAGCTTTACTTTCAGGAAAAATGTTGGGGTATGGTTAAAGCCCAAAGAATTATGTGCAGGCAAGCTACATATAGTAGAAATGTGACACCTTGACTGGGGATCTGGCCATTTAAATGGTCCCTTCAGCCTTCACTCAGACTGGTTTCCCAACATCCCCAGCTTATTCTGTCCATCAGAACTTGTTCCTGATTGGTACATCTTCCATGAGACTGAAGTAATTCCACCTGGAATTCTCAATGGCTTAATTTCTCCTAAGATCTGGTCAGAGAGATGAGAGTCCATCATTTTGGGCACAGTTATTTTATCAGGGTTAGGCATGCAAAATTATGAATAAAGGTCTGTTTATTAACATGTTTATTAACATTTTATTAACATGTTTCATGGCAAATCACGCTGACCAAATAAAATTTTGTCTTTTAGTAATTGATCATTTTGAAACAAAACAAAGTCACTGCCTGAACAAAATATATATTTGGTACTACTTTTTCATTTGCAAAAATTACAACTACTGCATAAGAAAATTCTAAGATATAGGCTGCTATTTTATCTTTTTCTTCATTCAAAGTGAGATCATCACAAAGCAACTTTTGAGACAACTCCTAGGATACTAGACAACCTCAATGATTTATGATATGTATGGTATTTGGTCTATCTTTCTGCTTTTGCAAGGCCTCATAGAAAGGTTTCTCTCAATAAGCAAAGGAAAGAATAGGGTTCATTGAAACGCTCAGTTTAATTCATTATTTGACTGATGGCAAAGCTAAACACCCCAAATTTATTTTTCCTAGTAATTTTCTTTAGTCATCTTTGTTTTTAATGAATTTCTCTTTCCTTGAATTTCCTCAGTTTGTTGGCATTCTATCAATCAGTAGCAGAAAACAGAGAAATCATTGGATTCTCTACTGAGATGAAGTAGAGGCTGTATGGAAAATAGTGTTGCTAAGTCAACCAACCACTCAAAATAGAAGTAAAATCTCATGATAACTACAACCACAATATGCCAAGAGGGAAACAAAAAAGAAATTGTTCCCAAATGAAAGAGGAGGGAAAGCAGCAGAGAGGAGTCGCACTCTGGGTTCTTTGAATAACTTGCTTTATGTCCTTGAGTGATTCACTTAATTTCCCTGGGTTTTGGATTCCTCTCTGTAAAATGAGAGGATTGGACTAAATCACTTGTTTCCAAATAATGAACCTTGGAATAATGCAAGGAGACCTTGAATTCATATGCTTTATATACTTCCACAATCACTCGGGTCGAAAAGTCCAGTTGCTGTCATGTGGGGATTGGAAAAATATTTTTATATTTTATAAAAAGGTCTTCCTTTGGAACACGTTAGGACACATTGGCTAAATGATAGGTGAAGGCTTTTCAGACTACAAAATGCTATTGTGTTATGAGTCAGATATCCAGATGTTGAGGCGTGTGATTCCTGATTGAAGCCTTTCTTCTGAAAGCAGCACTGTTACTGAAGAGAACCCAGTGGAATAGCACTTAGGAATATGGTTTTCCAAGCCAAATTTTCATTCATTAATTTTTTGACCTTGGCAAGTTATTTAAATTTTCATTTCCTTCATTGGCAATAACCATTTGAGAAGACTTAGAAAAAGTTTAAACTGTTCTTCAAATATAAGGTGATCTTGGAGCGCCTGGCTGGCTCAGTTGGTTAAGCTGCCTTCGGCTCAGGTTATGATCCCGGGGTCCTGGGATCAAGCCCCACGTTCGGCTCCTTGCTCCGCGGGGAGCCTGCTTTGCCCTCTCCCACTCCCTCTGCTTCTGTTCCCTCTCTTACTGACTCTTTCTCTCTGTCAAATAAATAAATAAAACCTTAAAAAGACAAAACAAATATAAGATGATCTTAATGCTTTTCTTGCTTTTATTAGTTAACTACTGCTGGCCTACTAACGCTAAATTTGCAGATCAGGGATCAGAATTAGCTGTCAGGCTTGCTTATCATTCTAGGTGTTCTTGCTTCTTCCTTTCTTCTATCCTTTCCATATTAGTATGCTATTCATCTCTAGCTGTTTCTCCATTCTCAGGCCAATTTATTATTTGTGGTTGAAGGATCTTTAATACATACATGATAAGTCAAGCAGTAATACTTGCTCTTTTTGGAAGAGAAAATAAAATAGATTCTTATAAACAGTTAAAACCAAAATAATAGACTGCCTAGACCTTAAGTAGAAGGATAATAATTTAATACTATTTGATATTGATAGAATTTTATCTTCTTCTTTGTGTTTATAAATTTCTTTTTTAACCCAGATCTTTTCTGCCGCTGTGTTCTGCTGGTAAGTGCTTGGGAACATGTACATTTATTCTTCTTTCTGAGTCGTGCTTAGTCAAAGGCTCCCATTTATATTCTTGTCAGTTATTCATTTATCCCTCTGAGTCCCTGTGATTGTGTCATGACCACTGAGGCTGCTGCTGTCCTGGGAGGGATGCTCACTTTGCTGTGGCACAAAAGAAAGTTCACTTCTTTTTCAGTTATTGGATTCCACTCCTTCTGAACTCAAGCCATGTGAGCAGATGGACTCTCTTGGAAATGGAAATAAATGGTTATCTCTTGAAACAGAAGGGATTAGGGACTGGCACGTCTGGACGGTGGAAGCATCCTGCTTGCAGAATTATTAAAGATGCTCCTTGAAAGTAAGAGATTCCCCAATGCTCAACAGTCTTAATCTTTGTATTAACTTTTAATCAGTCTGTTAACATTGTCTTACAGACACGAATGAATGTTACAAAAGGTCAACCAACTTCATAGTCATCTGAAAATATGATTAAATAAAAGCTTTTTTTTTTTACTTCAGTAGAACACATGAATTAATTTAAAGGAAAGAAGGAAAAAGTCCTCTACAAGCTAATAATAAGGGATAAGTTTTTGTATATTCAACATGCTTGGCAAGCAAACATAGGATTATTTTGTTAAACTAATGTTATCTTTAAATATAACTACTTAGGAATAACACCTGAAAGTAAAAACAAAAACTTGTCTTGAATAAAAACATAATAGTGAAAATAATTTTGTAGTAAATTGATTTTTAAAGGGCCTCTTTAATCAAAATTCCCTTAAATTGAAAAAAAATTCCAGATAAAAATAGCATATTTTTGGACATTTATGAAGGTGGATTTTTCAGAGATTTATTCCTGTTCTTTTCCCTTTTCCTCAACCATCTAAATAGTATACTTGTATCTTTTCGGATAGCTCAGAACTTTTCTCTCAATTAATCATTGTTTATATTTTGTTCTATCTAAAAATGTGCCATTAATATTTTTGTGATATAGTTTTTACTAGATAATAATATCTTAATCCATAGACAACTGATGACTAAAAATGATATATCCTGATATATATGCTTCTCAGGAACAGACTGCTCCTATAAATATCTTTTACTTTCCTTAGAGTTATTAAAGAAAATAAAACGAATTAAGAATAAAAATGCTGCTTTGTCTCAAGGAGGAGAACATCGAGTTGATTACAAATGGAATTTGGTGTAAGCAAAGCCATGTTGAAAATTTATTTTATCTTCAGTGTAACAGCCACCATTTACTGAGTAATTTAGGTGCCAGAGACTGTGCTAAGTACTTTACATAATTATCTTATTTTTTTAACAAGAATTCTTTGAAGTGGATATATTATTAGCATTTTACAGGAAGAGAAACTGGGACTTAGCAAAGTTAAATAACTATTAGATTATCATATAGCAAGTAAGAGATTGTATCTGAACTAGTAGGAGTGATACATAATGAGAATTTATTACACCGATTTGACCGTATGCATTCGTGGGAACTGGTTCAACAATCTGTGTAAGGGTTATGTTTCTGGAGACTGAGGTCAGCAGGGCAGATAGCTGGGAAGAGATGAGGAATATGAAGTATGGAAGAACAAGGAGAAACTGGACCCCATTGTCACTATTGGAATCTTTGTCAGCCTTTCACCTTCTTCACACCTCCCGTTTTGATGATGGGGTGACATGGAAGATAATCCAGTGCCCTTTGTCATGGAACTAAACACATCTGGTCCAGAAGTTGGAGAAGCAAAAGGTAGCAGCTGGGAAACCTCAGTTCTGGCTACTGTCCTACACAACAAGGTGAGCCAACAGATAAGTGGCAATGTGTATGAGGTGCAACAGTACAGACCCCCTTGCGCTGATGTTTGGGCAACAAAATATGACTGCCTGAAGCGTCCAAACACTAGCTAGTGTGACCAAGGCTAACTTGAAAATAGAAAGAAAGAGAATCATAGAAAGTGTAGTTTAGCTTTGCAATTTAGCTAAATTGACCCAATACAGCAACCCATGGTGAATCCATGGCACAGATCTTTTCTGATATCAGCTTCTCTGCAAGGACGTATGGTCCTATTTCTTTATGGGTTCTTTAAAAACAAAAACAAAAACAAAAACAGGGAGAACAGCAGGCAGAGGGAGAAGCAGGGTCCCCACAGAGCAAGGAGCCCAACAAGGGGCTTGACCCCAGGGCCCTGGGATCATGACCTGAGCTTAAGGCAGCTGCCCAACCAACTGAGCCACCCAGGCACCCCTCTTTATGGGTTCTTAACATTGTTTTTAATTTGGTTTTGGCACTGTAATCAACTGTACTCCTAATTTTTCTCACCCACAATAGTTCTGTAAATCTACTAATTTAGGAAAGAAAGTAAAGCTGAAGATACTTTCACTTAGAAGAATCAATCTCTAAAAAATGAAAATACTGTCTTATTTTGGTAGCAAAATAAAAATGATTTAAACTGAAATCACCTCCTCCTGTCATCCTCCACATCTCTTTTGGTTGGGTCAAGACAGAACCCCAGAAATGTACCTACTCCAAGAAAGACTCACATCCCTACATTCTCCCAACAGTTGGAATGAGGCTACAGCTAGGAATAAATGACCTTACTATTCTCTTCATTCTTGTTTTCATCAGTTACCTCACGATGCCCAGGACTACCAAGTGACTCATTTCCCCAGGCTCTAATCCTTATAGAGCTCTGTAGCATCATTTATTTTTTAATTTTTTGCATCTATCTGTCACCTCTCCATAACTTCAACAGACTCACCATCAGGCTTCAGCAACACTTTCAACCTTTCTTTGAATGGGCATTTCCCTTTCTTGCTATACCAGAAAGCTGGCTGTCCCCTGAAGACCCAGGATTCCCTACACCCCCTTGGGGGGTGACTGTTTTCCCCTTCCATGCTTGTCATTTTACCTGGCATGGAGGTGAGAGAAATCATCCTCTGTTCCACTCAGGCACTTCCAAGCCAATTTCCTTTCCTTTCCTGTATGTTCCCCGCCTTTGAATTTCACACCGTCAGACCAAACCACAACCTATACCTCCATATTGTAGCCATCTAGCAGACCCTGGCTACTTTTCATTTTTTTTTTGGAAGGCTCTGGCTTTGGCCTCACTGTTGCTTCTCCTTTATTACTCCTGTCAAACCCCTGGTGATTTCACTATCCACTTTCATGAAACATACACATTTCCAGCCTTTCAATTCTTGGATTTTCTTCCCCTACAATCATCATGTCCTTGACTCTCCTTTACAAATTCACTATCTTCATGGTCACAGATCTTGTCATTATTAATAACTGCAATCACTCTATTATCTTTTAATTTTGAGGATCCTGTTCTCAGGATTTTCCCTCTAGTTTATGCCTTCTAGTATCCTTGCTGCAGTAATGTTATCTCTACCAGGACCTACAATGTATTGAACCTCTTTTCTGGTCTATATACAGATCTTCCTCAATTCACAATGGAGTTACATCCTGATAAATTTAGATATAATGCAGCTAAGCAGCAAAACAAACATCTTTAAAGCCTCGCCAAACCAACTAAATTATCTAGGGTCAACCAGAAAACTAAACTGTTTTTGTCATGCTATTTCTAATGGAATGTGAGGTCAAAAAGCATAACAATGAACTCCTGTTACAGGATTATTTGTCCCCTTAGTGCCTGGTGGTTCTTGGTCCCGCTGCTTGGAAGAATGAAGAGGTAGACCAGATGAAGAGTGATGGGCAACAAAGCAAAGTTTATTGAGCAAGAGTATAAAGCTCCCAGAGAGGGAGGAGGACCTTAGTGGATTGCCCCCAGAGTTTCTAAGTTTAGGGGTTTTTATGAGTCTTTTGTGGAACTTTCTTAAGCAATCAGGGTGTGTTGAGTCGTGTCAATCAGGGCTTTGGTTACATATCTCTCTACCCTTTAGGTTAATGTCCTTGTGCTGATGGTCCTTTTTTTGCTGACATCTGGGGGCTTAGGTCTTAATTGGCCCTTGCCCATGATATTGACAAATGCTTTTGTGGTTGTCTGATTTTACTACATTTTGCAGAAGTCATTTCTGCAAAGGCTGCAAAGCAGAATGTCAGTTCGGTCTTGTCTAAGCTGCAAAACAGGATGTCAGTGTTGTTTTATTTTAGCTGTCCTGACTCCATATTTTCTTGTAGGGGACCCTGGCCCTGACTACCTAACTTGTCCAACTAACTCCTAACACTTCCATTCAGGATACTTCTCAGATTTTGTAGCTATTGTTTCAATTTATCAGTATAGGTTCTGATGTGAATAGTTACCACCAATATGCACTTGTGAGTAATTTAAAACACAGAAGCAAGGTACAGGCCATCTTTGCTCTGCATGAGTACTTTGAGGGAGTTGTAATTAATGGTGGCCTCAGTGTCCTGGAACCTGTCCCCAGCTTCATGCATATCTAGACACTGTGGTTTCATGATGATAATAGTAACCAGTCTTTTCTGTCTTTTCCATCCCTGCTAAGATCCTGAGTCCTTTAACTCCTTAAATCAGTAGCAGACCTGGGCGCCTGGGTGGCTCAGTCGGTTAAGCGTCTGCCTTCGGCTCAGGTCATGATCCCAGGGTCCTGAGATCGAGTCCCGCATCAGGCTCCCTGCTCCTTGGGAGCCTGCTTCTCCCTCTGCTTCTCTCTCTCTCTCTCTCCTCCTCTGTCTCTCATGAATAAATAAATAAAATCTTTAAAAAAAAAAAAATCAGTAGCAGACCTCCCTGAGTCTATAAGTACATTATTCTCTATATTAATTTTTTTTTCTGTTTGACATAGTAACAGAAGTTTGTGTCCTATACTCAACTCTTATTGATATACGCTCTCATTCTTGCTTAGATCTTTAGGAAAATGACAGTGTCAATGAAATCCTTATGGGCCACCCCATCTAAAATTTCCCCTCCCCCCACACACTTCCTCCTTCCCTTCCACGATTTACTTTTCCTTAGCACTTTCCCCTTTTTAGTATACAACCTATTTCATATATTTTATTTACTTTTTTAAAATTGCGGCTTCTCCCCAAGAATGTAAATTTTACACGGGCCAGAATTTTTTTTCCAATGTCTGCTGTATATCCAGTGCCTAGAGCAATGTCTTGTATATTATAGATACTACTCTGAAAATACTCATTGCACATGAATGAATTTGACCAAGTGCTTATGACTCTCCATACTCCCAGGTGATACCTTGTGCATATATCCAAATGTGTAAGAATATATATGTACATGCTTTGTTGTTAGGTATATGAATTATTTTTAAAATGCTATGGTTCTTTAAATCTTTTGTGTCATGGTGTGAGTAGAATGACATTCAGTACTTGAGCATAGTTGATCTTTTTTAGAGGGTTACAAAGCAGTGCTATGTTTCAGGACTAAACTGATAAATTGAAACAATAGCTACAAAATCTGAGAAGTATCCTGAATGGAAGAAGGAGTCCATTGTTATGCTTTTTGACCTCAGATTCCATTAGGAATAACACGAGAAAGGCATTTTAGTTTTCTAGTTGACCCCAGATATTTGGTTGGTTTGATCAGGCTTTAAAGATTTTTATTTTTAGCTGCTTAGCTGCACCAAATCTAAGTTTCCAGATTTTTGTGAAATGTTCTCTGTAGCTTCTTTCTTCATTATATTCAGCATCAAGTAAAAGAGCAAGAGAGAGACAAGATCTATAGGCTCACTTGCTTCCCGGCAAACAGGGAAATTAACATTATGAAATGCAGCCTGCCTCCTCTCATTCTTTATATTCTTCTTGTCTTCAATGACTGTTTTCAAAGGCCATGAATACTTCCATTGCAGATAATTGGTGCCACCTCCCCCTACCCTTCCAAGAAACACAGACACAAACACACTCAGACATGCATACTCAACAGGCCTGCACACAAAAGATACGTCCGTCCCCCAACCACTAAAAAAATACAATAAGAAGGAAAATCAATACTTCACCTTCCCAAACAGTGGAGACTTGGTGATTTCTATTTCTAGTATCGGATTTTTAACATTAATTCCATATTTAGAATTAGTCAGACGAGATCAATGGCTCCTTTTATTATTATCAGGCATCAGGAAAGTTGAAAACCTCTCCAGGGATTATTTTGGGGTGAAACATCCAAACACAGAAATGATTTTCTGTTACACAGTTGGGTTGAGTTGAGGAGTTACTCCTTTCTTTTGCTGCACCGGATTAGTGGTCATTTGAATCAAAACAAGAAATCTAGTTCCCGTTTGGTGTCTTAGCGTTGTTACTGACTTTCTGCTTCTACCTCCCTCCCCTAACCCCCAGGTTTGTTTGGCTCTTTAGATACCTTTAGAATCCTCTTAGATAATTTTCAGAAAAATAGATCAAAGCATCCAAATCAATGAAACTGTCAAAAAGCAAGGAAGACTAGAGATCCTAGAACTGGTGTAATATTATTTTTAGTAGTAGCACATAGTTATTTAAGAACCATGAGCATTAGACGACCATAACATTAGAAGACTATCTAATTTTTATTTTGTAATGACAACTTTAGGGTATGATGGCTTTTTTTAAAGTAAGAAAATATTCAATATTCAGAATAGTGGAATGTTGCCCGTTGAACATCCCCCCGTATACATATACATATGTGTGTGTACATATATATACACATATACATGCATTTCCCCGCATTACTTTCTGTCACCACCAAAAAACTTTAACACATCTGCTTATGTTGATTAGTTTATTTTATAGATTTTACTTCAGTTAAAAAAAGAGCTTTTCCATTTAAAAAAGGCAAAGAAACTCAGTTTAAAGAACAAAGCATTGTTATATAGTAGAAATATTTAGTTTGCAACAATAGAAATCCTCCAAATACAATGATCATAAAACCAATATAATGCATTACTCTTTTTTTAATTAAAAAAATTATTTTATTATGTTATGTTAATCACCATACATTACATCATTAGTTTTTGATGTAGTGTTCCATGATTTATTGTTTGCGTATAACACCCAGTGCTCCATGCAGTACGTGCCCTCTTTAATACCCATCACCAGGCTAACCCATCCCCCGAACCCCCTCCCCTCTAGAACCCTCAGTCTGTTTCTCAGAGTCCATCGTCTCTCATGGTTCGTCTCCCCCTCCTTTTCCCCCCCTTCATTTTTCCCTTCCTGCTATCTTCTTCTTTTTTTTTTAACATATAATGTATTATTTGTTTCAGAGGTACAGATCTATGATTCAACAGTCTTACACAATTCACAGTGCTCACCATAGCACATACCCTCCCCAATGTCTATCACCCAGCCACCCCATCCCTCCCACTCCCCACCACTCCAGCAACCCTCAGTTTGTTTCCTGAGATTAAGAATTCCACATATCAGTGAGGTCATATGATACATGTCTTTCTCTGATTGGCTTATTTCGCTCAGCATAATACCCTCCAGTTCCATCCACGTTATTGCAAATGGCAAGATTTCATTCGTTTTGATGGCTGCATAATATTCCATTGTGTGTGTGTGTGTGTGTGTGTGTGTACGTACACACACACACACAATGGAATATTATGCA
>NW_027397066.1:103618389-103630209 GCF_003265705.2 Callorhinus ursinus
GATATATATACACCACATCTTTATCCATTCATCTGTCAATGGACACCTTGGCTCTTTCCATAGTTTGGCTATTGTGGACATTGCTGCTATAAACACAGGGGTCCATGTGCCCCTTTGGATCACTACATTTGTATCTTTGGGGTAAATACCCAGTAGTGCAATTGCTAGGTTGTAAGGTAGCTCTATTTTCAACTTTTTGAGGAACCACTTTTCCAGAGTGGCTGCACCAGCTTGCATTCCCACCAGCAGTGTAGGAGGGTTCCCCTTTCTTCACATCCTCACCAACATCTGTTGTTTCCTAACTTATTAATTTTATCCATTCTGACTGTTGTGAGGTGGTATCTCATTGTGGTTTTGATTTGTATTTCCCTGATTTGGCAAATCTTTCCAGCATATACATTAAAAATATTTCAAATTTCATAAACCATCTGAAATTTTTAAAAGCTGTAATGAATTTAATGCAGAATCTACAAAATATGATTTTACTAAGTGCATATTTTATGTCTCTATTATGAATTGAACAATATAGTGAAAGCATATTAGTAGAAAAGTAATTTTCTAAAAGTTAATTTACAATACTCTTCTTTTGAACTTGAGTATAGCTGCCATGAACTTGGATATATTATATAAGCATTATAATCCATATGTTCTGTCAGGGCAGAACAATTCGTGTTTATTCTATTGACTACTGAGAAAATTGGATACCTTTGGCTTTCTCTTCTGCTTAAATCAATAGCTGAATTCATAAACATCACATGTTTTATAGAAAATACAAAGTGAAGGTTTTATATATATATAAAATATCAAATGTTATTATTTTCAAATGCTATTTCTTTGTATTCCTAACATAAAGCTGTATCTTTGAAGCTATTAATCTTACACATTTTGGTAAGGGATTCAGAAAGGAAAAGCCATGTCAGTAAAAACAGAAATAAAAGATAGCTTCCAATAGCAGAATAGAATGGTCACTATTACAAGGAAGTAAAAATCCTCAAAGCCTTTTCTAGAAATATCCCATTGCATTCAATATTTCAAAATTTTACCAGTAGAAAATTGTTTGTCTTTTTAATATCTATATGCATCCTATAAACAAAATAGTTTGCCTTTCCATTTATAGATAAATAACAAAGTCTGTACAAAGACTAGGGAATTCTAATATAAAAATATAAGTATCTAAAAATCCAGACCTATATTAAAGCGTCCAGGAAGAGAAAAACAGATAAATAACAAAGATCTGTTTTAGTCACTAAAATCAAACTACTTGTCATTCCCTGGGACACATTTATCCCCCAGTTTATTGAGGAGATCTACTTTCCAAAAAAAAACTGTCAGGTGTGCACATTTTTATGAGAATATCCCTACCACAAGTAACCTTGAACTGTTTTTTTTTTAAATCTGAAAAATGAAATAACCCTATATACTTTTAAAATGCAAGAATGTGTATTATGTCAAAAACAGAATAAGGAATTTTACTATGAATTACTTCATTAAAAAGAAATTAGCAGTGATTCTATCTCTCGAAGGTTCACCAAGTCACAATCATCGTGATCTTTCTCACCAGTTCCAAAACAAAGAGAAGAGCCATATAATTTTCCTGTAATGCTATGCCCCTGGAAATCAGTCTATAAAATTGAAGCCAAAGCAGATTTCTTTTATTAGATCGCTAGATAACTGTATAAGCCTCTGCATTTATAGTTATGGGAAATTTGTCCTATAAAATAAAACAAGCTAAATGGCAGCAGCACAAAAATTTAGGTAATTTTCTTGGCAAAAGTATCATCTAAATTTTATGGTTTATTCTTGATACACAGATAAATGTAATATATAATCCTTTAACATCTAGCTTGCTTCACCATTGATTGTATCTTCTCAGCTCATATGGTCTCTGCCATATCCATAAGGCTTTACTGAGTACCTAATAAGCATTTATTAAAATTTGCATTAATCATGGTCTTAGACAAAGAAATAAAGATGTCCATGGAGGTTTTTCTTGGTAGCATTTTCAGTTTTAAAATACTGTCAAAACTTAAAGTCATAAAAAAAAAAAACCCAGCTGGTTCATAACCATCTAGTGTGTGATACTCTGTAGTATCATTTTATCTAAATAGCTAGTGAAGGGTGCCTGGGTGGCTCAGTCAGTTAAGCAACTGCCTTTGGCTCAGATCATGATCCTGGAGTCCCAGGATCGAGTCCCGCATCGGTCTCCCCGCTCAGCGGGGAGTCTGCTTCTCCCTCTGAACCTCCCCCCTCGTGCTCTCTCTCTATCTCATTCTTTCTCTCAAATAAATAAATAAAATCCTTACAAAAAATAAAAATAAAAAAATAAATAGCTAGTGAATATTAAAATAAACCAAGCTTGGATTTAATCATTAATCATAAAGCAATTCCTGTAGTTTTGGATTACTCTGTTGTGAAAAAAATGTAAGTGTAGTACACAGGAGTCACCAAAGAGTCTGACATCTTAGAAAACATTTGGTGAGTACCCTAGGATCCTAAAGGCCCTTCTCAGACTTCTGTTGATTGAATTAACCTTAAACTTTTAAAATTATTTGTAGGTTTTGGGGAGCCTGGGTGGCTTAGTCGGTTAAGTGTCTTGATTTCGGCTCAGGTCATGATCTCAGGATTGTGAGATGGACCCCATGTCAGACCCCATGCTGAGCATGGAGCCCACTTGGGATTCTCTCTCTCCTTCTCCCTCTGCCCCTCCCCCACTCATGCATGTGCTCTCTCTTGCGCTCTCTCTCTCTGTTTAGAAAAAAAAATTTAAATAAAATTATTTGTAGGTTTTTACTTAAATTTCTTTCATCAGATGCAGATGGGATACCTTCCCAAAAGGCTGATTTTCCCCATAAAACTAAAAAAATATATTGTTTAATTTCTTAAACTACCTATGCTTGAAATTTAGAATCTATACTGCTCACTTGGAAATGCTCAATGTATACACTATTTTATATAAATGTTTATTGCATGATTGATTCCAAGATTTAAAGAAATATATATCTAGAAAAGTAAAAAACTGAATTTCTAGTAATTTCCAACCTAAAATAAAAGCTTCAATACTGAAAAGTCACTACTCTCAGGTAGTAAATCTGACATTTGGATCTACAATATTATTATCTTTTAATTTTTAAAATTTCTGTGATTTTGAACATTTTTTTGCATCTATTATAAGCCACATAGCTAAATAATGCCTTTTGATTTCTGTAGTAAACAGCCATATTGTGTTTGTTCATTAACTATAACATCTAGGACTGTTTTGCAAATTCCGAATTTATCATTTACAAGCTTCGTGGTCTTAATCAAATTACTGAACAATCTGTAAACCACGGCTAGTTCACAGAGATGCTATGAGCCCCACACCTAGTGGCCTGACACCTAGTAGGATTTTAAAGACCTAATTGCTAATACAGTGTTTTTTAGGCATAATGAATAATTGGCACCAGAATTCTCTTTATGAAGGCAAAGTCTTCCTGAAGGAAATATTTTGATGACCCAGCTGGATGTTGAAAAACAAGTCCAAAGGCAGAATGCAGAAGAAAAGGGCAGAATAAAGCAATTGATGAACTGCTGTATAAAACAAAATGCAAAGAATCTAGTTTAAGGAAAAAATAAAAGGGAACACAGGACTTTAAAAAAAAATGGCAGTACCTAAGTACATAACAATATTAATATAACATTGATGAAACTGTAGATATGTTTGGCTGACAATGGCTGAAGGATTTTTTAAGCATATTGATTTTAATATTCAACTAATACATTTAATATGTTAAATGTAATATTTAATTCTAATTTATGTTTTTGAGCTATAACTCCTTCCTTCTCCATAAACCTTCAGTAAAAGCCTCCATGCAAACATACACAGTGGCTTTGTATAAGTGTCCCTGCCACTGATCTTAACCATAGAAATCAAGAAAAGCAGTGATTGGGTGAGATGATGTTGGACAAGGATCATCCTACAGATTAGCAAAAAAAGTTCCATTAAAAACAAAAACAAAACAAAAACCGTGGAAGCTGAAACTCAGCTCCAGGAGAGGCAAAGAAACTTCTGCTGGTAGTGAGATGGGGGGATGAATTACACCGATCTTCTCCCCTCCAAATTCTCAATTAGTGCAGAAATAGACACAAGTGTCAGACAGAAGGAAATTAAAATACTGGTACTGCTTTATATGTTTATACCTGGATTAACTGAACCGGAGAGCTTGCCTTGTCTGACGGCCTGAATCCTGCTTCCTATGCCTTCCCTTTTTCTTACAACATAGGTCTCCCCTTTGATGGAACCATTCTTTACCCTAGAAGCTTGCCTTTCTGAGGGCTGAAAAGGGATGCGTCCTGAGGAAAGGACATTTCCAAAGGGAGAACCTATATAGAGTTTTCTTTACATGCTTAATTCCTTTTTTCTAGTTTCAGTCTAGCTATGTGCTTATAATAGATGAAAGAAATAAATTCATTTCTTCCTCGTTAGGAAGAAATGAAAAGTTCTCTGGGAAACATGTTGTCAGGAGGACCAGAATTCTCCCCAATATCTCTGATATTTGTTTTCTTAACCCATGGAATTTAACAACCAAAACTCTTGCCACCAGCAGTGTAGCTATACCACTCAGGGGAGGAGACAGGCAGGCTCTCGTTTTCAGCCACTTCTACTTTGTGTCTTCTCTTGGATCCACTTATCAGTGTTAGGGAAAATGCCTGTTCCCCATGTTTTGCATATTTATAGCGGGGAGGAAATTTCCACGACGCAAGAGTAACAGAGTAGGAAAATTTGTGGACTATCTTCCCTAGGGAAAATTGAAGAGATTGGGGAGGAAAATGGCTATGAGTGGTTCAACTCTTTCTCTATTTCAGAGAAAGTTGACCTCAGAAAGCAGCCATTCTCCACTCATCCATGTGATGCATTTTCCAACTGGACAGTTATCTTCTGTTCAGCCCTGTAGTTCCACTGGCCACTTCCTTTTAGCCTGGTGTCTACATAGGAGGAATACATGAAGTGGTCCTTTTTGCTCTGGCTTCTGAGTGGATATGGCCAAAGGGGAGTCCTGGCAGAAGACTGACCAGAGGCAGGATGCTGGGTTCAAGTTGTTTTTGCTCTGGCTGTCTCCCTGTAGGGTGGCTCATCTCCTCCCAAGGTGACCCTCTCTATATGACTCTCTCCTTCCGAGTTTCCTAACTGCTTTTGCCTAGAGCTAGAAATAGTTCTGCTGTGACCAGCACATGGTTTTTTGGCATTCCTATGCCCTGTACACACATTTTTAAATAGTTTATTTATTTGACTTTACCTTCCTGCTGAGACCATGGCTGCTACCTAAGGCAGAGATTTGGGGGAGGTAGGTTTAATTGAAAGAAATATTAGAAGCCTGATTTTGGTTCTTCATTCTCTAATTTAATTATATTCATAATAAAGTTGATAATAGATCTCCATTTCCCTGATGTTAATTTCAGAGTTCATTCAGAACCAAAGGGAGTAGAAAGATATGTCATTTATATGTCCCTATAAAACTCCAGTGTATTAGTACATGGCCAGTACCCCAGAAAAATGGAGAAATCTTGGCATTTGGGGCACAAAAGAATATGTGGGGTATGAGGTTTCTGCTGTGGCCAGTGTAGGAGCTTTTATTCCCAGTAAGATTCAGTCTTCAGTACATTAGTTAATGTGGTCTTGGCTATTTTTTTTTCCTTTGGCAGATTGCAACAGCTTATATTGAGCTGGTACAGCTGTACATATTTTTTTTAATGGCATGATCTTCAGTAAGACACCTGGCCTTAGTATGTAGGCTGCTGTGGTTAACCTTGAACTATATAGAGATATATTTGGCCAAGGGAAGGTTTAGATCACAGTGAAATCTCAACTCAAAACATACAAAGTATTTGGGCAGTGGTAGTCACAACATATTTTCTTCCCTCTCTGTGGGATGCATCTCAGCTCTTCAGCTGTCCAGTTCTCTAAAGATCAAAAGGCAGTCCTCAGTGTGGAATACTGAATATTATTAGAACACTGAACATTATTAGGAATTGGCCTGATATTCCTAAGTGATAAGCGTTAGGTGGATGACACAGATTTCTCAATCCTCCTTAGAATTTCATAAAGGTTGGGACACCTGGGTGGCTCAGTTGGTTAAGCATCTGCTTTTGGCTCAGGTCATGATCCCAGGGTCCTGGGATTGAGCCCCAAGTCAGGCTCCCTGCTCAGTGGGGAGCCTGCTTCTCTCTCTCCCTGCCTCTCTCCCTGCTTTGTGCTCTCTCGCTCTCTCTAATAAATAAATAAAATCTTAAAAAAAAAAAAAACTTAAGAAAATTTCATAAAGGTCAAGGACAAGGATTCTGGGCTTCTTTAGTCATGTGACCCATCCTCAGGCTGACTGTCCCTTTTCCCCCCACTCTCACACAACCTGTAGTTTCACAATTACTCTCATTTATTAGCAATACAGTCTATGATCACAGTATGGGATTTTGGAGATTCTGGTTGTGGCTTCACTCACAAAGTGAATGAACAAATTAGAAGGAATCAAAACTTACTAAAAAGAAAATATTCCTTTTTCCTGGGCTGAAAGTACCATGCATGTATCATTAAGCCAAGGCCAAAAAAGTACAGTAGTCCCCTTTTACCCATGGTGTCACTTCTGCTTTCAGTCACCTGAGGTCAACCGTGATCCGGAAGCAGATGATCCTCATTCTGACATTGTTAGGTCAGTAGTAGCCCAAGGCTACATCACAATGCCTACGTCATTCACGTCCCTTCATCTCACCATGAGGGCATTTTATCATCTCACATCTTCACAAGAAGGGTGTGTTCGGTACAAGATATATCGAGAGAGAAAGAGAGACCATGTTCACATAACTCATATTACAGTAGATTGTGTAATTGTTCTATGTTATTATTATTGTTGTTAATCTCTTAGTGTGCCTCATTTAGAAATTAAACTTTATCATAGGTATATATGCATTGGAAAAAAACATGTTATTTATGGGGTTCAGTGTTATCCACCATTTCAAACAGCCACTGGGGGTCTTGGAATGTATCTCCTGTGAATTAGGGGGAAATACTGTAACTTAAAAAGCCTTGAGGCTGCAGGAATCTGCTCACTCAGGGAAGATTTGAATTGGTTTGGAACAATATGCTTTGGTTTATAGTCAGAATAAGAGAAAGGAAAAAAGTAAAGAACTATTACAATGGAAAATTATTTTGTTTATTTAAGCACATATTACATGTTTTATTTATTAAACACATACTCTGCTAGGGTTCTGGACTGACCATGGCAATGAAACAGTTCTGTCCTCATAAGCCTAATATTCTACTGAAAAAGACAGGTAACTCATACATATTAGAGTAAGTTTAAATGCTTATATAATACGCTATCTGATACACTTTCTAAGGAAAAATAAAGCAAGAAAAGGAGAAGGGGAACTAGGAAGCCGTGTACTATTTTATCACAAGATGATATATACATATAAAAAAGACCCCTCTGAGAAGGTGGTATTTGAAAAGAGACTTGAATGAAGTGAGGCAGCCAGGCACACAAATATCTTTTGGAACATAATTCATGTAAAAGGATCAGCAAGTGCAGAGACTCATGAGGCAGGAATACATTTGGTTTGACCAAGGTACAGAAAAAAGCAGTATGATACAGGCGATGAATCTGTGGAGTCGTAGTAGATGAAGCTCAAGCTTCACAGCCAAATAAGGCTTTTCTATATAATCTAATTCTTGCATCTGCCTGTCCACGTCTGATGCTGGGGGTGGGGGGTTGGGGGGGTGGATGCTGAGTCCTGCCTCCTTAGACAGTCCTGTTATTGATCAGTCCCATGACTATATTCCCAGGCACAATGTAAGCTGCTGTGACCAGAAGGGTCAAAGATGTCAAAGACCCACTCTCACTAAAGTACCCCACACATTCTATCTTGTTTCCATCTGAAAATGTAGTCTCTTAGTTGGCCATTACAGTCTCCAAATGATATGCCCATATTTCCCAACATGTCCTGGCCTTTGCACTAATGGGGAGGAATAATTACAACCCATATCTTCCTCTTCCTTTCTAACTTCTGACCCAATGGAAGACAAATACTGAAGTCGAAGAGATGAAGAGCAGCCTATCTGCTTTGTGGCTGATGAAGCTGAATTGGAGAGAAATCCACTTAACCTATGGCTACTATCAGTTTTTGTAACACACTCCTCCTTGGAGTAAATTTCCCAGCCCACAGCTGTAGGCCAGTCTCCTGGTGGTGCAAAGCTATCCCTCTAAGCTTACATGCAGGAATAAGGAATGTGAGTGTTCTAGTGACAGGTCCTTCAGGAGGTAGACCCCGGAAGAAGCAAAGCCTCTCCCCCCCATCTCCCAGATCTCATTGAATAAGCTCCTTCTTTATTGGGAAGGAAGAAGTGAGCAAGAGGTAAAGGAGGACAAGAAGCGGCTCTCTCAGAATTCTTCTAGGGAAATCTAAGGACATGGTAGCTGAGCCCCCATTGATAACTAAGCACTATCTACCTGACTCCCAATCTTTCAGAAACTCAGAAAATAATTTGGGGGATAAGAGGTCCCTCCTCCCCAGGATGACAGTCATCTCAGTTGTGTTTAGATCTCAAAGGGAAGAGTACCTCATCTGGTATAAATTTGGAAAGTCATGTTTCCTTTTTAAGGAACTCTCTAACACTGGTTAGCTTACAACAGATTGGATCAAATTAACTTGGACAACTAAAATGATAAATTCAAATAAGGGTTAAGACCATAATTACATCCCTCACCTACTTTATTATTGCTGGGTATCTGTATATCTTTCAAAAGAAAACAATCTGTCATTGTAGATTACAGCAGTCTACCATAAGCAGTAATACCTAATAGACTCATGATGCACTTACTGTGAAAATAATTGTTCAATAAAGTGATAGTTGAACACCAGAAGATCCATACCCCACCCTCAAATGGCCCTATTTTTACCATTAACACATTATTACATGTTTTAAGTAGCAGGCTATAATCTGTTACAGTAAAATACAGCATCACAACCTCTGCCAAGTGCAATGTTTTATATATGATGCCTATAATTAAGTGAAGGAGAAATTTAAATATGGAAGGAAATATTTCCTAAATGCAAAATTATCAATGTGTCCTTATGTGTGTATCTATGTAATGATGTAGCGACATGGGGTGCTTTTTGTTTTAAATATTCTGAAATTACATTTCTAGATTTAAGAAGATTCTCCCATCCAATAGAAATTATCTCCAAGATTGTCTTAAATCAGAACAGAAGCAGACGTAATGGGATAGATTTCCTCTCTAATACTGCTGACAGTGAGAATTAATCTCAAGGGTTTCTTTCAGTCTCCCTTTATATGGAAGTAGGTAAAATTATCTGCCATGAAATGCACACACAGACACAGCAGCCCTCAATTCATACAGATTCAGTCCAAGCACCTGTAACACAGCAACTCGTTCACCTGAGGAGACATGCGCGTGGAGCTTCAGGGAGAATGTAAGCACCTCCCAGGGATTTTCAGCACCCCCACTCTTCTTGCTTTCCCACTTGCCCCCAACCCACTGAAACATCTCATGTGGAGTTGGAGCAAAACTGTCATAAAGAATGACAGATGATTTTCCCCCTCCTTTAAAGGCAAGCCTGGGCAAGTGAGTTTTAGAGGAAATGATCAATGAGAGAAGAGTGTCTGGAGAGCTTATGAGATGTCTGTGAACACCACGCTCTGCTCGCTGAATTCAGCGGCCCCCTCCCTTCTCTGAGCAGCAAACGCACACAAAGGTTTGGTTTCTAAGGAATGGCCCTACCTCGGGCATCTATGCTTTTGTTTTAATTGAAGAACCACATAATTTTATGTGGAGATTTAGTCTTTATAATCGGTGATAGAGATGATTGCTAATGAAGCAAAACTCAAGTAAAAGCCCCAGATAATTTGCACAGTATAACAGATTCTGCTTCCAAACAGCTGCTTCATTTTGCTCCATTCACATCACCAATTGTCAGGCGGTGCTTATGGATATTGTGTATGCAAAATTCGTTCATTTCCTAAGCTCTACCCTCTTGATTCCCCCCCCGCCCTTATTTTAAATAAAAGATGTCAAACATACTGAAAATAATAAAGTAATGAATGCTTATTTACTCTTGCTGTCTTGATTTAAAAAAGAAACATTTTGCCACATCTTGCTGAGATCTGTTTTTTTAAGAAAAATGCTACAGATAAAAGTTGAATCCTTCTTTGTACCCTTCATTAGTCCTCCGTCTCTCTCCAGATGTAATCATTGCCCTAGAGTTGGAAGCACTTCCATTCATACATTTATCTTTATATTATATATATTAGTTATTCATTATCTAAAAACAAGATTGCATTTTATGTTTTTAAATATTTCGTAAATTTTATCTCACTATTCATATGTTTTTTGCAATTTGCTTTTTTCTTTTAACATTTGTTTCTCTTAAAAACACACCCTTGATTAATTTGTTCTAATGTATTTTATTTGCTGTACATCTCACCATATGAACATAATAAAATTACTTGTCCATTTTCTTAATAACAAGCATTACGGTTTTTTTCTCTTATGAACCGTGCTGCAGTGAAATTTGCACATACCTGTTTTTGCACATGTGTGAGAGTATATAGAGATATATTATTCCATAATAGGTTAGCAGCTTCTTCAAATTTACTAGAGTGTGAAATTACTCTCCAAAGTAGTGCCAGCTTGTAGTCCTACCAACCAGTATGAGAATTTGCCTGAGAAGTTGTATTCTCCGGCACCTTACATTTTGTATTTGATGGAATGAAAATGCCCCTTCATTGGGGTTTTGATTTGCATGACTTTAATTACTGGTGGAGCTGAGTATTCTTTCATATTTATTAGCTGTTCTCTGAATTGTCTTTCCAAATCATTTGTCTGTTTTTCTACCAAATTGTTTCCCTTTCTTCATTGGTTTTAGGAATTCTTCACATATTCTCTGTACTATTCCTCCGGTCACTATTGTGTTAGAGAACTTTGGGAGGACATAAAAGTAAATTAACCCAAAGGAGAATGACATTCACTAGGCCCCACCAACCAAATTCAAAATGTCCTTCAAATTTAAAATCAGTAAGGCCTTGGTAAACGCAAACCAAAAACTACTCTTTCTGTTATATACATAAGCATATTCTCCATTTTGCTTTCTAAGTTTCAGTTTTTCACCAAATGATTGTTTTCGACAAGATTTTTTTTAATATATATATCAAGCAAAACCTGAGAAGCTAGCTTATTTCCACAATCACAAGTTAGGCCTGAAAGTGGAAAACAAAAATAAAAAGAAAAAACTTGTGTCTCCCAAGTTCAAGCAAAAATTCAGATTTTTAAAGCAAGAATTGTAATCAAAATTTAACATATTAAGGTTTTTGTTATATGTGTATATGTAATTTAGATTTTGGTTATTAGTTTATAGTAAGCCAGTAAACTGTCTTCTGTATCAAGAAACTGCTACATAATTTGTGGGGCCCAGTGCAAAATAAAAATGCAGGACCCCTTGTTCAAAATCAATGAAAACTTCAACATAGGCATTCCTTGGGGATATTGCGGGTTTAGGTCCAGCCAACTACAATCAAGTGAATAATGCAATTAAATGAGTCAAATAAATTTTTTGGTTTCCCAGTGCATATAAAAGTTATGTTTATACTATGCTATACTCTATTAAGTGCAATAGCATGTCTAAAAAATGTCTCTACCTTAATTTAACAAATGCTTTATTGCTAAAAAAAAAAAAAATGCTGACCATCATCTGAGCTTTCAGAGTCCTAATCATTTTGCTGGTGGAGGGTCTTGCCTTAATGTTGATGGCTGTTGACTGATCAGGGTGGTGTGG
>NW_027397066.1:103630309-103781369 GCF_003265705.2 Callorhinus ursinus
CATCATCTGAGCTTTCAGAGTCCTAATCATTTTGCTGGTGGATGGTCTTGCCTTAATGTTGATGGCTGTTGACTGATCAGGGTGGTGTGGTTGCTGAAACTGGGGTGGTCGGGCAGTTTCTTAAAATAAGATGACAGTGAAAGTTGCTGCATCGGTTAGCTCTTCCTTTCATGAACAATTTCTCTGTATCACGTGATGCTGTTTGATAGCATTTTACCCACAGTAGAACTTTTAAAAAAAAATTGTGAAATCAATCCTTTCAACCCTTCTGTGGCTTTATCAACTAAATTTATGTAATATTCTAAATCCATTGTTGTCATTTCAACAATTTTCACAGCATCTTCATCAGGAGTAGATTCCATCTCAAGAAACTACTTTCTTTGCTCATCCGTAAGAAGCAATTCCTTACCCGTTCAAGTTCTTTTTTTTTTTTTAAAGATTTTATTTATTTACTTGACAGAGAGAGAGAGAGAGAGAGACAGAGTGAGCACAAGCAGGGGGAGTGGCAGGCAGAGGCAGAGGGAGAAGCAGGCTCCCCACAGAGAAGGGGGAGCCCAATGTGGGACTCGATCCCAGGACTCCGGGATCATGACCTGAGCCAAAGGCAGTCGCTTAACCGACTGAGCCACCCAGGCACCCTGTTCAAGTTCTATCATGAGATTGCAGCAAGTCGGTCACATCTTCATGCTCCACTTCTAATTCTAGTTCTCTTGCTGTTTCCATTGCATCTACAGTCGCTTCTTCCACTGAGATCTTGAACCCCTCAAAATTCATGATGGCTGGAATCAACTTCTCCCAAATTCCTGTTAATGATATTTTGACCTCTTCTCATGAATCACAAATGTTCTTAATGGTATTTAGAATGGTTAATTCTTTCCAGAAGGTTTTCAATTGGCTCACCCAGATCCATGAGAGGAATCATTATCTATGGCAGCTATAGCTTCATGAAGTGCATTTTTTATTTTTTTAAAAGATTTTATTTATTTATTTGACAGAGAGACAGTGAGAAAGGGAATACAAGCAGGGGGAGTTGGAGAGGGAGAAGCAGGCTCTCTGCTGAAAAGGGATCCCAATGTGGGGCTTGATTCCAGGACCCTGGGATCATGACCTGAGCTGAAGGCAGACACTTAATGACAGAGTCACCCAGGTGCACCTGAAGTGTCTTTTTTAAATAATAAAAATTTGAAATTCAAAATTACTCCTTGACCCACAGGCTGCAGAATGGATGCTGTGTTAGCAGGCATGAAAACAACATGAATCCCATCCATCTCCATCAGAGCTCTTGGGTGACCAGATGCATTGTCAATGAGCAGCCATACTTTGAAATCTTGAGCTCAGATATGAGCAGTAGGTCTCTATAGTGGGCTTAAAATATTCTGTAAGTATTCTGTAAACCATGTTTCAAACACATGTGCTGGCATCCAGGCTTTGTTTTTCCACTCTTAGAGCACAGGCAGGGTAGAGTTAGTGTAATTCTTAAGGGCTTTAGGATTTTCGGAATGGTAAATGAGTGTTGGCTTCAACTTAAAGTCACCAGCTATGTTAGCCTCTAGTAAGAGAGTCGGTCTGTCCTTTGAAGTTGTGAAGCCAGGCATTGACTTCTCCTTTCTATCTATGAAAGTCCTAGATGGCATCTTCTTCCAATAAAAGGCTGTATCATCTAAGTATGTTGCTTAACGTAGCCACCTTCATTACTTATTTTAACTAGATCTTTTAGGTAACATGCTGCAGTTTCTACATGTGGCTTCACCTTGGACTTTTATGTCATGGAGATGGCTTCTTTTCTTAAACTTCATGACCCAACCTCTGCTAGCTTCCAACTTTTCTTCTATAGCTTCCTCACCCCTCTCAGTCTTCACAGAATTGAAGAGAGTGAGGGCCTTGCTCCAGATTAGGCTTTGGCTGAAGGAAATGTGGCTGCTTTGATCTTCTATGCAGACCACTAAAGCTTCCTCCGTATCAGCGACAAGCTGTTTCATTTTCATATCATCCATGTGTTCACTGGAGTAGCACTTTTAATTTCCTTCAAGAACTTCTCCTTTGCATTCACAATTTGGCTGTTCGGCCCCAGAGGCCTAGCTCTCAGCCTGTCTTGGGTTTCGACATGCCTTCCTCACTAAACTTGATCATTTCTAACTTTTGATTTAAAGTGAGACATGCAACTCTTTCTTTCACTTGAACACTTAGAGGCCATTGTAGGGTATTAATTGGTCTCCAGGGACTAGGGAGGCTCAAGGGAGGGAGAGAGATGGCTGCTCTGTGGAGCGGTCTGCACACGCAGCGTTTACCAATTAAGTGTGCTGTCTTATATCGGCATGGTTTGTTCTACCCCAAAACGATTACAGTAGTAATAGCAAAGATCACTGATCAGAGAGCACCATAAAAATATAATAATAATGAATATGTTTGAAATACTGTGAGAATTACCAAAATGTGACACAGAGACACAAACTGAGCAAATGCCGTTTGCAAATTCTGGGAAAATGGTGCTGATAGATTTGTTCGAAGAAAGGTTGCCACAAATCTTCAGTTTGTAAAAAATGCAGCAACTGAAAAGCACAGTAAAGCAAAGAACTGTCTGTATGGTGATAGCAGATCAGTGAACCAAGTGCAGAGCCCTCCTGAGCCCAGGGCCCTATGTGGCTGCACAAGTCACAAGAAGAGGAAGCTGACCCTGCTGACATTAATGTTTTGTTTGTATTTTTTATACCCTTATCACGGTCTATTATCTTCTGCTAAACATATTTAACATATATAGTATGTTTCTTCATTACATGATTAACTTTTGTACGTTAAAAATGCTAAATTCAATATGTAATTGGAAATTATTAACTATTCTTAGATAAGCTGAGAAGTCAATAAAATACATTATTTTAGGAGTACTTATGACTCTGAAAATAAAGATAGAAATGAAAATCATAAAATGCTGGTATTTGTCAAGTTAGTAGTTACAAAATACTGACTTTATGATGATAGCATGAGAGTTCTGATAAAACTCATCTGAATTTTCTATTATGAGATAAGTAAAGTTCAAGAGAACTAGCAATACCACAGAGCCGAGGATAACCTGTAAACCCTGCTTAGCCAAATGGGATGCAACAGGCCAAATGGGATTGAGAGTGAAACTAACAAAACATTAATAATTAGTAATTTAGGATAAGGACTGCTACAGGGGCACCTGGGTGGCTCAGTTGGTTAAGCGTCTGCCTTTGGCTCAGATCATCATCTCAGGGTCCTGCGATGGAGTCCCATATTGGGTTCCCTGTTCAGCAAGGATTCTGCTTCTCCTTTTGCTCCTTCCCCTCTAGCTAATAAATAATTATAATTATAATTAATTAATTGTAAATAATTCCTTTATATAAGTTGTTTATACATTATATTATGCACTTATTGTATATGTATATATGATATGAATAATAATGTATACATTATAATTGCATAATGTATATATTATAATTATTTATATGTTACAATTAAACAAATAAATAAAATATTTAAAAAAAGGATATGTACTGCTACAGATATTAGTAGAAAGTCTAGACTACACAAATAGACAATGCAACAGATACTGATTTTCTCCTACATGTCAGAGCTCAGAAGTTGGGAATATAGCTGAGAATAATGCAAAGGATTGTTTTTTATTCAGCTGATGCCTTGGTAGCATAAATAACATTAGAGAACAGAGAAGACTGGTATATTATGTAAACCTGGACTCTTTTCTCTTCCCATAAGAGAAGGAAGAGGAGAGATCCAAAATGTTGTTGATAAGGACCGAACAGGTAAGTGGAATTAAGCATAGAGTAATTTAGAATTAGCTGAAGCTCAGAAACCTAAGCTGTTACTCACAGCCTCTCTTACAAGGACTGGCATGAGCAGATGCTAACTCCAAATTTCCTTGAATTCTACCTGAAATGAGGCCTCTGTAAAGCTCTTAGTAAAATTCCCAGTTGAAAATTAGAACAACGATGTTAAGATCCAGTAAAGCATCCATTGGAAATATCCTGTTTATCATTTCATTTCTAGGTAGCTAATGGTCTTTCACTTTAAATTTTTAATTTTCTTTTTAATTGTAAGCATTTTCAACAAAACTATTTTTCAAATGCTCAGCACACTACCTAACTTCTTGAATGGAATATTTGCATAGTGCCCGTAATTTAGCATCTGTCTTCACAATAAGGGTATTGGCCTATGCGACATTGTACTCAACATGAGTCAGCCAGACCACGAGGATGTAGGTGGAAGGGTTGTCACCCCCTGATTTTAGGTGTGGCTTTCATAAATCTGACAAAGACATCTTCTTTCTCCATCACTTCTTCATGCTAGTCTCTTGGTTAAGAAGAATGACACTACCATATAAAAAAAAGCCACAGACTTTTTCTAGTCCTTTTGATTCATCTCCTGCCATATTACCTATCTTCTACTTTCTTATCACCCTGAAGTCGCCAGGTGTCACTTTCTCTCACTGTGTCTGTCAATAATGAATTAATTAGTAAATAAATTAATAATAATAAATTATTTACTAATTATTTACTAAATTCTTTCCCCATTTCAGTTTCCAGCACTGATTTTTTTTCTCCTTAGGAATCAAATACCTATATTTTTAAACTGTTAGAGTAAAAGAAATAAATTTTAAATGACAGTCTGAGGGCTCCTTTTATGAGTAAATACATAAAACTTGGTATTTTTTGGTTTTGAGATTATTTTTTATTCTTAATTTTTAAATAACATGCTTATTTTTATTCAAAAAATCTCAGTAATTTTAACATTCTTAATGATATACAATGAAGAGAACTGAAACACTTGGAATTCTCCTCTTCAATATTTTGAGAAAAAGAATGCAGAGTAGAATTGGCCTGATTACTAGAATGCAAAAAATGAGCATTTCAATCACTTGCTGGTTGAAAGTTTTTATATTATAATGTACATTAAATAGTTTACATATTTTAATAGCTTACATATTGCACATTATTACACATAATAATTTATTAAAATATAGTTTATATACTACATATGTTTTAGTATAATATATATTACAATATTTTAATGTATATCATATATTAAAAAGTTTATGTTATAAATAGCTTACATAGTAAATAATTCATTTACTTATATGTGAATTGTTTATATAATATATTATACACTTATATATGTATATATTATGTGTAAAATAGTTTACATTATAAACTATGGTGTATATATTATATATTATTATTTATATATTACAATTAAATAATTTCAGTATTATGATATATGGTTATATATTATGAAGAGATACTTGCTTTATTAACATTATCCTTGATGTATTTTTGGTATGAATACAGTAGCAGTTTACTGTGAAATACCTCATACGGATAGTCACTTGTGTTTAAGAAAACATTTTCTGATTTTGTCAGTATTCCATATGAAGTATTAGTCACAGCCACAATGTTGGATGAAGAATCCCTAACTATATTTTTGTCTGCTAAATTTTTAAATGGCTTTCTATTTTTTTTTTCTAGCCAATTTCATTTAAATACAACTTAAAATTATCTGTATAGTCCTACAACAGACTGTTTTAGAAGGATATTGAGGCTTACTACCTTTATTACTAACAGGTTCTGAACATAACGTTTGCTTTCTTTTCTTTGTGACAGAACATGGGTGGAATGGAAAGAGATTCAAGGTCAGACGTAGCCGAGATTAGTGCCAGCTCTAACATTTTAAAAAGGTGTGGCTGTTTTGTTAAAACTTTGAGAAATATGTCTGTTCAAAAGCATGTGCCCACCTTCCTAGTTTAATTACTGATCCTAAGGGATTAAATTCAAATTTTATTATTTAATGTATTCTCTCCTCCTCTGTATCATAATAGGTATGCTCTTCCTCTGTATGAATTTGCTAAAATCAAACAGAAGAGTCCAAATTTTTTTCCATATAAAAGAGCATATTCACTCTCTAATAAGAAGAAACTTCAATGACAATAATATATGCATCAAGCAAATGGAGAAAGAAAACTGGGGACTTGTGTTAATGGGACTGGTATATCTTTAGTCCAAAATCATCATGATGATGAAAAACAACTTCTTCCGGGCGCCTGGGTGGCTCAGTTGGTTAGGCGACTGCCTTCGGCTCAGGTCATGATCCTGGAGTCCCGGGATCGAGTCCCGTGTCGGGCTCCCTGCTCAGCGGGGAGTCTGCTTCTCTCTCTGACCCTCTTCCCTCTCGTGCTCTCTATCTCTCATTCTCTCTCTCTCTCTAATAAATAAATAAAATCTTTAAAAAAAAAGAAAGCACATATTCTCACTTTAAAAAAAAAGAAAAAAGAAAAACAACTTCTTCCTTTGATCAGTTTTATCTTTTCTATAGTATTGGGAGGCAGTCTTCTATGGGTTGGTCATTCGGTCCTTTTTGTTGTTTAATGTGCTAAAAATGTAAGATCCTGAGTCATTTTTCAAGACTGTTTTTTTCAGAGAGAAACCTTGAGGGATGAAGTACATCTTTCTCTGGGAAAAAGAGAAGGGTAGCTTATTGCTTGCTGTAAAAAAGAAACAACTAAATTTTCCAATTTTAGTATTCTTTTTCTATAATGCAATCCACTTTGTACAGGCAGCATCTGGACCCATCTCATCGCCCTCAAGATACTGGGCAACAAGAGAAATGGAAGCAAATGCACTGGTGCTCATGGTAATTGCTGTGCTATGAGTAATTAATCTCTTTTTCACTGGCCCAGGAGTCTTGTGCCTTCTACCAGCATCCAAAACAATAGTGATGGACTAACTTTTTAACTCATAGCTATAGGCTAAAATTAAGTCACAGACCTGAAAGTTTTCACAATGAGGATGGAATCCTGACTGAAGATAAGTTTCTGGAAGAGGAATTATAAAGCCCCATAAGCAAGGTTCAGAATTAGAAGATTCCCCAAGATCTGATAGAGAATACTTTTATCCAAATGATGGCAAGGGAGGAGACAGGAAGGGGCACCATGGTTCCAAATGTTAATGAGACTGAGCAACAAGTGGGATTGAAACAAGCTGCCCAAATGGGACTTTGGTTGTTGCCTACTCTCCTCTGAGCAGGAGCAGGAAGAGATATCTGGAGAATGGGGCAGCAAGCCCTATCGTCTCAGCAGATAGACAATGTAGCCATGGCTAGCAAGCCAAAGAATCCTCAAAGCTGAAATAAATTGTGTCAGAAAGGAGAATCTTGTATTTTAAAAAAGAGCTTTGGATGAACCCAAAACACAGGGGTCTATTTGGTTGAGTTGTGATCAACTGTCATGTGTCTTAAAACAAAAAGTAAATGCAAAGTCTTGCTTATTAGCATGGAGCCACCCCTTCGTATAGTAAGTACTCCCTTGTCCCTCCTTTTCCTTTGACTTCAGTTGCTTTAAGGAAAAATATCACTGGGACTGGGTCCAAGATCTTCCTCCCTTAAAAAGAGATCAAAGTTAAAAATGCACTTGTTTGCGTACATTGGGGACTTTGGGTGTGGGGTAGGACTCAAGTTCATGGTTCTATTGGATACATGCACCAGAGTCATTATTCTTCCCAGTCTGTAAGGCAGAGAAGGAACCTAAATTTAACTGACAGAGTGTGGGAAAAAGTCACAGTGGGGTAAGAATGCTAAAGACGTTACGGATGAAGGCTTCCAGCTGATTTAACTCACTATTGCAGTGGCTTTGACATCTGCACATATCGTTGAGTTGATGTCTTCCAATGTTTCTACTTCCCATCCCATAGTGTTACAGAGAATTCCCCTGTTCAAAGACTGACACAAGAAGAAAAAGGATATTGGGACAGATCAGTCACTTCTTCCTTTGCCTGCAACCCTACCCCCACCTAGCTCATCAAATAGAAACAACATAAACTACAAAGCTTAGTTAAAGACTTAATGGCTGCCAAAGTACTCAAAGAGGTTGTTTCCCAGAACAGCACTGCTGCCAGATGCAGGTACCAGATACACCCCTTTTTAATAAAAAGGTACATTTAACCTGCTACTTAGGCTCTTGTTGCAACTGAACCCATTATTCACAGAAACATGTACCGCTAGACTGACATCTTCATTTTGGGGTGGAGCAACTTGACTGGAATGACTAACAAAATGGAAAATTATAGGCCTTATTTGTCAAACATACACGGTATGTTCAAGAGTTCCCTGCCCTAAGACATCTCATCTTTGCATGAAAACATGGCTGTGACTCCTTTAGGGAAACTTTATCCCGCACCTGATTGTCTGAAGGAAAGCTACTGGCTCAGTGGAGATCTTAATTCACAGAGTTTTCCCCAAATGTCTGAGCATTGTCCACTGATGTTGTTTACTAGTGAAAGCTGATGATATCCTTGGATAGCAGCAATCCGGCCCCAGTGACAACTCTGAAAGACCAACTGTGGTAAAGACTGGTCAGCACAATGGGTTGACTTGAAAGACCTTGACTGCCTTCAACAGTACTCCAATGAATCATGTTTTTTTTTTTTTTATGTAATGTTATACATAACATGCATATATATAACAGGAATATTTTTACTAACTCCTAAGCTCTTGCCAAAGGCCTAGCCATCTGTTCTACTACTTGGAAGACTACAAAATGGCAGATTAAAGATAATCCCCTTTATGGCTGCAAAATGTAGAAAGCAATTTTGACTGTTCATCTGACAGTCTGGGTTACTCATGTAGATGCTCACAGGAAGTGCCCATTCTGTGATGAGACTGAATGGAATCAGCTGATGATCAAGTCTGCATTCCCAGCATTGGTACAACCTAGATGCTTCATCACATAAAGCATGACAATTCCCACCATAATAAACTGGACGCAATCTAAAAGGTTGAATGTTTCTGATACAGAAAATTGTAATAAAGTGTTTCATTCCATTTTTTGATGTATGACTCCTGACAGCTTGTAAGCTTCACTCTTCACTATTCCACTTCTACTCCATATTTCAGCAAGCTGATGAGAAAGTCTGGGTGATCCCTCCTTTGGTGTCAGTGAGAAGTTCAAACCATTCACAGGAACACTTTTCCTGGCCCCACCACCTAGCCACTCAAAACTCCCATGCCAATTTTCTTTCCTACTCTTAAGCCTTTTTAGAACATGTTAGAGAGCCATCTTGCTCTCCCTAGAAAGCTTTGTTATATGAGTAAAGACCTTTGCATACCCTATTGGTGTGTCTAGGGCATCATTAATGTCAACATACAAACCAAATTTTGGGATGGGAAAATCCATTGGTTCTGTGGAGTCTCCAAAACAACTGAAGAAGGGAACAGGGTGGGTGTCCAGACAGTGACCGCTACCACTCAGCATATGCCTTCTTTTTTCTTTTCTTTTTTTTTTTGACTTCCAGTTTGCGGTGAGCATGTTCTTTGAGCTGCATTGCTGCCTGCTAACAAGCTTGCATTTTAATTTGCACTATTTTATGTTACATTCACTGAGTTCTACTGAGCCTCTATTATAGATTTAACTGACCCAAGCCAGAAGTCTAGGTAATTAGAATTTAGGAACAGGAATATGAGCTTGAGCCCTCTTTTAAATGGCCCTGAGTTGTGCCTTGGCCCAAACCTGTCTGTGTCTAAGATTAAATTGTGTCTCAACTCCAGCATAAGCTGTGACTGATACTATACTCAGGGGAAAGACCCTTACTCTGAAACCATTGGTTTTGTGTCTCAACCAGGCATTAGCCTTATTCTGTAAAGAGATCAAAGGAAAGATAGCTACCCTGTGCAATATGGGTTTACTCATGGTTGCTTGTGTGGAAGAGGAATAGTAACTATTTGACACTGTGAAGTCGTACTTCTAAAAGTAGATGGCTCACTAAGACCCCACAAAATATCTTTCCTGCTGCTGCTATCAATACTCCTGGCACCAAGAAAGATCGTGATTCTTGGGGTTAAAAGAATCTTCAAGATATCCTTGTGGCAGTCAAAGGAATAATCCAGCCATCACCTTTTGAAGGTCTCTAACCTTAACAAAGCTGATTTACGTCTCTGTGGAAAAAAAGAAACTCTAAAATTTGAGTATGGTAGACAGAATTTCTCCAAAGTATACCCAGTAATGACAAAAATGAAATAAAATTAAATTAAATTAAATACAATAAAATCCAATAAAATAAAGAAAGAAAGGAAAAATAAAAGAAGAAAAAAGAAGGGAGAAAGGAAGAAACCTCGATACAAGGTGAATTTGACCCCAGTGGAAATCTAAAACTTACTAAAATGATTTATACAACAATAAAAGCAATGGGTCACTGGTTGGCTTTTTTTTGCCTCTAAAACATATATTCTGAATTAACTTTAATATCTGCTTAAATGTACCAATTGACATACCTCCATGACCTGAATAAATAATAAGAGTCAAGTTACAGTTATACTTGGAGATCTCATTAATTGACTAATCTTAGGGGAGTTACTGAACATAAGTAGAGGACAAATGGGTTTGCCTCATCTGAGCTATCATAACTATTAACTTGCCTAGATTCCTTATGCTTACAGTACCCGTTATCCTAAATATCTCATAGTGGGCATTGTCACTCTGTCCCAACAAATGATAAATCAAAATTAAATTAAGTCTTTAATTTAATTGGCACTTACAATTGGCTTGACAAAAATGGGACTCCATAGATCTCCATCCTTCCCCAGTTAAAATCATTAATACAGCCCAAGGTAGATTAAAACAGGGCCTTCAATGATTGAAACATATTAGAGAAGTCTTACCTATGGTGATATCTCCACTGCTTTTCTACTTAACAGCTCAACTGTTCTGTTCTTAAACTTAGAAAGAATGAAAAATGTATACACAGGTATGAAATTGCACTGATGATACCTTCATCTGATGAGATTCATTTGATATACTCATTCAAGACAAGCAAATACTCACAAAATAGCTCATAAAAAATGGGATGAATTGTCCCATGAATAATTCAACAAAGCTCTAAAATTTGTCCAAAATGCAATCCTATAGGCATTTTGTTAGTACCCCCACCAGAGACACCTTTACTATAGAGTAGCTAGCAGCTCATACGTCTTGAAGCCTCTGGAACACCTATGATGGCCATAAGTTGCCCATGGGCTTCTGATGCAAGAAATTATTCTCCTTGGTCCCATGTTATATATCATTACAGTAAGAACTGCTGATCCACACTGGTTCTTCCTGGAAATATAGGCTCTCACAAGTCCTAAATCCATGACCCTCCATATCCAGCTGTTCATTATGCCTTGAGTCATGAAAGCAACACCCTAAAAGCATGGCCACCAAGGACTCTTGCTACAGAATAGAACCACTTCTAAGATTCTGGCATATTTCCACCACAGGAGGAGATGACCTTCACTGTCCTCAGTCCTTTTCCAGATACCATAGCTGCTACAGGAAGTTGCCCCTCTCCCAAACTGTTTGGCTATTTATGGAGCTCCTGGGGATCAACAGAGTGAACGGCAAAAGGAGTTAGTAGACTTTATGGATAGTATCACCACTCTCAGACATAAGGTTCACTGAATTGCTGTTTCTGTTCATTCCTTAACTTGGGATGACTTTGATAAAGAATGAGGCCCAAACATCACTACAGTTGGCCAAACTTTAGGCAGCCTACTATAGTAGCATTGGATGACCTGGTCAACAATTGGCCCCATTTGTACATTTTTACAGATTCATGGGCCATTGCCAAGAATCTGGTTGTCTGTTATAGTTAATGACAGCAATAATTTCTTACCCAAGTCTGCTTCTTTGGTATAAAGAACTCTGGGTATCTCTTGCCTGATAGATACACAAAATATAACTCAAGGTCACACATGTATCTATGCCTACTAAAGCCACAATACAAAACCTCATCAAGACACTCCTTATTCCCCTGGGAGTTTTAGACATCACTGATAATGATCAAGGCACTTGTTCACTTCTCAGAATACATAATGCTGGGCTTTTGAAAAAGTATTTAATGGAAATTTCATCTTTCTTAACCTCCTCAGGCTGCAGGCCTCATAGAGTGCCATAATGGCTCACTTAAAACAAGTTCAAATTCAATTAAGTGAAAAATGGGACATTTTAGTCATCAGTCAAACATCAGGGGTCAGTTATAACATGTCATCAACTTTTGGTGTTTGCCTGCTGACAGCTTTTAAACTTCTCTTTTCCCTTTCAGGCCTATATCTAGACAAGATGATGAGAAAGCCTAATGCTCCCTCCTTTGGCATTAGTAGGATCTTCAAACCATATTTGGACACCCTCACCCTGGCCCCATTTCATAACCAATGGAAAAACCCAAACCAGCCTACTTTTCCTGGTCTCATTTTCATACCTGTTGTAGAGCTACCCGGAAAATTCCTTTATGTAGTTAATAAATATTTCCATCTCCTTTGGTATGTGTGTCTTGACATCTAAACCAAATTTTGGGTAGGGTACACCTTGGTTTTGATCAGTGGCTATGAAGCCAAACTTATATGCTAGACCTGTGACTCCTGCCAAAATTGGCCCATTTGTCTTCAGATAATGAAGACCACATTGCGGGGGGGCATTGTCTCCACCAGCTCTTGACAAATTGATTGTAGTGAACTTTTAACCCTTTCCATGCTCACAATCTGTGCCTCATTCCCGTTGTTACTTTCAATATGGAAATTGTTTCTGTGGAAATGATTGAGCCCATGATCAAAGGAGCAATTCCAGCATCTGGAGAGTGCCCATCTTAGATCTCAGAGGTCTCAAGGAAAAGGAACAATTAATGCTCTTTGTATTACCTAGATATAACGCTGCCCCCTGCTAAAGCAATAAGATGGCCTGCCTGAGTAAAGTATTTACTGCTGGTAATCTGACGCTTTACTGTAAAAACAGAGAAACTTGTGTGGACACGGCCAGTTTTGAACTATTTTACTGTCCCTGATGCCATCAGGGAACATATCAAGAATAGGAGTGACCTCTGTACATTTGGCTTATATGCTTATATGTAGGATATATCATAGACCATAAAACATCCCTCCATTGCAGAGAGAGCCTGTTTTTTTTTTTTTTTAGCTTATATATTGTCCCTTATCCTTATTTTCAATGCCATCACAGGTCAGCAAGTCAGTTGAAACTCCTTTGCATAAGATATAATGGATAATAGAACTGGCATTAGACTACAATCTGGATAAAAGTGGAATATATTCTGGAATATATTCACAGTTGACTGAGTTTGAGATTCTGAGGACATGGTCGAGGTCAATACTGCAAGTTGACACCATCCTGTTAATTAAATGCTCTGTAAAAAATCGAATGGATTTGGCTGCAGCCTGCTTTAGTTAGATTAATCAGAGTGGCCAATGAAGAAGTAAAACCATTTGAAAATTTGCTGGAAGCCAAGGTTAGTAGAGCTAGGTTTTGCTGGAAGATGCCCATGGGTCTTTCATGTTCCATGTCTTTCTAGGCGTGCCAAGAATAAAAAGTCCTGTCTACTCTTTATCTAGGCCATTTCTCAGTGTTATGTTACTGAAGTGGTAGGGTTCTCAAAGGTTTTTCTCAAAGATTCTCAAGGGTTTTATGGGTTACCTTGAGAAAAGTAGTAGTATCTCCCTCGAGGACAGAGGAGGCTTGTTTACTGTTTGTTATAAAAAGAGTGGGTTCTCTCAAGCTCAGAGGTTGTTTTTGCTTTTGTTTTTTTCCCTTATAATATTCCACTGTTTATGCTAATGTTACCTGGAGTCTTTGTCACCTATCCCCTGATCCCGCCCTACACCCCCATTGGATTTGGGGACAAGAAGAACTGCTGTAAATACTTTCATGCTCAGGCAGCCTGTTGTGCCTTGAGTAATAAAGTCTTTGTGTCTGATCCAGGACTCTTGGGCCTTCTGTCAGCATCCATGAAACAGTAGCTTGTAAGTGCAGAATAAAATCAAATACTAGACCCAACATGTAATACTAGGAATGTTCTCTGTAACTAGTTCTTTTCACTTCAACCATTGATTGGTCTACACATCAGATATGATTTCTACTCCAACCACGAGCATGTGAGAAAGCCTGGGCTTATCAAATATTTGCTGATCTTTTGGGAAGAGTGTAAGGAAATACCTTGAGCTGGGATTGGTTGCTGAGTTACAACTGCCAGAAGCAGGCCAGGGTGGCTAATAGGAGTTAAAATTAATACCATGCAAGGAATTTAAAACATAGGAAAATAATACTTACCCATGTTTTCTCTTTGTGCAGTAGTTCCAAATCTCTCTTTAGTCTGGAAATCAGATTTGTTTCCCTGGTTACAAAGACCAGCTTACTCAGATAATCAGCAAGGTGACCATGTTAACTCAGACTTTTAAAATAAAAAAATTCAAATTCCGCATATGCATAGGTGTTTGCTAAGCTTCTGTGACAAGTCTGGCAAGCCATTAGGGTAGCTTTCCTTTCAAATGGGGTTAAGATAGCAATTCCAATAAAATTAATTTTTGAATGTTTATCATAAACTAGGAATGGCATGTGCTCTACACATACATTTTTTACATATTCTGTCAAAACAATCTTATGGAATACAAACTGATATGCTCATATTCCAGAAGATGAAATGGAGATCAGTGAGTTTATGCAATGTAGTGATCGTTAAGAGTTAACATGTGGTAGAATTTGTATCTGAAATAAAATATTCCCGATATTAAAACCTTTTCCTTTAAGCAAACACTACACTGCTCTTGGTTTATTTAAAACTAAATTATACAAAACATGTAAATAGCTTTGAAAATGAAAAAGAATAGGACAAGAAATTCATAGCACCCTTTCTTGTTCTTCAAGCTCTCAACTGTAAAAGAAGGAAAAGAGGGATGGAGGAGGGCGGGGAGGGAGGGGGAGAGACTGAGTGTGGAGTAAAGGAGTCAAACACTATAAAAGATGTTACTTTTATTTTTTAAATTTTTTTAAAGATTTTATTTATTTATTTGAGAGAGCGAGAATGAGAGAGAGAAAGCACATGAGATGGGGGGAGGGTCAGAGGGAGAAGCAGACTCCCTGCTGAGCAGGGAGCCCGATGCGGGACTCGATCCCGGGACTCCAGGATCATGACCTGAGCCAAAGGCAGTCGCTTAACCAACTGAGCCACCCAGGTGCCCTATAAAAGATGTTACTTTTATTGCTGGAATGATAAGATAGTATCATTCAATCAATTATTGATTTAATATACAATTCCTTTTTACTACATTTCATAAAATTGGCAGTTTGAAAAAGTATCACCAGAACACATCTATAAAACTGAGAGTAATATATACATTTTTTAGACCTGAAGTCTTCCCAGGATGTGAAAATATATAAGAAACAGAGATTTCAAATACATTTTAGACTGAGAGAAACCATGCTATAGGTAAGATAAAGTTTTACATGTGAAAAAATATAGACTTCTAAAAAAACAAATACAGAAAGGGCTGAAACCAGTAAGTTGTTTAGTATTTCATCAGGTTATAAATACAAGATCAGACCTGATGTCATCAAATGACACATTACTAAGCTATGGTATATTTTCTTTTCAATAATCTGTTACCAAAAGTAATGGAGAAACTTCTTTCAAAAACTTGGGTTAAAAAAAAAAAAATGTGGGAGGGATACCTGGGAGGCTCAGTCAGTTAAGCGGCTGCCTTCGGCTGAGGTCATGATCCCGGGGTCCTGGGATCGAGCCCCACGTCAGGCTCCCTGCTCCACAGAGAACCTGCTTCTCCATCTCCCTCTGCCTACTTGTGCTCTCTATCTTAAATAAATAAAATCTTAAAAAAAAAAAATGTGGGTAAACAACATGTGAATTTATACATGAGATTGTATCAGTAAAGGCCTAGCCAGGAGAAAGAAGCCATTCCACTTATTTTAACAGAGATAATTTAATGCAAAACAATTAGTAATTAGGTACAAAGTTGTTAACTAGATACCGAAAAGGCCTAGCACGACGGAGGTAAAGTGCAGGAAGCAGCTTTGGAAAGAGAGTTGAATTACTAAATCTTAGAAGCTCTGTGAAAAGGGCAGTGTGGAGCAAAAATTCAGACCTCTAAAGACAGGGAAATGCTGACTTCAACTTGTATCAGTGAGGTGCATGATTTCGCTGGCTCTGCAAGTGCTGGAAAAACTGCAAAGTGAATTTAATCCTTCAGGAAGGAGCTGGTGTTTGGAGCGAGGAAACACTGCTGGGTGCTGCTCACAGGCACAGGGAACAGCCAGCAAGCAACAGGGCCTGACTGTAAGGAGCAGGTCCCTCCTTCTCTTCCCGCTTAGTGATCTCCTTCTCATGCTCTCCACGCCCGGAGCCTGATCAGAGCCAAGTCAGCAAAGCAGAAATATGGTTTGCAGTCTTGCTGAGCTGCAGCCTCACAAACTGCAGCCTTCTGTCTCTTGGCTGAGACAGTAGCCTCCACTGGGCATAGTCTACATCCTCAGCGGCAGTCCATGCTCATACTTCTTCCATGTATTTGAATTTCCAGGCAACAATGACAAAAATCTTATATGTTTCTGCCTAACAAGATGCAACTCTTATTTATAGACACAAAGACATTCTTACACTCTCCCTAAAATGGAGAATATCAAAGTTTTAAGACTCTTATCCGTTTCTGGTAGACATTCACACTATCCATCTCTGAGCTGTGTTAATTATTCCAAAAGTTCAGTCAAAATCCCATCTTGAATGAACCCCATGAGACTGGATTAGAGTAAGAGATACAGATACCAGTATAAACTGATGTTAATTTTAATGTATGTATATACTTACATAGGTAGATAAGGAAATACTTATAGATATATGTGTATACAAGGATAGAAAGATGTGTGTTTCATGTGTATCTTATATATATATATATGTAAAAATTGTGTATACGTATAGAAAATGAAACCTCAGTAACACTAAACTGACCTAGACATAAGATCTTGGGTTTCAAAATTCCATTTTTTAATAAAGGGCACCAGGATCCCTTGGAGAAATGGTTGATTTGTTTGGGACTGGAGCAGAGAAAGCACAAGATGAGCCTGGAGCATCTTGAAGTGCCTCAAAATAAGGAAGAGCTAAAAAACAAATAAATAGAGAAGATGAGCCATATTGAAAAGGACACAGGAGCCAACCTGAAAGAGTTGGCTAAAACAATAATTTTAATATTAGATTATAACCCCCCAAATAAAATAAATATCCATGAATCCAAAGAGATATAAATAAATTATTCAATAAAAAACTTAAAGAGGAGAAGGGATAGATCTGTCTTTCAGAAGAATTCTAAATAATATGCACAGATTGTCACCCATCCAGCAGGTACACTTAATTCCTTTCCCCTTGACTGTGGGCTGGATGTGGTGACTCACTTTCAAAGAACAGAGTATAAAAAGAGGTGGAGGTGTGGGGAGTAACTCTACTGTGGAGAAACACGGCAGACACCACCAAGTAATCAAGGTTAAATCATGAGTGGTATCATGTTGCTCTTTATGTGTCCAGTGCTCTGATGTGATGAAAAAGCACATATCCTGGGGCGCCTGGGTGGCTCAGTTGTTAAGCATCTGCTCAGGTCATGATCCCAGGGTCCTGGAATCAAGCCGCATATCTGGCTTCTTGCTCAGCAGGGAGCCTGCTTCTCCCTCTCCCTCTACCTGCTAATCCACCTGCTTGTGCTCTCTCTCTCTCTCTGTCAAATAAATAAATAAATAAATAAATAAATAAATAAATAAATCTAAAAAAAAAAGAAAAAAAGAAAAAGCACATATCTTGTTTAGTGCTCCTCCCAGGGAGTCAGACCCTCAGTTTAATTGTGAGAAAACATCAGACAGATCCACTATGAGGAACATTACACAAAATTCCAGAGGAATATTCTTTAAAACCCAGCCAGGGACGAGTAAGCTTCCTCTTAGCTGTTGATTCAGTGACACAAGGGCTTTGTAATCTCAAGGAAGTAAACTCAACATGTAATTCCATGAAACAATTCTTGTATCCCCTGATGAAAGCAATCCATCCTTGGGAACCAAGACCTCCAATTTGTCAAAACTCCAAGTTGTAGGCATGGAAGCAAAAGTTCAGAATAGAATACTAGATATATTTGTAAGAAGAGTCACCCCCACTTCCACCTCTTGGTTCCATGACATAAAGGCTGACCCATTTTTCTAGGCGGCACAAGACTTCTATGACAGGTGACTTTAACTTAAGGACTCCCCAGTAGCATTGCCAAACCTTTCTTAGACCTTCCGTGCAGTCTGAAATGCTTCCACCCAAATGACCTTCCTTTCCTCTCTTCTGCACTCAGCCTGAGACCTACATCATGGTCTGACAGTTCTACGAGCATCTCCTGCCCTGGCTTCCTTCCCATTTTTTTCTCACAGATGTTTCCCCCTAACAACTTTCTTGCATGTCTAAGCATGTCTTAGTAACTGCTTCTCCTGGAAACTAGACTGACATAAAAAGGAAGAGATTTGAATAATTAAAAGCTTAGAAGCTTGGAGGGTGGAGTTGAAATTCAGACCTCTGTGGAGGAGACACAGCTCAGCTGATAATGATGTCTCCGCACCAGGAAGAGAACCCCCAAAATGCTTCTGAGCAACAGCAGAAGCCCATAGAAATTGGTGTCTGTCTCCAAGGGTACACTGGGCCAGTTTCTGCGGGTATTTGAAGAACTGCCAAACGGATTTACTTGCTGCCACAGGCATGAACCTCTGCTGCCAGGGCAGAGAAGCATGGCTAGGGTGATAGGCACCAAAAGAAGACATGGACAGTAGACCACAGGCGGGAAAGAGCAACGGCCGAGTCCTCCTCCCCACCCCAGCCCTGAATCTCCCTCTTGTACTTCATACTGACACCATCTAAGCGAGAGCAGCTGGTGAAGCAGGAATATGGTTTGTAAGTCCTAGTCTCCAAAATAACAGCGGAGAATACAGAAGGGTGAACTCAGAGCTGGGAAACACACACGCATGCACACCCACATGTATACACATGCACACTTGCCTGCCCATGCACATTAACTGCTGTGTTAAAACTAACTAGAATAATTTGAATATATGGTGGATGTTGGAGTCAGTGCTGTGTTCAGCGTTATACAATAATGAAAATGGTAGTTTTATTTTCTCATTCCTGCTTATCTATATTCCTGTTTAAGCTATAAATATGGTATATTATATTATTTGGTCCTAGAAATTTCCTGCCTCCTTTGGCATCATGTAGTCAAACTGCTTCTCTTTATAGAATGGATGTGCCTTTTTTTTTTTTTTTAAAGAAATAGCAGTTGTTTTCCTGGGAAGGGTTTCTTGAATTCAATGGCAATTCTAGAGAATAGTAGGATGCAATGTAGTACATTGTGTTTTTCCTAACAGGTTGATATTTTAAGGTAATATAAAATACAAGTCTCAAGAAAAATTATGTGATTAATAAATGCATGCTAGAAAGCTTATAGACATACTACATTACTTATTACTCAATAATAATCCAAAATTACTAATACTGCTTAATTTTTATTTTGTTCCACACACTGTGGAACTATTATTAATCAGTAAAATAAATCATTCTTTTTTTTAAGATTTTATGTATTTATTTGAGAGAGAGAGAGAGTGACAGAGTAGAGAGCAGGGTGAGGGGCAGAGGTAGAAGCAGGCTTCCCGCTGAGCAGAGAGCCTGAAGTGGGGCTGGATCCCAGGACTCCGGGATCATGACCTGAGCTGAAGGCAAATACTTACACGACTGAGCCACCCAGGCGCCCCGATAAATCATTCTTTTATCTAATGTTGAACAATCACATTTTATTTTTTGCTATGCATGCCACTGTGCTAGAGCAGGTAATATGGCAAAGGCTTTGCCATTTGGGGGTGTATAATTTACAAGGAAAGAAATTCATGAAACCACTACGTGCTCTAAGAGTTAATTTCAATATTTTAATGAAGGAAAGATGCTGTGAGCAGAAAAACTAATGGGACTTCACCCAAGCTGGAGTTTGTGAGGATACTCTTTGAGGAAATGAGATTTAATTTGAGTCCTGAAGGGACAGTAGACTCATTTAGGAAAAGGAAAGGACAAGAAGAGGGATCGAGCTTGCCGAAGAAAGGGAGCATTGTAAGTACAAGCATCTTGGCAAGAACCAGCAGGTAACTTATTGTGGGGGAAGCACTTCACCCACATTATCTTACTCCCAAACCACTCTATGGAGCATGCAAGCCCTTTTATATTAATTATCTCTAATTTTAAGGGATTTATAAAGGACAAAAGTGAAGCCTAGGGATTTTCACAAGACCACAGAGCCAGCAAATTGTGGCTAGATTTACATTCAGGAGTATAAAGCCCACATTCTTAACTATTAATGTGCTTCTCCCTGTGTTATAATACTTCTTGAGGGTGGCCTAATGAGCAGAGACACAGAATTAATTCCTTTTCCAGCCACATCAACAGTTGATAGTACTTGAACTTCATTCTTGAGATTACTGTGTAGTAGTTTTATCACGAACTATTCATAAAACTTTAATTGGCTCCTGACTCAATGAAGATTTAATAAGGAATCCAGTGGTGGGGAAAAAGCAACGTACTACAAATCACTATTAAAATCTCTTAAGCTGCAAAAATCTAAAATTTACAGATGATGATATTTTTCTTCAAAAGGATTCTTTGGTTTTTAGTAAAAAGTACCTTTATTCCATATCATCATTTAATAATTTTCTCTGACATTTAAGGCAGAGAGAAAGAAGCCCAATGAAAGACCTAAACTTTTAACAAGTATCCAAGTTGGAAATCCAGAGATTATTTTTATAGTTCATTAATTAGGCCTTTGATTCTTGGCACAGTCACACACACACACACACACACACACACACACACACACACACACACGCTGTTTTTCTATCTATAGTAACAATGAGGTTTTGTTTTCCCCGTCTGGAAAATTGAGCTAATAATCCCAACTTTATGGGCTACTGAGAGGATTTGGGAATATATGTGTGCGTAGCAATGTTCTCCAAGCCAAATCCAAAGCATGAGTAGGAGTGGGACAGATGAAAGGCCAATGGAACTTCACACGTGAAGCTCGGATGTGAGAAAGACCATTATGCTCTTAAAAAATAAGTTGATGAACCAACTCTGATTATTTTTTAAGTGGAGTAGGTGGGCTCTTCGTTGCAGTGACTTGAAGGATGTTGTAGCGATTTAGTCTTTTCTCTTTCTAGTTTGCTGGAGATAAATTATTTCATGTAGTTCCTAATACTGTATGATTTACAGCCTAATTAAAACTTCATTCCCACCCCTTAGGAGTATCCACCTACTCAAGAAATACTACTTTTTATACAAGTTTGTGACTCCTTCCCCATAAAGATATTTCACAGGGCAACCTCCTCGAAGGCAAAGAGTGGGGAATTTTCAGACAAGGGGATACAAGCTTAATCCACAGTCTCAATATTTTTAAACTGGATGATAGTCAGCAAGTAATTAGAGGTTTTTTTTTTTTTTAGATTTTTATTTATTTATTTATTTGACAGAGACACAGTGAGAGAGGGAACATAAGCAGGGGGAGTGGGAGAGGGAGAAGCAGGCTTCCCGCGGAGCAGGGAGCCAGATGCGGGGCTCGATCCCAGGACCCAGTGATCATGACCTGAGCCGAAGGCAGACGCCTAATGACTGAGCCACCCAGGCGCCCTATTTTTTTTCAATCAAGGCAATGGAAATAATAATACTTACCTTACAGAGATTGGTTATGTTGCTTTAGATAATATGTAAATTAACTGTCAAGTAGCAAACTCTCAGTTAACTCTCCTAACCTTCTTATAAAGGAAATGCAAAACTATTCTTCTGTAGCCATTTTAGTATTGCAAAATGTCTGGACTACACTGTTCTTGATTTTGTGTTTATGATTTATATGATCATGATTTGTTTTGTATGGTTTCCTGACAGCACAGCTAGGCCAAAACCGCATAATAGCCACAATGGTATAATTTATTGTGCAGAACACATCAAATGCATGTACAGAATACTAAGATGAGAAAAATGATCCCCTTTGTGTACTATGAAGCTTAGGCATATTAGGATGAAAAAGATGGACACATTTTAAAATGCTGATTTAAAATGAACAAAGTGATGGCAAGACCTCTGTATCACAGTCAAAAGAAAGAGTTACAGCTTATATATAGTCTGTATATACAACAGTGAACAATCTACTAACGTGAATAGAAAATTTAGCAAAAAGCAGTAGCATTTCTTTAATACTTCCCAATTGGAAAATACAATTAAAAATTTGTCAATAGCACCAATAACAATAACAAAAATTAACCTATACTAGAATACACATGATCTCTATGGAGAAAATTTAAAACTTTAGTGAAGATAAAAGAATATAATCTGCATAGCAGAATGTATAAATTAGTCAAATCACTAACTTGCACACTTGAAACTAAAGTAACATTGTGTGTCAACTATACTCAAATTTAAAAAATAATTTTTTTCAAATTATGCAATTGAAAAAATCAACAACTGATTGTGTCTTTAGGTAGGCATTTTAAAAAGTGCATTGAGTTGTCAATTCAGAATTGAGTATAAGAGCTCTCTTCATATTATTTACAATTTTAAAGTTGCTAGTGAGTGTATTCGATTTAAATATATTGATATTTAGTAAAGAAACTCTTTTGCTTAAAAAAGAGTATAATCTGATCATGTTTGAAACTTTTAATGATATTTGATGGAATGAATTAGTATAAGGACTTGGATTTGCTTCAAATTCAAGTATGAATTCAGTGAAGATACAGTTAAAATTCAAGTGTACTTTTGTTTCGAGGAATCTGGTAAATTTTCTCTAAGATTAACCTGGAAGCTAAAGGTCCATGAGTAGATTTAATTTTGGCTATGGCAGAGTGGATTCAGTAAAGAACCAACACTTCCACTGAAAACAACTGTGAAGCTGAACAAAATATATTCAATAAACATCTGAAAAGTATTGGAAGAGTATCAAACCGGCATGAGCTAAGGAGCTATGATCCCTGAAAGGACTGAACTCAAGGTGAACTCCATATTCACCTAAACCTTCCTCTTCTTTGGGGCATTGTCCAAATCAGTGTTGGGGGTTAGAGCACAAGGATTGAGCAGCACAAGGACTGAGCAACAAGCTTACAGGAATAAAGAGAAAACCGTGGGCACTCTGGGTTGCCGAGGGGAACGGATCCCGACTGATAAAATCTCAGAGAGAACAGAACTGCCAAGAGATGCCCCAAATCTTCCTTTTAAGTCATGACTCTATCCCTAAAATTGGACTTACCCAGAGTTCGACTCGAAAACTCCCACCAGGAAAAGCAGCTAGGAAGCTAAAGAGCTGAGGCGATAGATACATGGTGCTGGGAAGGGAGATTGCAGCTCAGGTCCTACAAGTGTATGCAACCTTGGTAAACGTCTGGGTTTTTGACCCCAGACACCCAAGCTTTAAGAAGAAGGGCTACCGCTTGGAGTAAGAATAACATCCTAGAGTAAAAGCTTGGGAGTAAAGGCAATATGGAAATGGACCAGTCCAATGGAAGTCAAAAAAATCAAACCCTGGAGGAAAGATACACTGCATCACATTAGAAACTGATAACTTTTAAAGCCACATTCCAGAAGGTTATTTTGGCTTCCATGATTCTAACAAATCTAACAGAATTCTAGTCAATCCATCACAGTAACATACCTGAATATTTTTAATGTGATTCTTTGTAAACTTGCTGTAAACTCCATGAAGGTACTGATCACTGTATCAACAATAAGGCAGACAGTACTATTACATGTTATCAAGAAAATCTTGTTAAATAATTCTTTTAATTCATAGTACTCACATTGTCTAACATTTTTAGTCCTGGCTACTCCTTGAGACCTTGTCCCCTCTCTACCTGACCTTTCTTTTCTAGCTACACAAAGAATGCTTGTCTTAACTTGCAAACTCAAATCTTCACCGTCTCCTGCTTTGACTGATAAATTTCTTGACTTGTGTCATGTTATGAGCTGAAGTCAGACAAGACCAGTGTATGCCAGATTATGATGGTACAATCTTAGCGTGTATGAATAAACATTACTTCTATAACTAAGTTACGTTCATTAACATATTTAAAGAGCTGGAGCAGTGTCTGGTGCATGTTAACTACTTTATTGAAAATTAATTTAGCCAAAAGGACTCCAGATATTTCCAAATAAAAAGTAGAGGACATGTGCTACTCACTGCTAATGATTAATATTTTTAATCAAATGAACTATGACAAAGGTAAACACAACATTTAACAACTTTAAAATGACAGTGGTGGCATATATAAAATAGGAATATCTTTTCTTTGTGGAAAGCATTTTAAAAACTCATGCTCTGTAGTTTAGTAGATAGAATCTCATCTTTTGCCCTTATTAAGTGCCAAGAGATAAGCTTATAAACCCACATCTGTAATTCCTCACTATTATAGTGCATGTTTTGCCTGAATCTCCATGAGAGACATCTAACTAGCTGAAATGATTCTCATTAATTATAGATTAGAAGTTAATTATTTCCCAGAAAGAAAAGCATATGTTATATGTACAATGTATAAAAATGAAAATGTATAATAATATACAGAGAATCTGGATAGAAAAGGGAAAATGAAGTATGCTGTCCTCAACATGAACCTCAGCAATTCTTTATAATAAGTAAATATCCACTATCAGTGGCTAAATGTGTACATAAGAAGTGAAAGCAATTCTATTATTCTCTTTTTCTAAAAACAAATAGTAAAAACGTTATAAGTTCTCTGTTCTACACTGATAATACATTTTAGCACAATACACTTGCTTGGAATAAAATATTTTTATTTTTTTATTTTTTTTATTTTTATTTTCTTTGTTAAAGATTTTATTTATTTATTTAACAGAGAAAGACACGGCAAGAGAGGGAACACAAGCAGGGGGAGTAGAAGAGGGAGAAGAAGGCTCTCTGCGGAGCAGGGAGGCCGATGTGGGACTCGATCCCAGGACCCTGGGACCATGACCTGAGCTGAAGGCAGACGCTTAACGACTGAGCCACCCAGGCGTCCCGGAATAAAATATTTTTAGATTAAATATTAGTGATGTGTTATCTAAGAGCTTACAATTGTTTTCCATTTAGCTTTCTTCTTATGGCAAATTAACTTGTATATTCCTTGAAAAGCTTAAAATGTACCAAGGAAAATGTTTCAATATATAAGATACAGATACACATCTGAACATTTTCTTTGTTGTATAATAAATGGACTACAAAGGTATAAACTATTCTGAGTTTATGGGCTTTGGGAAATAATGACCTCCATTAGAGTTTGTAATGCATTCTGGGCGATATCATAAAAAATGTGTCAGCAGAGTAATTTCTCTCTCAAAATGATCACCTTCAGTGAGAAGTAAATTGCTTGCATATATTCATAAAAGAATCTCTGTGGACTATTTCTAATTCATAGGCATATGTCTTCATTTTGAAATTTTATAGAAAATAGATCACTATAAATAACCAGATTTCAGTTAGTACATAAAAGAATATCTCTTTTTTGGAAAGTGTGCTGGTGTAGAAATATAAAAGTACTTATTAGTTACTTATCAGTCTTAAGTCTATCAACTTATCTGCAGCCACTCCTTAAATGTTTATAAATTCAATTATTTGAACACACATGTTAGGTGGTCTTTCCACGATCTCTTGTTCTTTTATAACAGGTATTATATTTTCATATAGTCCCATTTCTTCTCATTCAGGATAAATGGTCTTTTTTTACTATAATGGAAGATATAAATATATTTCCTACCACTAATAATAACAACAAATAGTGGAAGGATTATTATCTCTTCCTAAATAGCCTTTTAATTGTCCCTGAGTACAAATAATACTATTAAATGGTATTTCAAGAAAAATATATTACTTGTACATTCAGAACATAATGGCTTGTAAAATTGAGCTATTTTCTAATATTAACATTTCTATTGATTTCAGCACAATCACCACTCATTGCAAATACTACAAACTGAGAATACACCGTTACATAATTTACTAGGGAATTTGTAATAGTAAACAAGATAGAAATACCAAAGATGAATCCCTAGATAAGTTCTGAAACTTAAACATTAATAAGTCATCCTTTACATTAGGAACTCTCAGCTTCTGAACTTTCAGACATTACATCCCATTGACTTGAGCACTATCTGCCCTGTATTATTATTACATTTATAGTATATGTAGATAGATGATACATACTTTAGATAAATATATGTAGATATATAATACATGATATTTTTATATATATTTGTGCCCTTATATACTTATATATACATATATATTGATATATACATATAGATCTATGTATATGTACATATGTATACTATATATTCATGTTATGTGTTTATCCATAAAATATATGACAAAAGAAACATTCTGTCTATATAATGTATATCTAATTTTATCTTCTAGGATGTAACATCTTTATAGACAGGGCCTTGTAGTTCCTTCGGCTGCTAACACAGCAATTTTCACAAAGCAAAGTTTTAGCAAATGTTTTCTATCAATGATTAAATCAATATTTCATCTTACATTTCTGTTACTCAAAGGTCAAATAGGTAATAATTATAACTAATATTTATGGGGTGGTTTCTGTGTGCCAGTCATTATTCAGTCTGTACGAACCCCTTAGGAACCATAGAATGAAAATGTTAGTAAACATTTTCAAATAAACTTATATGAATTATCAGCTTCGGAGGATGGCCTAATCAAATTTAAAACTAATTTAATTTTATTTATTTGGTTTAAATTTAAACTAATTTAATTTTATTTTCACTTAGATAATTTAGGTAGAAATTTTTAGTAAAATAGTCATATATAAAGTCAAAGGAATAAGACATGAATTATAAAAAATGAAACCATTATTATGGAAAAGAATCACAAGTGCGAAATAATTAAATCCACTTCTACCCAAAGCTTATCTTGGGAATAAAGTCAACAAAGTTTAAGCAAGTAGAAATAAAGTTGTTTCCAATATTTGTGGTGTTGACAACTGACTAACTAGGTACTCCCCTGGATTTGTACTATGAAGCCAATTCAGCATCATCGTAAGATAAATGCAGCATTTTGTTAAATCCACTTAGAATCACATGTCCTGCTTCCACTTTCATTCCATTTCACAAACCATGTAACTATCAAAAGTGTCTCTAGCACCTTATGTTGTAGAAACAGCTGCTTTCTTGAAAATAGTTTACTTTTATTTATTTTGCTTTTGAAAACAAGAAAGTCCACAAATTAATTTATTTAGATTTTTTTCAGAAAAAATCTATATCACTCACATCATGGAATCTAATTTTAATTTTGTTTCATTTTCATTTAGGGAAAAATAGTATATAATCTACCCATGATTTTTCTGTCAGTTTCATGTAGAATGATTTCATAAGACTATCCTTCTTTTAATTTTGTGACATAAGTTATCTGAATTTAAATCAATGAAAATCAATACCTTATTAGATTTTAAGAAGCAAATTGATGTCTCTTTTAAATGTTTTTTTTGGAGCAGATGGAAGTGCCAAAGCAGAAGCTGAGGATGCACTTTAAAAAAAGCAAACACACAAAAACATGGTGCTGAAGCTTTTAGACATTTTAGAATGAAAAGAGAGACTCCTCCTCTTGCACTTGTCAGGAGAACAGTGATGTTCTCAATAAAGAGATTACTTTTCCTTTAAAAGTAAAAATGGTTGGGAATAAAGGGAAAAGATATCTCCAATGCCATCCTTGTGAATGACAATGAGAGTTGCTTTTGCTAGGGACATGCCCCAGTGGCGTGTATATTCATTTTAAAGCTGTGGCTTTTATTTTAAATGTGATTATTTCCCTCTGTGGCTGTAAATGAAGGGCAGCTACTATTAAATTTACTTATTTTCTGTAGCATCATGCAGCTGGGGAGGATTTTCCTCTCAAAAAGAATGATTACAAAGGAAGAACTCTTCTAAACAAAGATCATGCTCTCTTGTTTATGTTCATTTATATATTCAAGATTGAAAAATTGAGCCATGCAATGTAAACAGAAATTTGGTTAAAGAAAATCAAGGCCAAATTATCTACAGTACTATGACAAAACTGTTACTAGAAAATCTGAGTATTTTCCTCATGGAGATATCTTTTGTGCAATGAGCTACAATGATTATTTATCATTCCCCATCTACTGGTTTGGAAAACAAATGGATCTGGATCTAGGCTCTGTCACAGTAATAACTACCATCTAACAAATGATCATGACTTTCAGCACATTATTTTTTCAGCATTTATGTTACAGAAGCCTTGTAGTGATTAATCAAAATGACCCCAAACAATATTCATAATACTCTTGAAGCAATGAGGACTTCTTTGTACCTATACTATAACATTGAGAAAACATATATATGATGCTTTGGAATCTATAGCCTGCAGTGATGCAGTTATACAAAGATACAAACCAAATTAACAGTGATTTTGCCAACAGCTGCAAGCATCATTGTTGATTTTGTTCATGAAATCATGTTTAATTGGACACCTGGGTGGCTCAGTCAGTAAAGTGTCTGCTTTCAGCTCAGGTCATGATCCCAGGGTCCTGGGATCGAGTCCCATATTGAACTCCTTGCTCAGTGGGGAGCCTGCTTCTCCCTTTGCCTGCTGCTCCCCCTGCTTGTGCTCTCCCTCTCTCTCTCTCTGACAAATAAACAAATCTTTAAAAAAAAAAATTATGTTTAGTTGAACTTAATTGTATTGGGAGTAACAAAAGTTTGAGAAGTGACTACCTTCATGAATTCTATTCAAAACACCTAAATTTTTTCTGCCCCAGCCCACATCAAATAAAGTTTTTTCATGTCAAGTTAAATAATTAACCAATGCTTTTTTTAACAATGCATGAAAACCTAAGGATAGAAGTTATGCTAACTGTATTAGAAGATATCTATGTGTGTTGTACCTTTAAATGTAAACTATATCAAGATTTTTTTTTAAGATTTTATTTATTTATTCGACAGAGAGAGACACAGCGAGAGAGGGGACACAAGCAGGGGCAAAGGGAGAGGGAGAACCGGACCCCCCACTGAGCAAGGAGCCCGACGTGGGACCAGATCCAAGGACTCTGGGATCATGACCCGAGCCGAAGGCAGACAGTTAATGACTGAGCCACCCAGGCACCCAAGATATTTTTCTTTTTTGCATTTGATAGGAAGTAGTAAGTTGAACCATTTACAGTTCAGATTGAAATGCATAAGAGCACTTCCTTGGGCAGCAAAAGAGTGGATGAGTGTAAAAATAATAATAATGATAATAATAAACTATAGAGACAATTTTTTATAGTAAGAGTAAAGAAAATAGAAAAAATGTTGAGCGGAGGGGACAAAAATTTGCCTTTCTCCTCTGAGAAGGTAATGTACAGCATGGCATATGTAGCAGTTTCCCAAGCAATCCAAAAAGTGAGCCACCACTTTCCACAGGGAGGATCTGAAGATACACCAAACAAAACAAAACCAAAGGTCCACCCAATGGGACTAGAGGACTCTGGAAAGCACAACACCACTCCTCAGTACCCTCTCTGCTCCTGTCCTGATAAGATTGGAGTCTCTTCACCCTCAGCCACTATAATGGAGATGAAATGTATTTGAATAACTGAAACTTGCTAGCCTGAAACACCAACTTCCTGTATTACTATTTTTAATTTTTTAAATGTAGTTAGAAAGGTATCTCAATCAGAATTCCAGAATCCAAGAACATGCCTTCAAAACTGTCACTTTGGTAGGTTATGCAGATGTTTAAAAACATTACTGCCACTTACCAAGATCATTTCTTTGAGGATTCTATTCCAAGTAAGTCACTTTGAAGCTACACCCTCACCACTCTACTTCCAAAACAAATTGGCAAGGACAGGCTTGTAGCAAAACTCCTGGTAAAGGCAAGAACATCTACCAAAACTTTTTAAGCTACCTCTTGAAAGGAGCTTTTGTCAAACTTTTTCAATCAGAAAGTCTATCTAGTCAATTTCAGAAGGAAGTCCGTTCAATTTCATGTACAAAAGTTTTAACAGTCTTATCACCTCCCTCATTCTTTGGATACCAATGACTCGGAAATATTTCCAAAACTCATCCTTCAAAGGATGACTCTTGGCCGTTACTTAGCAACATCAAGTGAATTATCTTTTCCTGCCCAAAGGTAGACAATGGCTTTTCAACACACCCACAAGATCATAGAGGGAAAATATCTCTTATTGTTATACCCAAGACCCTTTTTACCCTCTGTTTAATTGTACAGATGGATTCTCTATATGAATAGAGATATTTATCTGTGAATTACCAGAAAGAAAAATAATATCTCTGTATTTTGTATAAAAAGATATTTTCAAATACTTTCAGATTTTAGTTGTTGGGTGCTAATTCAGTTGAGTAATATAGTATTGTACAGTGTAAAAAAGTTATCAACATTTTACCTACTTTAATAAAACAATTTTAGTAGCAACACAATAATTTTTGAGTAGACATAAAAAATAAAAATGTATTCATGTCACCCTACTATACCAGCATTGACTTTAAAATACTCCTTACCAATCCTTGTCTATATGAATAAATAATTTTACATAGTGGTCATCATTATTTAAATGTAATCTCAATTGTATTTTAATGAATTTTAATAAATATAGTATCATTATTTTAAATCTAAGAACGTTTGAAAGAACCTTTAAAACAACACTTATAACTAAAGTTAAATGAATCTAAATTTTCTCAAAAGTTTTTAATTTCTGTAACATTAACACCAATGTCATAAACTAATTTAAAATCAGCATCATAGGGGCATCTGGGTGGTTCAGTCAGTTAATCGACTGCCTTCGGCTCAGGTCATGATCCCAGGGTCCTGGGATGGAGCTCCGCATCCGGCTCCCTGCTCAGCGGGAAGCCTGCTTCTCCCTCTCTTCCCCACTCGTGCTCTCTTTCTCTCAAATAAATAAATAAATAAAATCTTTTTTAAAAATAATAAAATAAAACTAGCATCATAGTTAAACAAACAAAACAAAAACTTCGAGAGTTGTACTGGTAACAGTTTTTCTTGGCATCTCTTAACTAGCTCAGTTTACTTATATCTGTATTTTTCTACATAACTGTTTCAAGATTTCTTTTCCTTTAGTACCGGTGGTTCTTGGTCACACCACTCTGAAGAATGAAGAGGTAGACCAGAAGAATGGTGGGCAGCGAAGCAAAGTTTGTTGGGTGATGATAGTACAAAGCTCCTGAAGAGAGAGGGGACACGAGAGGGTTGCTGTCGAGTTTCTAAGTCTAAGGGTTTGTATGAGAATAATGGCAGGCTGTTTTAATCTGATTAACCCTCCCTGCTCCTGTCATCCAATCAGGTTTTTGTCCACGTGCTCATCTACCTATCAGGTAGTTGTTTACACGGGAAAGAGTGGAGGGCTCCTTCGGGGGGGTCCTGTAGAATAACAGGATGGGGTCTAAAGGTGGTTTCCTCTTGCCCTTTGCCTCTGCCTACCTTTCTTCCAACTATCCTCCATTACAACCATATTATAATCAATATTTCTTATTAACATTTAAGTTGGAAATTTTTTTCCAGATTGCTAATGCCTATGTATGCTAGCTTTTTCCTCTCATTGGAATTTGGCATTCTTTTAAATACTCTTCCTATTTGTATCATCAAATCACAAAACATCAGGTATATTTTTTTAAAAAACTTTGGTTTTAGGGGCAACTGGGTGGCTCAGATGGTTAAGCGTCTGCCTTTGGCTCTGGTTGTGATATCAAGATCCTGAGATTGAGCCCCAGGTTGAGGTCCCTGCTCAGCGGAGAGTCCACTTCTCCCTCTCTCTCTACGCTTCATCCGGCTGAGTCTGCTTCTCGCTCTCAAATGAATAAATGAATAAAAACAAACAAAAAAACCTGGTTTTATCCTCCCTTTGTCTCTTTCTGCTTCGATCACCTCCCTTTCTTATTCAAACCCACACATTCATACACCAAAAACAACAACAAAACAAAATGAACCATCCATTTGGCAGGAGGAGGAGGAGAGATGGTGTGGCCCTGGGTTACTGTGCTGATTTATGACCTAGTGATGCACGGGAGCTGTTTTTCCTGGATCACTAATCTCATGGTTCAGTGGCAATTCCACAGGGATCATGAGCAAGGATGAAAGAAAACAAAATGAAAATATTCTTGTCATAAGACCATTTTGAACAATTTTTGTTCAAACTATTATGAACAATATTTGAAAAACTTGTTAACTTTTTAAAGAATGTTCTTTGCTGTTCACAAACTGTAAAACTATCCATGCCATTTTATTATAAAATTACTGTGGCATTACAGAAAGATTTTTATAGGTGTCTGTGGAAATCAAATCAATAAAGATGGCCAAATAAGCTTCTATAGAATATGTTATAGAGAAGCAGCTGGAAAAAGTTTGCCTTGTATGCCCATGTGCATATATATATACACACTTACCTCATTCCAAAGATTTAAGAGGGCTCATAAAATTACATGAAATGAAGCAAGATAAAAATGCATATAAAGCAGGAAAATTAGGTTAAACAGAAAATAAAAGTACAAAAGATAAATAAAGCTAGTAGTAAAGATACCATAAATAAACACCATGTTTATGAAGATTTTCATGGCAGAGAAGTAAGTATTCTCTGTTTCCCCAAAGCCATTTTTAACCCCCTTCTGTTCTCTGTATTCCTTGCCTTTCCTTCCACTAAGCATTGCCAATGATTTAATTCCGGTCAATGAAATTAAGCAGAAATATTTTGAATGATTAATAGGAAAGAATTTTTACTTTTTGGTAATTGTGAAACAATCTTATATTATTCCCTGAAAAAGACCCCTCCCTTGCTTTATGCCTTTGAATATGAAACGAGAAAGTAATGTTTGGGGCTCTTGCAGTCATTTTGTGGCCATGAAAACAATGATATCAGCCTTGCGCCTTGAAATCATAAAGCTGTCACAAAACTACCAATGATTATGTGCCAAAGACATCTTATTATGGGAGAAAAATGCACTTCTGTTTTTGTAAGCCACACTTATTCTAGTTTTTGATTACTTGCTGCTGACCACACTTTAACTTAGGCAAGCTATGTTCTGACTAAAGCTGTACCGCATATTTAATTTTAAGTTTTTACCATTCAACATGAAGAAGCAAACATGACCAGTTATGATACACATTGCTAATGAAGAGTAAATAATGTTCCTCAGAGATCTTATTAGTGAAGGTATTATGTGATGTAGTGAGCAAAACCATTCCCAAGCACAACAACACTAAAGGAGAAATCCAGGCACCTTTTCAAAAGATTTGATTGTTCATTTTGTTGTTGTTGTTGTCAAGGTTAATACCTAGAGATTATAAAGGAAAGCACAATTTATTACTTTCTCCGCCATCACCCAAGACAGTTTATCATGCTTTTAGAACACAAAAGTTATCAATTCATGACTTGCGCTGGCAGAGTTCATTGTTATATCAGTGTTGGGGAGGCGGGTCAAGATTTTAGCTGTAGACATTAAAGACTGGCCCTACACAAAAGTTATTCTTACCATACAAGAAAGCAAATGATTCTTTTTTTCTCTTATTTTTACTGTGTTCTAAAAATGCAGAGAAGTAAATTTAAAAGAGTGGCCTCTCATATCTCACACACCATGATTGCCGATACAGCAGAAAATTAGCCATTTATCTTTACAAGTATCTAGTTTGCATAAAATATACTAATCAAGAAGAAATTATCAATCCAAAAAAACAAGATTGTGCTTGTGTAAAGATGTTTCTTTTAGTTAATATCTAAAAGTCAAAGGGGGAGAAGCAGATTGAAGAAGTACCTATCCTTGGATCTTTTGATAGATAACTTATACAAAAAAAAAAAAAATGAAGAAGATACAGAACTTATTTATAGACCTTTCCCTGGAATTATCTATTCCCTCTTGAGGAATGAATAATTTCAATATTGACCAAAGAAATCGCCTTTTCTTATGAAGGCAGGTGAAAGAAGTAGTGTTGAAAATAGAAATATCTTTTAAAATCATTCTTTTAATTAACAATTGGAAAAAACAAGAGACTAACATAGATTCCAGAATGTTAAAACTACAGAGGACCAGCGAAACCAGCTAGTACATACTCAATATATTTTAGATAAAGAAAGAGAGGTTTGCATAAATCTTACAGCTGATGTCAGAAAACAAATTATGGTAATTTAAGTTCACTCTTTTTACAGACAGGGATATGTGTAACTTTAAGACTGGAAAGGACATTTTTATCAGCCAACAAAATTGATTGAAATTATCTAAAACACTTAATATAATTTTGTTTATATAATTCAATCTGAATTAGATTGTTGACATCAACAAAAGATTAATCAGCATTCTTTTACTTTGTCAACAGTTGGGAAAAGCCAAAGCTAACTGATACTATTTTAAGACTGTTGCTGCTTTCCTCCTTTTAAGGAACTGTCCTTGACAAAAGTTTACTTGATATTGAATGCATTATTTCTAAGGCAATTAACTTCTTACATCTGGGATGCTTTAAGTAAAAATTAAAGGATCACTAGATGGAATGTTAATTCTATGAAAGAACTAATGCTTGAAACAAAGATATGTGCTGCCAGATTGGAATTAAAAGAGAGTAGATGATATACACAGTATTAAGAGATGTAGGGCGTGAGTTTGAATACAGTTTCTTTATGAGTATAAAGTTGCTTAACAAGATTTGATATTCCTCCTTTAGTCCAGGAAGCTTTCTTGTTGCTTTGTTTTGTTTTGTTTTGTTTTTTAAGATTTTATTTATTTATTTGAGAGAGTGAGAGAGGGAGAGAGAGTACGAGTTGGGGGTGGAGGGCAGAGGGAGAATGACAAGCAGACTCCTCACTGAGCAAGGAGCCCTACCCAAGGCTTCATCCCAGGACCCTGAGATCATGACCTGAGTGGAAATTGAATGCTTAACCAACTGAGCCACCCAGGTGCTCCAGGATGCTTTATTTGAAGAGCAGAGATTCAAGGTTTATTTTTTGTTGTTGCTGTTTGCTTGGTTCAGCATTACTCCTTCTACTGTACTTATTTTATCATTTATTTGTGGACTCAATTGAATTTGAATAACTAGCCTTTTTTTTGTCCTCGAGTTTCTTCTCCCTCATAAACTCAGTCGAAAAGATTCTTCTCTAGAATATTATAGCTGTCTGCTGAATCAGCTATAAACCCTAATTCTGCACTTCCTGTATATGTTTAGTGCCCAGAATTATGTTTTATACCTCTTTCTAATAAATATCCTGGTTTTATACATACAAATAAGAATTTATACAATATATCTGGGCATCTGGATGCCTTAGTCGGTTAAGCGTCTGCTTTCGGCTCAGGTCATGATCCCAGGGTCCTGGGATTGAGTCCCGTGTGGAGCTCCCTGCTCAGCGGGGAGCCTGCTCCCTCTCCCCCTGCCACTCCCCCTGCTTGTGCTCTCTCTCTCTTTCTGTCAAACAAAATCTTAAAAAAAAAAAAAAAAATTCATGCACTATACCACCTAGAAAAAGTCAACAATCCCACAGTCTAATTTCTCTCTCTGTTTTGCATCTTTATGAAAGAGGACTTGAACTACCTCCATTTTGACCTTAGTCTGTACTTTCTGACTGATTAAGTTATTATCCTTTCTAGCTTATCTTTTAGCTCGGACAAAAGACCTGGTGGGCAAAGCATCCAGTGATGGGAACTGAAACCAGCCCCTCCAGCAATAACAGCTGCCCTGACGCCAGCAAGACCCTGCGTGATTGACCCCAAGACAATGATCAACCTGACCTTTACTGCCCAGGTGCATGTACCCATTGACTTTTGTCCCACATTTTCCTTATATAAACTTAGAAGTATTTTCAGCACTTTGGACACAGCCTTTGGAAACACTAGTCCACTGTCTTCCCAGTACTGGTCTCACTAAAATAAATTATTTTCTTCTCTCACCACCACTGTCTTCTTGCCTTTGGATTTTGTCAGCAGCGAATGGCTGAATCTCATCTGCGTGGGATCCCTGGAGCCAGGCACTCTGGGACCATGTGCCCTGGTGACATTTATACTTTTTCCCACTTCACTCTTCCTAATTAATTCAGATCTTGCCTATATTAGCCAAACAAACTGTTTCTTAAACCCATTTCCCCCATAAAAATATCTTATATTCCTTAAATTTTCATGCCAACTTGCTTTAGTCTCAAAAAAAAAAAAAAAAAAAGAAAAGGAAAGGAAATACTTCCTTTGTTCCCATTTCCTACTCATTCTTTCCAACAATACACTAATAAAATGGCACTGCCTGAAATTAATGAAGAAGTTACAGATATCCAGGGTCTTCGGTTTCTTCGCTATGACGTTTTGAAATGTTAATCACCTCTTCTTTCTTTATCACTTGAGTGATTTTCTGACTATCATTTATCTCTATTGTCTTTCAAGTTCACTAACACTTCTCTTCCTTGTCAGCATCTCATTGAATATTTATTGAGTCCCTTCTCCATTCTAGACCCAGGGCTCCTCTGTTCACAGACATCCTGTTCTTAGCTCTTTTCCTTTTTAAAATTCCCTATTTCCTTCATTCCTTCAAATAGCATCTCCATGAGAATTATTTCTGCGTTCATATGGAGAGCTTCAATTCGTTTATGGGCTTTTTCCTTAGAGAGTTTATTCTGTAATCTCACCTGCCCATAATTGAATCTCTGACAACTGATTATGCTCCCTATCATATGGTATAGTGCAGCTCCAGGGAAATCTGCACCCAGGCAGACCTGGACACATCCCGGGCTTTGCTACAGAAGAGCTATGGGATATTGGACAAGATTTTTACCTGTGAAATTTTGGATAAGTTTCTTACCTTTTCTAAGACTTATTTTCCCCAGTAGTCTGACGGGCATAATAGTGGCACTACTTCAAGTTTGTCTTAAAGACTAAAAGGAGAGTTCAGAGAGGTAGGAAATGAATCAAGAAGTAGAGTGGAATAAAAGCAAAATTAGCAGAATGCCCCAAGATATGGATGGATGGTTCACAAAGACAAAGGTGAGATGAAGGCTTTGGAAAAACAATTACATCTGACAAACGATTTGGCAACCTTTGAAAGTTAGTTTTTGTTTGATCTGTATTTGGTAGAATTATGTTCGCCACTTGCTAGAAATCTTTATCTTGGCCCATAGCCCAGCCACATATTTTATTCATCTCTCTTAATACGCTAATTTGAGTTCTAAAACAAAAGAAATTAGATTCATGCTTATATCTCCTTGCTTATATATATACAAAACCATTATTTCATGTGGAAAGCATGGTGATACTTTAGATTCATAGATACATTGTGCCATAGATGTTTTGTAATACTGTTTTTTTGTGTTTGCATATTTTAATCTAACTTGTTCCTTCTCATCCCTAAAAAACTGAAAACTTTTTTGACCAACAAGCTTAGAAAAAGTAAATGAATTAATTTATTGAATTAAATATGCCATTCTGACGAGGGAGCAGAAGGCTAGCTGAAGACAAAGCCTAGGCTGACATCCTGCAACCTCCCCCGCCCCGCCACTCCAGGGTGGAACAGGTGTGACTTTCTTCCAGGAATCTCACAACTATCTTAATGTTAATACCTTGCTAGAGCGGAAAACAACCTTAACTTGACAATGGCAAGGCCTCCAGTATCTTGTAGGTCAGTCCTCTTTAGCATATGAAAATCCTTTTGAAACCTCCCTTTTCCTTTCTTCTCCCAACCCCATAGTATATAATCAGCCATTCCTCACAACCCCGGTGCAGCAGCTCTTCCTGCCCACAGGTCTTGTCCCTGCACTTAAATAAACCACCATTTTGCACCAAAGACATCTCAAGAATTCTTTCTTGGTCATCGGCTCCGGACCTTATATATCTCACCAATATTCCAAAAACCACGTCAATTCCAGCCAACATTTTCTTGGGAAATGTTTTTAGACTATTAATTGAGAACAACGACAACAACAAAAGTTGCACTTATTCCACGGAGAAATGATTTAGGAAGTTTAAAAAATTCTCCAAGTTAATGTAAAGTGCTGAAAAAAAATTCTCCAAGTTACGTAAAGTGCTGATCGTCCTGTATTCCAACTTTTTTCTCTGTAAACTGTTGATATTTATAGAAAAGACACATGGACATACTACTGATACATTTGAAGCGGAAGAGCTAGGTTCTTGTCTCATGGAGTCTAAGAATGAATCTCGAGGACAAAGGTGAGTAAAGTGATAGAAGTTTATTAAGCAAAGATACAGAAAAGGCTCTCAGGAGTGAGAGGGGTCCTGACAGGGTTGCCAAAGAGGGCCTTTAGGGTTGATCTTTTATAGAAAGCCAGCCTGGGAACTTAAATCCTTTTAACATCTCTATTGGTATCACCATTGAGCAAGGACTAGTGATAACACCCTCAATGGCTTACTTCCTTTTTAAGGTCTAGTTATTCTTTGTTGGTCACAGGTGATTATCTTAAAAAGACACCCACCCCACAGGCCTAGGGCAGTCTGTTCCCTTATCTCTGGTTTCCTCACACCTCCACATTGTTGGGATTTCTGTGAGCCTGATCACCTAGCTCTCTCTCCCTACCTAGCCCCGCCTGTCCTTTACTCATATTGTATATTAAAACATAAATATAATACTAAATATTAAATATTAGAATATAAGTAGAATAGAATACTAGGTATATATATTTACCCATCAAAAAATTTTAATTAGTTTTCGTGGATAAACTAACTTTTTGAAAGCTTAGGACTTGGTGGACTGACACTCTGGTATAGTTAGAAGTAATATTTTCCTGCTTGATTATCTACTCATACAATATCCTTTAATTATTTATCTTAAGTATCTAACATTTTAAAAAGGATACTTTTTAGTGATTTGTTTACAGTATTTGATTTATTCCCAAACTATAAACACACATTATTATTGTTAGGCAACTTTTACTTTTTCACTCTAGTGTTAGAGACAATGTCAAGGGTAAAAATATCCCATAGACAGAAATATGATTAAATAGTCTGTCAGCTATGGCTGTTTATTCTCAATTTTTTAAAAAGCTATCAAAATATTTTAATACTGTTTTCTCTCACTTTGCCCAATACATTTATTTATTTTTAATTTTCCCTGACTTCTGTAAAATTGTTTGTGTTCAGGGAGGAGTATTGGGCCAGATGATCTCTAAGGTCTTTCTTGGTTTTGACATTTTATTGCTCTACACATTTTAGTTCTTGCATCAAATAGATCTCTTGCTTTTACTTAATCCAGCTTTTTCTTCTGTAATGTATAACATTTTTTGACACAGACCTATCAGATCACTGGTGCTTTTATCTTTTGACTGCCTTATAAATACTTAAAAACTAAATGATTTTTAGAGACCAAGTGTTTTGTTTTTTGGGGTTTTTTTTTAAGCTTCTGAATTATTTAAAAGAATATTTATGTGGATAACCACCAGGAACTATAGATGAAGGAATTTACTGTAGAATGATTGCACCACTGGAAGTAGAATAGAGGTGCTTAAAGCCAAGCTGGGATTTTTCCCCTATTTTGTGGGGCCCTGGGAAGGTTCTAAAGAGCAAAGTTTGAAAATCACAGAAAAAAATTAAACATTCATTTTATTTTAAGCAATTTGTGTGTTCACTTTTGTGCACACAAAAACACTTTAGAATTGAGAGCTGATTTGCCTCAGATGATGCTAAGTCCATTGACTGATTTCAAAGGAGAATGTAACAAACAAGCCTTGTATCTAGAAACTGATTAGGAAACAGCAGGAATATAATAGTTATTGTTATTAGCACCTTGCTTTCCACTGACGATTTTTCAGATCATATGCCTATTTTATTTTTCAACTTGCCCTCTTGAAATTTGTTCATGCCACTTACACAGCAGTCTCATTTTCTTCCCCAAAATCAAGACACTGCCTCACCTGTTACACAATCTTAAGTTATATAAAATTTTCTTTTAATTTTAATGTAACTATTGATATATTACTGAAGTATATATTAAACCCTTCCTTATACATTATGATGCAAAATATTGATATGAGTAACTGTAAATATACAAGAACTAGAACTACAACTGTCAACACAAGAACTAGAACATTACCCCTATCTCCCAAATCTGGAGAGATCATTTGCCACCTGTTAACCTAACTTGTTCATTGAGCTTTATATTTCAATCAGTAATGATTTTGACTTCTCAAGTTCAGTTTGATTTTTTCTTATTTATACAAATTTAATGGTCATTCTTCATAGTCTCTAATTATCCATTCATTACTCATTCATCTTTGTGTTGTCATCTTTTACTTCTTTAAGCATGGTCATATTTAGCATTATCTGTATTTTGCAATTTATATCATCATCTTTTAGGGTTGGGGAATGGAAATCTGTTTTTTATTTTACCCATTGGTTGGTATGCATGCTCATGGCTTGCTGCTAATCTATATCTCTCCACCATGCTTTTTTGGGGGATGCTTTCTTCTAGAAAAAACTTTGGTCTGCTTCTTGAAAGCAGCTAGGATTTGCCAAAGACCCAGAACAACTTTGCTCCACTTTCCCAACAGAAGGGCCCAAATCAATTGGGGCACCTAAATTCAACCTCTTACCTAAGACTTGTTGGGCTATTATGAGCATCTGCCTTAGGAGAAATTCTTTTTCTGTCTGTCCACAGTTTTATGCCTTAGCTCAATCTCCAGATACAGGTGTTTGGGGGGAAAAGATGCAGAGGTTAAGTAGCATGGTTTAATTTTATTTTTTAGTTTGTTATGTTTTAGAACTCCTCTACTTTTTGCAAGTCCAGAATTTTTTTTTTTTTTTCCTTGAAGTAGGAGGCTTCTTAAACCATCTAACCCACCATAATGTCCGAAAGGATAATTGAGCCTGGATCAATTTATTTCCTGTGTTTTCAAAATATGCATATCTGATTGAAAATTTGCTTCTGATATTCAGATTTAAAATTCCAATTTCCTATTTGACATTTCCATATGCTTTTATTAGAAACTAAAAGTGCATTTCAAAAACTATTTAAAAATTATTTCAAAATAAAATGTATTTTCTTTCACAAGCTGTTTATTCTTCCCATTCTGTCCATTTTACTAATATAAAGATGATATACATAAAAACTGCTTTCAACCTATAGCAACCTATGGAATAATTAAACTAAGTGCTGTATAATTAGAAACTAACATCCTATTTATAAGATATAAGAGCAATGTAAATTAAGGCTTAGTTTAATAAAACCAGTGAGTATGAATTAATTTTTTCTGTGACCCAGATGAGTAAAGTAAGTATCCTTGACAGATTTCTTTTTTCAATACCAACAACTTTAAGTATAATAATTTGTCAAATTTTTTAGCCTGGAATGTGTTAAGGAAGACACCTTAGCTAAGATGCAAGCCAACAAAGATGAACCTATATAGTCCAAATCAGGAAAATGTTTGCATACCTTTAGGAGAAAAAAATCAGTATGGAATCAAGGATATTATGCTCTATTTATAAATAGATGGATCATAAAAGAAGAATGTCACAAATTTTGTAATTAAGTGCCGTTGTCTGGATATAAAAAGTACAGAAATTATAAGTGCAACAGAATAATTTTGGTTGCAGATAACCTAAAATCCAATTTAGAAAGGTTTACATACCAAAAGGAGATCTATTGAGGCTCATAAATACAGTAACTTCTCAGTGTTGTTAAAGATTTTGTTCATTTTGCTTTGTCTTTGGGATAAACGCTTCCACCTCAGTCGGGGCTCCCTCATAGGCACAAATGCCCGCAAAGATTGATACCATGGCCAAATGCTTCCTTGCTTAGAGCCAAAGCGGGGGATGAGGGGATGGGGGGGAGGGGTAGGCAGAGAGAGAAATTTTTGGTGGTTCTCTTGAAGAACAAAGAAGCTACTTTCCTAAATATTTCATCATGTTAATGGAATCATTTGCCCACCCCTGAATTAATTACTCTGAGAAAAGGATGGGCTTTGTTGAATGACTTAAACCAATCAGGACCTACCTTTGGTGTTCAAAGTACAGTAATGAGCTCTACACAGCAGGAAAAGGACGCAACACTCAGTGGAATTTTGGGAACATTTGGCACAAGAAGGGGAAACGATCTAGGGGGGAAAAAAGCAACATATATAGCACAGAAGACATGATTGGCTCTGAAAAAAATTTTCCCCAAGCATGTACCTCTATAAAAGCCCCAGCCTCTACTTCGCTTTGTTGTGCTTGTATCTCTCTTATGGAATAGCTCTGTAGTTTAGTGGTTAAAAGCTGTTCTACAGCTGTAGTGCGAGTTCAGAGCCTGGCTCCATTACTAACTAGCTGCATGACCGTGGAAAAATTATTTAATTTCTCTGTGCCTCAGTTTCTTCAACTTATTTTGTACATAATAATAATAACTAAATTAAATTTAGTTACTAAATTATTATGTCTTATATGAATTATTCATGTAAATCATTTAGAACAATGCAGATTATATAATTATTATTAATTAAACCTGTTAAATGCCTTAGGAGATAGGCTTTTGACATATGGTACATATGTATGTGTGTATATGTATGCATATATATGCATATAAATTATATAGATTAAAGAATATAAATTAATCTTTAAAGCATTTCTCAAATAAAAATCTTGCTTTTTTTCCCCTATCATCATCATTTTGTTTAAGCTTTTTTTGTCTTTGTTCAAGTACCTCATTTCATCTAAATTATCCTATGTTGATAAAAGATTAATTCTTAATACCGTGTTCCTGTTCACCAATCTTCCATTTCCAGCATTGCTAAGGAATTAAATTCTGTTGACCATCCTAGTATTAAAGGTCTTTCAGAAATTTACTATTTCAAAACCTCTGTGTTCAAATGTTCAAGTTAGACTAATTGAGGTGCCTGGAGTCACACTTTTTCTGGACTTGAGGTCATTTCTCAGGCTGCTTCCTGTTCCTTAGATCTACCTTAAATAACACTTGTTCTGTAAAGAATTTCCAGATATCTGACAACCAGATATACAATGAAAGTTATTTTAATAGATCTCCAGTGACAGAACTTAATTAACTAACACTCTGTTCTCTTCAAGCATTCAACTACCTCATGCATGTGTAGTACCCACCACCCAAGCCCCAAAGTTTGCCCAGGTTGATTCATGTTTACAAATAGTTCATTGTCTTTGTTCCCCAAAATATGTCAATTGCATTTGTTATTGTAATTATGAGATTTAAATTTCTTGCTAATTCATTAAATTTACATGCAAAAACAAAGAGCATTATATCTAAGAAAATGAAGTCGAGGTTTTTTGGTTGAAATATGAAAGTAAATAATTGAAAACACTACTGTTGAATTAATGTTTAGATCTATTTAAGAACTCAGGGGAAAAAAGTCTTCAGTTATTCTGTACTCAGATTGTTTCATTAATATTTTTAAATTCTTCATAAAAACAGAAATAGAAAATACTAGTTAGTGGCTTATGACTACTATTTATACAAGAAATATAAAGCATGAATATTGTAAAACATGAATAAGACACCCCTACTAATAAAAAAACTTCTGAACTCCATGTTAAAATGTAGACAAATTAGTTTTCCTTCCCCTGTTTAAAATTGAATTTAAATATCTAAGGTGAATATGTATTTTAAAATAATTCTTTGCCTTAAAAATACTAATTAATTGGGGTGCTTGGGTGGCTCAGTTGGTTAAGCAGCTGACTCTTGATTTCAGCTCAGGTCATGATCTCAGGTTCCTGGGCTGAAGCCCCCCATCAGGCTCTGTGCTCAGGGAAGGGGGGGATGCTGCTTGAAGATTCTCTCTCTCCCTCCTCTTGCCCCTTCCCTCATGCTCCTGCACTCTCTGTTTCTCAAATAAATAAATAAATGTTTTAAAAAATATTAATCAACTTCCTGTATTAATCCCTTAGATGAATCTGAATCAATTATATTGCTACACATATGTTATTTTGTCAAGCTTTATTAAATGTTCAGGAGCTGGGGATATAAGAACAATAAAGTATTTTTTAAAACTATCTCTTAAATGAATTCAGATTCTATTCAACAGACAAGTATAAACATAATTACAAAATATTGAGGTAAATGCTAATGAAGATTTTCATAAAATACTATTTCTCTGTGAGTATATCTGTCAAACCCTCATATAAACTGCAAATATCTTAAAGGTCAGGATTATTTTTACTTCAAATTCTACCAAATAAAGATTGTTGAGTGGATGGGCGCCTGGGTGGCTCAGTTGGTTAAGCGACTGCCTTCGGCTCAGGTCATGATCCTGGAGTCCCGGGATCGAGTCCCACATCGGGCTTCCTGCTCAGCAGGGAGTCTGCTTCTCCCTCTGACCCTCTTCCCTCTCGTGCTTTCTATCTCTCATTCTCTCTCTCTCTCAAATAAATAAAGAAAATCTTAAAAAAAAAAAAGATTGTTGAGTGGATGAACTGAACTGAATTTGAGAGAAGTTAACTAAGCCAATAAAAGTTTATAACATTTAGGGTGCCTGGGTGGCTCAGTTGGTTAAGCGATTGCCTTAGGCTCAGGTCATGATCCTGGAGTCCCGGGATCGAGTCCCACATTGGGCTTCTTGCTCAGCAGGGGGTCTGCTTCTCCCTCTGACCCTCTTCCCTCTCATGCTTTCTATCTCTCATTCTCTCTCTCTCTCAAATAAATAAATAAAATCTTTAAAAAAAAAGTTTATAACATCTAGAGAATTGCAGAATGTAGAAATCATTTTGTACTATGCATAAATAAGAACATATTGCCTTATTTTGTTTAGCACAACTTCAGGAAAAAAATACAGTTTAACAGTTTTTTATGTTTCCTATATTGAATAATAATACTAGATGTTGATTGAGTCCTAAGGTCCAAGCACTAATCTAAATGTTTTACAAGTATTAACTCAATTAATAATAAAACCATATGGACTGAATTGTAGTATTATCCCTCCAAAAGATAGGGTGATTTGTCAAGGTAACAGAGTTTAAGTCCAAAACCAGGATTTAAACCCACACAGTAAGGCTCCAGAGGCCCTGCTCCCATTTCTACTGAGTATTTGTTCATTCAGTGGGCAATTACTGAGGGTATGCTTATTGTCAATTATTGTGCAGGGGTTCGGGGCAAAAGAATGAACAAAACATAATTCCTCCTACAAGGAACATGTAGTCTGATAAAGGGAGGCAAAATAAACACATATGCAGAACTAGTATAAGTATTATTTTAAATATACTCATAAAAATTACAAAGCAAACGATGCTAATCTACTGGGGACTGTAGCTTCTAAACAGAGTCTTACATAAACTATTACAATTTTATTCTAATCTGAGCTTCAAAAAAAAGTTAAGAAACTCAGCGATGATCAATGACTTAAAACAAACAAAAAAATAGATGGAGAATACAGTTACAAATCTATACCTCTTTTTTTCATTTTGTAGGGGTATCTAATGTGCTACTATAAAATTCCTCTAACTATATGTGGCTTTTATAGATAATATAAAATTTTGCAGGCTGGTTTATCATGTGGACTAGTGCCACTGATAAGAATGCTCTTCTGTGATATGATGATACTAATTTCCCATATGCTGATTTATTTTGAAACTATGAATTTTGATCAGGGATGAGAAGGATCCATTTTTTTTCTTTTACAAGTATGCAATAGCTAATACAAATTGCCTGAACTAGAAAAAAAAATACGAACTTTAAAACTTGTTTATATTACAGTATTTTATTTCACCATAAAAGATAAATTTTTAAGAGAAACGCTCTCAGGAAAGCAAGATAGCAAAACATCTATTTTAAGCACTGCCAAAGGAAATAAAATAAAGTATGTGCTGACATTACACATAAAATTTTATTTTATAAAATATTTATGCTTCATCATGCTGCTAGTGATTAATAATTATGTAAGAAATTAAAATGGCAAGAGAAATTTAAAAGCTCCTGAATCCCCAAGTTATAGCAAAACTCTCCAAAAACTAAAGTTCTAACATGTAGTTGCTGAAACAACCTAGAAGGAAACCTTATTATACACAGCCTCAATAATAAGGAAGATAAAGAACAGTCTCACCAGTTTTTTCAGTGATTCTAGACCCTGAATGTGTGCTGTTGATTTATGGTCCAAAATTTGGGCTAGAGATTAGAGGTTGATTGAAAAGACCAAGAAACAAAAATATTGAGCGTGAGAATTCTGCTTTGGCTTTACTTTGTGTGTGCAAATTTAATTTCTTAGACAAATAATTAAGTGGGACTTCCTCTTCAGAAAGTCAATATGGAGATAGTTTTTTTTTTTTTTTCCTATAAGGGATTCCTATTTTAAAGTATGGTGCTAAAAACAGCACTTTGGTACTCAATAATTAGGAATACTTCTTTTCAATATTATGTAGCATTATTGCTAAATGTAATGCAATGACCCAGAAATAAATTTTATTGAAAATAGACCTTGGTTTTAATATATTTGCTGCAAAAAAAACCCCTCTAAATAAATGAATAAAACAAAAAAAATAATTATGTAAGAAATGAAGTACTCAACCATAACTTTTAGGATTTTTGAATTGAAACAACACGTGGTCCTAGCTGTAGGCACACACACAGTCCCATACACAACGGGACAGTCTTTTGTAATATAACCACTAAGTTGTAGCAAGTGAGAATAAATGACCCTCTCTTATTTTACTTGCTAAATATAAACATTGGTTGTTGACATTAAGAATTTCAAACTTTTTGGTGCTAAGCATTTTTAGTAAATGGTAACCTACTGGGTTCACCGAACATCTTAAAGTTTACATCAGGAATTGATGTAGACAAAGCTCTAAAATTCATTTCACTCTGCATGAATATAACCTAGTGCATAAAGCAAGTGTAATATTCCAGAGGCTTCATATACAAATGCAATGCTCAGACATACTGTGTGTGTATTCATTCAGGAGTGGAGCTGGTTAACTATCAGGTATTTTCATTTCCAGCAGAGACTCTCTAACATCAAGGAAGAAGGTCATACAGAATATAGGCACTGGGTTTTCCTCTTGTATTAGCTTGCTCGGGCTGCCATAAAGAAATACCAGAGACTGGGTGGCTTAAACAAGAGAAATTTATTTTCTCATTGTTCTGGTGGCCAGAAGTCTTCCATCTGTGTGCCAGCATGGTCACTCTGACCAGAGCCCTCCTCCCGGCTTGCAGAATGCAGTTTTTTCACTGTGTTTGAGAGAGAGAGAGAGAGAGAGAGATCTTGTTCTTCCTCTTCTTATAAAACCACCCATTCTATTAGATTAGGACCCCACCCTTATGTCCTCTTTAACTTTAACACCTCCTAAAAGCTCTATCTCCTAAGGTTACATTGGAGTTTTGAGACAGCAAATGAATTGGGTGGAGGGTAGGATAGGAGGGTAGGTGCATGGTGGAGAGGCACAATTCTGTTCCTAACACATTCCTTTTTCTAAATACCTTCTTTCTTATCCATTTTCATCCTTCTCCGAACAAAACCCACAATAGACTGGAGTGAGATTATTACACATTTTTCTGAACTGATTGATCTCAGAAGACAATGCTGAGTAGGATAAAAAATACAAGTTGATCTTACTTTAAAAACTGGGAAAGGAAGATTCCCATTTAAGCTCCTTCCCTTTCTCCAACACCTCCTCCTTCCCTAGTATCTTTTCTCAAGCACATGCCTGTGGCTCTTTCTATATTATTAGTATCCATACTCCCAACAGGAAGAAATGTTCCTTAGGGGATCATTTCAAAGCTCTCAGGCTTTAAGCTTGTGCTGAGGAAGGCTCTCTGCTCAAACTCAGACTGACTCTGAAGGGAGCTGACAGTGCGCTGCAGTCTTCTGAACCGGAAATGGTTAATGCTCCGATTCTGGTTCAATCCCCAACCAGTTAGAACTGAGGCCTTGCTAGTTAGCTGAGAAGGAAACCCGTATCACTGGGCAGGTGCCAAATGAAGAAACAAATTATTCCTGTTAGTGTGATTTTAACCATGCACTTAAGAATTTATTTCCGAAAGTATTTGACTTTTTCTCAGCCATAACAATTGTAAATAGTGCCAGCTCCAATTATTTCTTCCTCATTTCATTTAACTCCCCTGATAGAAGGGTGATTGGTATCTGATTTATTTTATCCCACTGGTGGATCTAGGATTGACTTCTCTGCCTTTCACTCTGCCTGTGTCCTTCTGAACTGTGCTAATTTCTGTTCCCATGCTCCGCATTTTCTTTTACAGTTTGGTGAAAAAGATATATATTCTATACCCTTTGTCAAAAGAGAACTTTTCTCATTGGGGGTGTGAGAAAACAATGTGTTTCCCCATTGTATATCAAAGTGACAATACCATGTGATATAATTCAGCATTATACTAGATAAAGCAACTTAGGGGACACTTCTGTTTAACTCTTCCTCTCTTTGTCGTATAAGCTAAACCATCATTTTATTTCAAGGCATTATTCATTTTTGAATTGTTTTAATACCTTTTTAATACCTTCTTGGCTTCTCTTCCATCAACCAATTTAAATATTAGTGTTCAAGTTATCTTTTTAAAAGATAATTTGATCATCTTACTTGCCTAGTCAAAAGCATCCCATTGTCCTAGAATTAAATGTTTGCTTTTTAATTTTCAATTTTTCACTAGTTAGCCCTTCACTTTTCTAGTTTTATTTTTTATTGTGATAAGAGATCAAGCTTCCATTCTTGCTAATCAGGGATACTCCTTTCTTTCTTTCTTTCTTTCTTTCTTTCTTTCTTTCTTTCTTTCTTTCTTTCTTTCTTTCTTTCTTTCTTTCTTCTTTATTTCTTTCATTTTTTGAGATTATTTATTTATTTAGAGAGAGAGAGAGGAGCAGAGGGAGAGGGACAAGCAGACTCTGAGCTGAATGCAGAGCCCGATGTGGGCCCAATCCCATGATCCTGGGGTCATGATCTGAGCCGAAATCAAGAGTCAGATGCTTAACCAACGGAGGCCACCCAGGCTCCCCTGGGCTACTCAATTTTTCTAAGTTGAATTTCCATCATGACCCACCTCATATCCATCCCCTCTTCCTCTTTCTGTGCTTGGTCTTCCTTCTCCTTGTCTTCATCTTTCTCTTCTTTCTTAGACAGTCATACACCTTGTTTCATTACATAGAAGCTTATTTGGTGAAGCTTATTTGGTCTATGCAAGTTTTTACTATTGCTTGATTTTATTTTTTTCCTCATATCACCCCCAGAGGCACCCTCATAGATGCCCCCAGCATCTATGCTTCTTGCTAATCTAGATATGTTGTTATGTGTTCTAAGTTCTTTACTCACCCTTACTTCCCAGGCGTCACAGCATCCTTTTCATCTTATGATTCTTGATGGAATACGTTTTTGAGGACTCTTATCAGAGGGTCTGTTTATGATAAACTTTCTGAGACATTTAGTGTGTTCCTGATAATAGAGTTACTGGTCTCCAGATTGATACAATGGTTCAGCTTGTAATACACTTGTACGTTTAAAGTTCTTTTCCTTCAACAAATAGAAAATATTACTTCACTGTCTTCATCCAATAATGATCTTGAGCATGTTTTTTCTTATTCCTTTATAGGTGATTTCTAACACACTCTATAATTTTGTCTCTGTTTAATGGTTTGAATTTCACTATAACGTGTGATTTCAAAACTTAGTAATCTTGGTGGACTTGCTATGAGTCTTTCAGCCTGAAATGTTGCATCTTTTTCTAATTCTAAAATGCTATTGGTCTTCATTTGTCAGATTTCCTTTATATTCATTTATGCATTTTTTTCTCACTTTCTGGAACACATATGATACATGTTGTCATATATTTACTTTTACATCTCATATCCATTAAGTTCTATTTTGAAAAAGTTTCCAAAAGTTCTGGGCTTTTTTGTTTTGTTTTGTTTTCCAGCCGCATGGTTCTGCAGTTCACTCCATCTACTGAGCTTTTAATGTAACTATTATACCTTGAAAACTGTTCTTCATAATTTCTTGTTTCTGTTTCACATTTCAATTTTCCATCCTTCATTTTCAAAAATATGAATATGCTTTTTTTTATATCCTTTAATTCATCTGATTCATTAATTCTGTCTTGTTGAATCAGGTATTAAGCTGTGGTATTTTCATGACAGAGTCCACACTGCTAATGCATTGTTATTTGTCCCCTGGAGGTTTTAGTATCTCAATTGATAATGTGTATCTGGGTGAGGATTATAACACCTGTACCCTACCTTATTTCGCTAAGCAAAATTTAGGATATCTATTAGGAGAAGGGAATATGCCTCAGCACAAAAAAACTTACATGCATTAACATATGCTTCTGCTGAGATTCATTTTTTTGTTTTTCCAAGAGCTTTTCCTTAAATTATATTCATTTACTCTAGGATGTGGAAGGGCATGCTGAAAGGAAAACATTCTCAGGGTTGGCTGGTCTATCTGCTCCTGTTTCAAAGTATTTCTGTCCCAGTCACTATGAAGTTTCTTCACTGACCTACACTTCTTGGAGAGTTCTCACTTGTAGGGCCTTTGAGGTGGCAATGGTCCATCCAGAGCAATGTGAGCAAGAAAAAAGGATATACTTAATCATATTTTACCTAAAAATGCATTCATGAACTCAGCAACTCTTCATTTTCTGCTATCCCAGGGATTTCTTGTATGTGTTAGTTCTGTAGATCGAACCAACTCTGGATTTTGTGATGCTGCTAGCCCATGTTAGTGTATCATCTTATCAAAATCCTCCTCAAGGCCTAGCTCAGGAGCCACCATCTCTAAAAGCCGTAGTCAATCACTTGTAGCTATAGGGAATCTACAATTTGAACAATAATACAGATATTTAGTTAATCAGAATATTAAACATTTTTTGAAGATTTAAATATGCTTATATTATATTTTTTATATCCTGTGTATATCTCTGCTGAAAAATATGTTGGCCAAAATTGTAATTAATATTTTAAACAATGTCCACTATTTCAGAAAAGACTAAGGTGTTTATTCTAGCTAGAATAAGCTGTATGTTTCACTGTATATAAGGAAAGGGTCCAGAGAATGTTTGGGCTTCGTTAAATAAAGGAGCATCAAAAATAAGGAGAATTTGGGGATCCGGTTACTCATCAGTCACAGGGAGAAAGTCATTTCCCCTGCAACATTTATTAGACCCTAATCTGTGTCAGATACTATAACAGAGATTACTCTAGCCTTTGGAATAGCTAGGTGAGGTCCATTTCTCCAATTAACAGATGATTAAACTGATGGATAGAGAAATCTGGTAACCTAATCAAAGCCCACAGAGCTAATACCTAACAAAGGGTTTCAATCTAGGTGTCTCATCTCCTTTACCAAGTAGTGTAAATATCCCTTAACAAATAGCTCCAAACACTGGTATGGGTCCATGGGAGCCCCAGCTTGAGGAGTTGGGTCTTCTAGCCATTTAGAATGACCTGTTCCAGTTGCAGACTGTTTCAGGTCTGTAACAACTTTAGCAAAAAGTGTATAGTCAGGGCAACTGTGAAAACATAGCTTCCTTACAGGCTCAGTTTTAGCTTCTAAGGCAGAATCAGAGTTTTGCTGATCTGCCAGAGTCATGTGCTTCTATTTAAGGAGGCTTGGTTTAGCTGAAGAGTAAAGTGGTATGCATGGGGCAGAGGAGGTAGTTAGAAATGTCCCTTTATCCCCCTTTCAAAGTGCACCATTCTGCCCAAATAAGGTCTCTGCAGTTAAGAGGGACCAGACCAGAACAGACCGCCAAATTCTCACCATCGTTTTATGTAACATAGACAACTGGGGGAGGGAGGTTAGCTAATTGAAATTGGTATAAATCATAGTCACATGCATATTGAGACTAGTGGGAAAAAAATTACATTATTTACATTCTGACTGTGCATCTTTACTGCTGACATTTTATTTTATCACAAAATTCAGTGCTATTCTCAAATCCAGTCTTCTATTGCCACTAAAATGAGTTTCTTTAATGCAACTTGTGAATTCTATTATCTATCATAAAAATACTTCTGAAACAATTGTTTTAAACATACAACTTGGGAACTATTTTGCATTTCATTTTTAACTCTGAAATTGGTCACCATTTTTAGAAACTCTCAACACATAGGCCCATATAATCAAGAGGTGCTTATGCTTTGTCTGCAGTCTTATAGCAGTTGGTAGCTGTAAGTTAAATTGGTAGATACAAACTATGAACCGAAAGATTTTTGATAATTTAAAAAATACCTTTTCTGTAATCAACTGCAAAGGAGATTAATGTACAAGTATAAGTGGTGGCTAACAGAATTTGGATATTGTTTTGTAATGAGTGCACTTAGCATATCTTTTTATCTCTGATACTATGTATTACAATTAAGGAAGGAGATTGGGTGGCACTTAAGTTCACTGTATCTGATCCTCTGTTTTTGGAGTGAAAGACTAAAATCTGTAATGTAATCAGAGTTTACCTGGATTTCACATCCTAAATAATTCTAACCAAACTCAATCATGACTGATGCATGTAGCAAAATGCCAGTAAAATTTATACCTCGAATTTTTGACAAGGGTTACATGCTTGTATGTACAACATTCATGCCATCCCCTTCTTGGTATCAGGCTATCTGGAAAGCAAACTAGGAATCAAAAGACAGCTGGGTAGCAGCAGAGAGAAAAGGAGAGAGTGAAACTGCTCTGCACAAGAAATAAATAGAAATTTAGTGGACACAAGCGTAACAAATCTAGAGTGTTTAAGGATGTTGGGGTTATTGAAATCAATGGTACTGATTGTATAAATTCTCTTGTATTGTTGACTAACTAGAATCTCCTAGTCTACTGTAAGTATCTCTAATTTACTTATTTGTCTTTTACACAAGGCAATGTGTTTGGATCTAAGTAAACAATGAATACAACCTGTTTACACATCGTGGACTCTTGTCTCATGAGAGCTTCAGTTGTCCTTTGTCCATTTTGAGTCCTGTGTCTTGTTTATTTTAACAATGAAATAGAATAACCCAAATCTAAAATTAAACTAAAGAAGAATTTGTTCTATGGACATTTATTAAAAAATGAGATAATCTTATTTAAATTAGAGATCACTTTACATGACCAGATTCTCTTCACTTATCTTAACTTTTTTTCATTCTTTGCTATTGCCTTATCATTTTCCCCTTGTTTCAGCTTGTTTTGATTTAATCATGACTATTACTAAATATTCTTCATTATTTGAAATTAATGTTTATTTTTATTCTTCTGTTCTAGAGATACATCTAACTTAAAACCAAGCATGTGGGTTACCTAGGCTCCAAACTGCCTTCTTAGAAATACCCCTATTTTCTGATAAGATGCTACACTAAATATGTTATTTGCTCCATTGCTTAGCTGCATTAAGCAGTAAAGAGCATTTGATTAGGCAAAGGCAGCTGGTGATACGACAGCAACGTAAACCACTATCATGGCTATAAAAAAAGGACAGATTAAGTTCATAACAGTGGCCATAACCTTGGTCTAATAAAATAAACCAAAATAAGGCCCATTGTAGTATTTTTATTGCCATCTCTTACTAAATACTTCTTTTAGATGATTCTGGAACAGCTTTGTAGCTTTCACACTGAGCCGGCTGTCTATGAAATGCAAAACTCAGAGGAATTAGAGAAATGTTAAATGAATTCACATAACAAATGCAAATCCTCTATCTTCAGACATGCTATACTCTCAATTTATGCTCTCTGCATTTGCCCTGAATGTGATTGCTATCCTGGTAAGAAGCCAGCAAGAGTCTGTGGATGATCATTTGCTATACTCTACATTTATATGGGACTTATGACCTTTATATAACTTAAACATAGCTATTCTTCATCACTCATCTTTGAAGAAGCCACCCCTCCAGTTTATGGAGGATAAAATTGAAACACAGGAACTATGCAACATATTAGAGCATTGAGCTAGAACAGACCAAAATAATGTATCTTCATGGTGCTAGGAATAATGGTTCACTAACAGGGCAAGAGTAGACTCAATCTCAATTATAACCCGCTCACAGGAGAGCCTATGGACATTGATGAGAGACAGGACTATTGAATTTTGTCCAGTCATTTGAAGAGTGGTAGAGATGGAATGAAGGAAAGAGACTAATTTCTTTCCACAGCAAATCTGTGTACTTCCCCCCCTGCCCTTGCTCTGTACCTCTGGCAGTGGACCTTGTCCATTTTCCTAACACTGTAAAATGCATGAGTAAAGCAAGCATATCAATTATTATCCAAAATAGGACATTTTCAAGAGTTAAAAGATGGGCACTATTAATAATTATAATATGACAATAAGACTATTGGTATTATAGATATAAGATGCGTGGCATTCTATTTTAAATTATTTTAGATTTAATCTTTCTTTATGCTTAGTATGTATCTACTTTACCTCCTAGCCAGCTTCCATTTATCATTCTTTTCAAAATATAAACTATGCTAAAATAAAGAATTTACCATTTTTTTGTTCCAAAGAATATTGTCTGTTAAATACCTCAGAATTTAAGAAGAGTGAAAAAAAATGATCATCACATTTAGTTTTATTTAAATTTCTGATTAATATGAATATACACATGCGTATGTCTATGCATGTATATTTCTATATGTGTGTGTATATATATATATATACACACATATATATATGTGTACATACTTAATTTTTCTGTCTTGTATAGATGTCATTGCTTAACAAAATATATTTTGTCATTTACTAAATGATCTTTTACACTCGGTATTAACCTTTTCAAAAATCATACTCTCAAACAAAATAATTTATTTAAACTCAGGAGTCATCTGGGATATCTTCACAGAAAGAGATATAAAATATTTGTTTTTTAATTAGAACATGTGATTTGAAATGGGGCAAAAAAATCGAATTACTGGCTCTAGAATCTCATGGGGAAACAAACAAAACCAAAAACGAACAAACAAAATAAACAGACCCTTTTGCTAAACCTGGAAACATGGCAGGAGGGGAATGGGATAAAATTGAATTCAATTCTGAGCCATCTGACTTTAAAAATTAATACTTACTTAATTTCTCCTGATTAAGTACACAATTGGTCCCCAAACCTAAGACAGATCCATTTGTAGAGGAAAGTCAATGACTATGGCTTTGGAGACAGGATGCTATAGGGCCTGATGACAGCAAGGTTAGCCTAATTGTCTGTTATGCATTGTCAAATTTAAATCTGTTTGCCAATTTTGCTTGTTTCACAATTTTTTTGAAATTTATTATTTTAAAGCTATATTGGTAATCATTCATTTGGTCATTATAAAAAAATAAGGATTATGATGTATTTATTTTTACTTCCTTGTGATGTATATTGTAATTTTTTCCCCAAGCTTATCATTTTCCTTACTCTTTACCGTACTTCTTTTCATAGAAAATTAAATTTTTTCCTGTATTCAGTAAATTGTTTTCTTCATGAGTTTTACTTTGATAGAAAAACCTGTCTACAAAAAAAGTAAAAAAAGAAAAACCTGTGTTCAATATTATAAACATTTGTTAAGTATTGTTAAGTTGTTAAGTATATGTTAAGTATTTGTAACATTCACATATTTACCCTTTAAATATCATCTGAACTTGATTTTATATAAGAAATGATAAAGGATTATAACTTTTTTCAAACTGGAAAGAAATTAGGACTATAGATTAACAAGATTAAAGGTGTGTGACTAATAAGATTAAAGTGCAAATATCCATTCATGCTTGAAATAGTTAAACTGAATTAACATATGTTTGACATTAAAATTTATTTTTATTTTAAAATTTTAAGCTAAAGAATGAATAACGAAAATAATTATTGACTATGACGTAATTCTTGCTGAAAGTAGTTGGTCCTACAGAGTAGGGGCTTCATTACAAAATTATCTACTCTGCATGTAAAATACTCTTTTCTCTGTAGCTTGGAGAGCCTCTAAAGGGATTTAGTACTTTTGCAATCTTGTTAGTTTTTTTTTTAATGTTGTATTTATTTATTTGATCGAGAGAGCACAAGCTCTCAGGGGGAGGGGGAGGGGTAGAAGGAGGAGAAGCAGACTCCCGGCTGAGCAGGGAGCCTGATGTGGGGCTTGATCCCAGGGCCCCCGGGATCATGACCTGAGCCAAAGGCAGATGCTTAACGACTGAGCCACCCAGGCATCCCTGCAACCTTGTTATTATTAAAAATAAATGGAACAGAACAAAATAGGTTGTGAGAAGTCCATTTAAGAACTTATCGTAGTAGATCGTTTAGAGAGAAGAGGATAGCTTGGGCAAGACTGGTGGTGGTGCTGATGGAGAGGAATAGAGAGTTGTATAAATTGAAAACCTAGAGGTTCTGTTAATTGATTGAAAAAGGTGAAGGAGAAATAAAAATAGAAAGGTGTCAAGGATAACCAACTGACATATCTATATTGACGTTTTTTGACATGTATCTGTTGTATGTCATATGTTATATCAGTGGTGAAGAATTGACAATGAACAAAGAGAAGATTTACATGTAGAAAGAGCTGAGGAAATCTCCAGGCAGATGTGATACGGCAAAGTGCAAGAGTAATGATATATAGTACATGAAGATTATCTTAAGAGATGCTCATCCAATTGAACTATATCGTTTCTGAAATGCTACTTATACACTTCAAATATTTTCAGAAATTGTCCTTTAGAATGTGAAAAATTCCACAAAGACTAAAATATTAGTTGGTAGCAACTAATATTTGATTTTCTAGTAAGAATTGTTTTTTACATGGTAGAAAGAAAGTGTGCAATAAAGCACTCAATTAACTAAGGGCTTTCTCTAAGAATAAAGCCTAAGACATGGACATTTTAACTGGTTTGTACTTAAGGAAGAAATTTCCTTATGTATGATTTGTCATATAGGACTTTGGCCTTTTAATAGGACACTGATCCATGTAGCAGGAGAAGAAGATAACACAAGTGCATAAAGGAAAGAGAATTAGGAATCATTGAGATGTTGAAGAAAATGTCACTTGCATCATATTTTTCCCAAGCCTGACACTGATTCTATATTTACTTTGTTGTAGTATAATTAATTATTGAATAATTAAATAAATTATTGAAATAATTAAAATCATACTTTACCAAGTATGAAATTATAAACTGTAGCAATAAAAGCAGGTTTAACCAATATTTAATATTTTCATTTTCATGCATTTGACTCAATACCATTTCTATCTATCACAGAAGCAGACTGACCACGCAAGCAGTTTACAGTTCATGCTGTGACACATGGAGAAGATTAAGCTGTCAAACTCTTTCACAGAGAATCACTGAGTTGAGAGGGAAAAAAAAGTACTGGAAGACATCTCTGAGATTTTTTTTTTTCAAGTGCTTAATTTTAGTACTAGCTAGAATAAAAACAATAGCACAAAGTGTTATTAAAATTTTGATTCTGTATATATCTTCTATATTCGAGGTGTACGAAAATGCTTTAAAAATAAGTTATGTGTCAGAGAAAGACAAATACCATCTGATCTCATTCATATGTGGAATTTAAGAAACAAAACAAACAAGCAAAGAAAAAAAATTAGAGAGAGAGAGAGACCAAGAAACAGACTCTTAAATGTAGAGAACAAACTGATGGTCACCAGAGAGGGGGGTCGGTGGGAGGTTGGGTGAAATAGATCACCAGAGGGGAGGTGGGTGGGAGGATGGGGATTAAAGAGTACACATATCATGATGAAAAAAATAAATACATAAAATAAAAAACAATAAATAAAATTGCAGTTTCCTTAATAGTTCAAAAAATTGTGTATATTGGAACAACGTCCATTCTGCATACATATGTTCACAAACTGGCAGAAAATAAGTGGAAAAAATATGTCTTAGCTACTTCAAAAAACAAAAAAAACACCCTAAATTAATTCTAAAAGTGAGCAGGGAGCAGCTGCTTTTCCTAGTCAGTCCACTGAAGATGAGTATTTCAAAATCAATGATGCTTTTTTTGCATTATTTATTTAAAAAAAAAAAAACTTGAGTTTTCATAAATATTTACCAGTGACTATAGAATGCTTAAAAGTAAATAGTAAATACTTAGCATTGCCATGGAAAATGAGCGTTTCCATTTATTTATTCATTCACTCATTCATTCATTCAATATCATTTTTTCCTAGAGAAGTCCATCACTCAACTCGTATGCATAATTACCATGATAATAGCTAACACACGTACCATGTGTTACAAACTATTAATGTATAATTTTAATGTATAAATATGTGTAAAATATATATTTAAATATTATATTTATAAAAATAAAATAAGTATAATTAAATTAATAAAAAATACAGGCATTGCAACAAATATTGTCCACAATTTTTAACAACCAAAGTACACCCTAATACCTCATGGTCATCTTTAAGAAATACTTTGATGAATAATAATTTGTCTTTTATGTAGATTTAGAGTTTTAAACTTAAAGATTCTAGGATTTCTCTAGAGGTGACAAGGTGGCACAGTTGGATGGGGGCCCAACTCTTGGTTTCAGCTTGGATTATAGTCTTGGGATCATGGGATCAGAGCCTTGCTGGGCTCTGCATTCAGCTCGGAATCTGCTTGAGACTCTCTCTCCCTCTGTCCCTCCCCCACCCCCAGATAAATAAATGAATCTTAAAATAATATTCTAGGATTACTCTATAATTATCACTTTATATTTATAGGAAATGTCAATGTCATCTAATCTGGTTTATTTCTCAACATCAATGAAAGTGATGTTTATTTTCCAGGGCTGTTGTTACTGAGTTTATATTTCGTTCTCAGTAATATAACAATAGGGGTGCCTGGGTGGCTCAGTTGTTAAGCATCTGCCTTTGGCTCAGGTCATGATCCCAGGGTCCTGGGATCGAGCCCCGCATCAGGCTGCCTGCCCGGCCGGGAGCCTGCTTCTCCCTCTCCCTCCACATCCCCCCCTTGCCTCCTGCTTGTGATCTCTCTCTCTCATTCTGTGTCAAATAAGTAAATAAAATCTTTAAAAATATATATAACAATAAATATGAAATTCACACTTACCTCCCCAAAGCATACACACATACACGTATACTCACAATGATTCAGAGTATAGAGGCTATTATCCTAAGTTTTTGGGTGGTAACAGTACTCTTGGAAGCTAAATTAAGAGGTAGAGAGAATACAAACTATTCTTTTTAAAAAGAATTTATTTATTTATTTGAGAGAGAGCAAGCTAGAGAGAGAGAGCACAAGCAGGGGGAGTGGGAGAGGGAGGAGCAGGCTCCCAGCTGAGTAGGGAGCACAATTCGGGGCTCGATCCCAGGACTCTGGGATCATGACCTGAGCCAAGGCAGACACTTAATTGACTGTGCCACCCAGGTGCCCTGAGAATACAAACTGTTTTGTATTGTTGAGAGTACTACAGCTAAAGACCTAAATAATAAAACTAAAGTCAGGAAACATTGAAAGACATCTAGAATGTATTGACACTCTAGAAATTGATGGTGTCACCAAACACCTGATAAGGAGTCTGACAAATACGTCATTTGTATGTAAGATAAAAGAAAAGCATGTTTACGGAGTTGGTTTAGTTTTGTTGTAGTGGGAGGTAATTTTTGTGAATACAACAAAATATGGCATCAAACTCCAAAGAATATATAGTTGGCCATAATATTGTCCAGGTATCTACATAGATTATACTGAGTATATCACAGATGTTTAAGGATTAAAGAACATTTTATTGGGAAAGGGTTTATGATCCTATATCTACCACTAATTTGACTGGGTTCAGGTACTAGACACTTAAGCCCTCTGGAACAAGAAGGGCTTTGATTCATATGATCTCTTCTCTCTCAAAGTTGTTATGAGTAGAGCAATCACTATTTGAGTCATAAGATGGGCTCCACTTGAAAGAGTTTCTTCACAGTTGGTTTTCAAGCAGTCTATTCACTGCATCACTCTCCTGCCAGTCTGAACACGAAAGGGAAACAGGTAATAGTGGGCAGGAGCAGAAAGATTTTGTATCCCATCTTTCTGATAGTCTATGAATATTTTTGAAGGACATTGAGTGTACCTGAAGACAGTGAAGGAACACTAGGCTACTGGCTTCTAATGGCCCTAGGTAATTCAGCCCTAACCCCAGCTTGCAAATCTCACAGTAGTGCTGTTCATTTGAAAAATGCAGGTCCTACTGGCAGGGAACTCTAGAAATGAAGCTCCAAGTTTTTCCTCTGCAATCAAGGAAGCATCATTCCAATAGCTCTTGGGGAAGGAAATAAAGCTGGGGGGAAGAAAAGGCAGTGAGAGAAAAGCTCTGTCTCTCACAGGTTTTACCCTTGGTGGAAAACAAGTGATTGACCAGCTACCAGTTTTAAGCAAGTCTCTGGGCAATCTGATCCTCTAACTAAAGGGCTTGTCAAGGTTTTCCTTCCAATTCTGTGCTCTTGCACACTTCTGGGGAGGAGTTCTGGTAAATACAGTTTTCTCTTTCGAAATACATTCCTTCAAGATTGCTGCCTCGAGGCATCTGCCTTACTGACCCACTCCTTAATCCATATCTGATGACAGAAAATCAAAGCAGCTCACAGGAATTAAGTTGAAGGAGAGAGAGGGAGAGAGAAAGGGCAGACATATGTTCTAATGACATAGAATCAGGGATGAAATGAGGTAGCATGCCTGGGTTCAGGGAAGAAAAGCAGTAGCAAACAACTCACAAAGCAGGAATGGAATTGATCTATTTGAATGGAAATCTTGTGCTATCTTTGAAGTAGAGTCCAAGGGAAACTGATGGAAGACAAGGGGACTCTCACTCGAGAGTATTCAGCCTCAGCTGAATCCACTAATGGAACCATTAGTTAATGGCGTCAGCACTGGCAAGATGGACAGTAAAATAAGGTTAAATTAACAGGCATTGTGATCTTTCACCTGAAAATATATACGTACATATATTTTGATGTCTGCTTTTTGTTTTGCCAAGAATAAATGTACCATTAGAACAATGGAAGAAAGAAAGGCTAAAGGGAATTCAGTTACCTCTACACTGAGTGTTACTTTAGAATCTGGAAGAGCACCTTTTGACACAAATTCAAATAATAATAGACTGTATACTTTGCAAAACAATCAGCTTTTTACATTATCCTTGAGATTCTGCATAGGTGGTGCTAAACTTTTATAATGTTTTACTGATCTAATCTCTTAAGTGCAATTCTGTTTATTCTTCTTCTCAGTATTCATTTCCAAACTACCTGAAACGTGACACTTTCTTCCAGCACTTGATCTTTCTAATACCAGTTCTGTCAGTCTCAAAGGCAGCAAAATGTGACAGAAGTTTACAATTCTTACAGTGACATATTGAGAAGATTAAGCTGTCATACTTTTAGTGTTTTTTTGGATAGCTCTTTTCTTTTGGGAAATTTCAAAATAGAAATTCAGATTTTAGTAAGTAAATTAATTATAGCCCTTCAGTTAAAGGAAGTATTATTGACAAAAGTTTGTTCAGTTAATATTAACTATTTGTGTAATTTAATTCCGAGTAAAAGAATATGATTTTAGACAGGTAGATTTTACAGCATAAAGAATGTTACAACTGTAAAACCACATTGAGATATTGAGCTTTCTTATTTCAGACTTATCAAAAAAAAAAGGAGTGACTTCAATTTGAGAATTAGAATTTAAATATTTTAGAAAGTTCTTGTAGTTGTGATCTTCAATGCTAGTTTCAAAGATTTGGCCAAGGAATAAATCTATTTTTTTTATATAGTGTTATAAGTTTAATTTAAAAATATATGCTAAGGGGTGTCTGGGTGGCTCAGTCAGTTAAACGTCTGACTCTTGGTTTCAGCTCAGGTCATGATCTCAGGGTCCTGAGGTTGAGCCCCACATCAGGCTCTGAGCTCAGCATGGAGTGAGCCTGACTGGGATTCTCTCTCTCCCTCTCCTTCTACCCTTCCTACACCCACTTGCATGCTCTCTCTCTCTCTCTTTAAAAAAACATAAATAAAAAATAAATAATAAAATTATATACTAAAACTATTTATCTGGTACTGAAATGGAATACCTAGTTTATACTTTATATGTGATATTCTCCATGCATTGCTTCAGATTATTAAGTAGGTAATGCAGTGCAGAAGCCAAGACAGAGAAGACATTCTCAATGACCTCTCTGTTGTAAGATTTCACTTGGAAGCCATTAGCAAAACCCCTACCCACTGTCTATTCATTCTCACATTTCTACCCTGAAGTACTCAGATTGGTCTCCTCTTCCACCTTGTAAGTCTCTCAATAGAGCCACTAATTGGAAGAATGGGAGTCCTACTGGAAAGGGATTCTAGAAATGAGGGTCCCCTTTTTCCTCTATGGCTCAGAGGAGCACCATTTCTAGTGGTTCTTGTGGAATGAAATTGGCTGAATTGGCAGCCATCTAGCACGATTGTGTTGGCAGTTTTATGTTATGTTAGAGTGGTTAAAATTTAAGTTAGAAATGATAAGGAACAACCCATTCCATATTTTTTTTAAGTGTTAGAATGACAAATAGATTTGTTTTCCAGGAAGTCAGGATTTTTCCTTCCAGTGGTTGGTTTCGCTCATCGCTTTAATTTAGAGATAGAGGTTCAAAAGCCTCTTCTTTCCTCATGACTCCAATCTTTTCCTGATGAGCTTTTCATTCTGCTCATTCAGAGTTTTATATTCAGTTCAGTCTATCTCCTATGTGTCAGTTAATTAATTTAAAGATAATTCTTTTCAATAAGTACATGTAAATCTCCTACCATGGAATTTATACCGCATAAACTCAAAACAGTAGATAATCCTAAAAATATTTTAAAAATATATAATCTTGAGTCTTTTAAGATAGATTAGATTTGCAAAGATGGAATAATTATATATGAAATCCTTTTATTAGAAGAATATAAATTAAGTAATAAATTAAATCACCTCATCAATCCTCTAGCCCTCTGGAGAAGAAAAGTCATGCTAGCCTTGATCTTTTTTTCTTTGCTTTGCATTTAGCATCTTCTAATTTAGCCATTTAAAGTTTTCTTTTGGTGGGGTAAGAGAGAGTGGTGTGTGAACTTTCAATTCACCATACATGTAAACAAACCAGTTATAAAGAACAATTAAGACAGTAAATAAGAATATGGTATAAAATTGTAGATTGTATTTCCACAAACTTCTATTCAGAGTCCTAATTTCCAGGGTTTGCCAGTTTTAATGATTGCACATTTGTATAATTCTGCTGGATTTTCTGTTGCTCCATTTCTTGTTTTATTATTTTAAAATCATATCTTTTGATTTTCTATTATGGAAAATCAGGAGTATATCCAACATCTCTCTATTCTAATGTCTTTTTCCCTCTGCCTTCAATATTTTTATTTGTTTTGCTATTCATAAGCTTCATAACTGAAATCTCTCTTGATTCATCAAATTCTGAAAGTTCTTATTATCCCTCTATTAAATACAATGATGAAATTATTCTGCCTTCAATTCTCTACCTAACTTAAACAAGTATAGAGTTGAAGGTGTGGCTGGTTTCTTCCTGCTACTTAGAGTAAAATGTGAGGAAAGGGATGTATGGGGGGGAAAAAAAATGTTAAGCAAAGAAGACCTAAGGCTTTCTATTTGGGAAATTCTCAGGCTATCCAGACTGTTAAAATTAGGAGATTCATTACCAAGAAAGCATGCTCCAGACAGAGCACCAAAGGTATAACTGAACACTTTTTTTTCTAGTGTTTCCAAAGGATTGAAAGATCAAAACATTCCATCACACAGAGGGCTCTTTGAAGAAATTGGGCTCATTTCTCATGGATGCATCCTCTCGGTCACCTCAGCACAATTCAGAAATAGAATTGGGATTATCCAGGAAAGATCTCTGGAGGATCCTCTTGTCTAATTGAGGGAATCTAGGAAATACAGATGGGAGATCTACAAGGCTCTGAGAATGTTATCCCGACAGAACAGTGTCAGCTTGGGCTGAAAGGGACAGAGAGAGGACAGAATTTAAAGGGCTCTCATACGCCAAAAATACTACTTGAAGGAAACAGGCTGATAACACTACTCAGCCACAAACACACGCTATCCTTCAAGAAAACGGAAAGGTAATTTCACAGGCAGAGGAGGCACAGTCTCAGGAGGTAGAGACTTAAGACACAGAAGATTATACTCAGGCCTTAAAACCTCTGGGAGTTTGGTTGATTTTGAAATCTTTTGGAACCAATGACTCCTCTTTTTCTTCCGTTTCCCCCATTTAGAATAGGAACGTCTACAACTGCTGTCCTACTCCCGCCTCACTATTGTATTTTGGAAGTAGATAACTCATATTCTGTTTTCACAAGTCCACATATGGAAAGGAATTTTGCCCCAGAATGTATGATACTAAGAGCCTCACCCATAGCTAATGTAGATGACTTAGGTCATAGAATTTGGGATTTTGAGCTGATAATACTTAGGTGAGATTAATAATATAATGGGTTGAGATTTGGGGGGAGTTTGAGATGGAATGAATGCACTTTGCCTGTAAGACAGATATGAATTATTGGGTGCCAGAGAGTAGATTATGGTGGCCGAATAATGGTTATCTCAGGACGTTTTGCATCCTATTGCCCAGAGTCTGTGCATACATTGCCTTACATGGCAAAAGGGATTTTGCAGATTTGATTAAATTAAAGATGTTGGGAATCCTAATTCTAGATTATCCGGGTGGACCTAATATAATCACAAGGTTCCTTGTAAGAGGGGTGTCAGACTGGGAGAAAGAAATATGTGTAATGATAGAAGCAGAGATCAAAGTGGTATGACCACAAGTCGAGGAAAGCAAGTAGCCACCAGAAGCTGGAGGAAGCAAGGAGCAGATTCTCCCTTAGAATCTGCTGACACAATAAATTTAACCCACTGAAACTGATCTCAGACTTCTGATCTCCAGAACTATAAGACAGTAAACTTGTGGTAATTTGTAATAGCACAGTAGACAATTATTATAAGAAAAGTGCTATTTATTGTCCCCATAAAGCTCCAACATATTGGTGCATGGCCAGTAACCCTGAGAAATGGCATAGCCCTGGCATTTGAGGCCCCCAAAAGGATAAGTGGAATGTGAGGTTTCTGCTGTGGCCAGGGCAGGAGCTTTGAGGATTCAGATTCAATGCTTCAGTTAATTCGGTTGTTGCCGTTGATATAAAGAAAAATATAATTCCTTACTTTTTCTTAAAGATTTATTTATTTATGTATGTATTTATGTATGTATTTAAGAGAGAGAGAAACAGCGACAGAGATAGCAAGAGAGAGCACAAGAGGGGAGGGGAGGGAGAAGGAGCCTCCCCGCTGAGCACAGACCCTGGGATCATGACCTGATCCGAGGTAGCCGCTTAACCAACTGAGCCACCCAGGCATCCCTATAATTTCTTATCTTAAATAAAGTATCCATGAGAAAGAAAAAGAGGGTACATTCATCAGATTCATCTTTGAGGCTAATTTAACTTTGAAGCAAAAAACATGAAAGACTAATATGATAAAACAAAATTACCATCCAGTCTTCTTATTAACATAGGACCAAAAATTCTACACAAGATACTAATAAAACAAATATATGGCTGTCAAGTAGAACTTATACATTTATACTAGCTATACATAGTTATTTCATCCTTAAAAATCAATGAGTCCTGACATTAATAAACTAAAGCAGAAAAAAGAATATGATTATTTTAAAAGATGCAGAAAAAGGGATAGCTAAACTTTAACATTTTTTCATCCTCCCCGCCCCCATAAAAAAATCTCTTCAATCATGAAGTACTTACAAGGATAGTGTGGTACATTCCAATGAGGTGGGGGCCTTCAGCCCCGGGCAGTGAACAAATTTGCCCAAGGTGGAACAAAGGAGACAGAAAGTTTATTGACTACCCTGTAAGAACGCTGTAGGCGGCACAGCAAAGGAGAGACTATCAGTCAGGGGTGGTGGTGAGGGGCTATGGTTATAAAGTAGAGTGAAGAAGTATGGTAACATAGGGGATTTTCCCTTCCTTCGGAACTGTGCCTGGTTGTAAGCAGCGCATTGGTTAGTTAGGGCCTATGGCCATTCCAAGGTGGATCGCCTCTGTAGATAGCTCTTTCGCTGTTACAAAAACGGTCTACCTTAAAAAAATCATAATAATGATCCATTGAAAATCTTACCTTTCAGGTAGGGAATAAAACAAATGTGTTCATTACTGACTCTTTCAATTAATTAACTTTTTATTAGAGGTTTATGCCAGTGTGTTAATATAAGTAAAAAAAAAAAATTGACACGTGTAAAGATTATAAAGAAAAAAACACTCTTTATTCACCACTAATGTCTATGGAGATAGAAATTTTAAAAAATTTATGAATAGGGGCGCCTGAGATGCTCAGTCGTTAAGCGTCTGCCTTCAGCTCAGGTCATGATCTCAGGGTCCTGGGATCGAGCCCCTCATTGGGCTCTCTGCTTGGCGGGAAGCCTGCTTCTCCCTCTCCCACTCCTCCTGCTTGTGCTCCCTCTCTTGTGTCTCTCTCTGTCAAATAAGTAAAATCTTTAAAAAAAAATAAAATAAAGTAAAAAAATAAAAATTTATGAATAAATTAGAACGAGGATTTACAAAGATGTTGAACAGAAAAACTACTCTCTTTCTGAAAAATCTATTGTATTTATATTCTAGAAATCCACAGTTAAAAATCAAGCTTCAGGGGTGCGTGGGTGGCTGAGTTGGTTGGGCATCTGACTATTGGTTTCAGCTCAGGTCATGATCTCAGGGGGTTGTGAGATGGAGCTCCATTTTGGGCTCCGTGCTCAGCATGGAGTCTGTTTGAGATTCTCTCCCCCTCCCTCTTTTCCTTTGCCTCTGCCCCTCCACCACCACCACCACCACCCTTCCCAACCCCCCCCCCCCCACCGCCCCCTCACATGCACACGTGTGTGAGTGTGTACTTTCTTTCTCTCTAAAATAAATAAATTAATAAAATCTTAAAAAAATCAAGCTTCATAAAAAGTATATTTAACATTATGAAACTATATCAGAAGAAAAATCAAAATATATGTAATTTGTTTATGAATAAATATGAATATTTAATAAAGGAAATTATGATTCAAAGAGATGGGGAAAATTCATGCACTGAAACACTCAATATTGTAAAAATATAAATTACATATATTTATATATAAATATAAATAACATAGTTATTACATAATCCAATCAAAATACTTCATTTTTCTTTTTATTTCTATTTTATTTTTTTCCTTATTTTTTAGAACTTGAAAGGCTGATTCTAAAATTTCTTTGCAAATGGAAATGCTAAGAATATAATGAGGTATTCTTGAGGAAAACAAGAGTTAGAATACTTATTCTTCAAGATAACATGACTTATTAAAAAACTTTGATAATCACTCCTCAGTATATACCCAGGAGAAATGAAAGCAAATAGTCACATAAAGACTTGTACATATTTTCATAAAAGCATTATTTATAATAGCCAAAAGCTGGAATCAACATGTTATAAGTTGAATTGTGTTTTTTCAAAATTCATTTGTTGTAGTACTAATGTCCAGTACCTAGGAATATGACCTTATTTGGAAGTAGGGTCATTGCAATGTAATTAGTTAGAATGAGGTCATATTGGAGTAGGGTGGGACCCTCATCCAATATACTGATATTTTTATAAATAAGGGAAATTTTAATCACAAACATACCCACAGGGAGAATGCCCTGCAAACATGAAGGCAAAGTTTGTGGTGATGTGCTTACAAGCCAAGGAATGACAAAGATTGTAAGCAAACTAGGCATAGAACTTCAGTTTCTTCCTCACAGCTGCAGAATGAATCAACCCAGCCAACACCTTGATTTTGGACTTCTAGCCTCCAGAACTGTGAGACAATCAATTTCTGTTTTTTAAGCCATGCAGTTTGTGACATTTTGTTATGGCAGTCCTAAAAACTAACATACAACTGGTAGATAATTAAACACATCACACTATATTCTTCTAATGGAATACTAGCTGGCAATGTAAAGAATGAAGTATTAATATCCACAACTACTTGAACACATCTGAAAAACATTATGCTAAGTGAAGGAAGTCTGACATAAAATACTGTGTAGTTCTATTTATATGAAACTCTTAAAAATTTAAAATTCTAGTAACTGGGGGAACCTGACTGGCTCAATCAGAAGAGCATGTGACTGTTGATCTCAGTATCATGAGTTTGAGATTACTAAAAAAAAAAAAAAAGAAGAAGAAAAGAAACTTTAAAAAATAAGTAAATAAAATTCTAACGACTGGAAGCAAATCAATGGATATCTAAGGTTGAAATTCAGGTATGGAAATGACTCAAAGGGGCATGAGGAAGCTTTTTTGTACTGATATAAACATTCTATATCTTGATTTTGGTAGCAATAACATGGCTAATATAATTATCTAATTTCATCAAGTTATACACTAAAAATCGGTACAGTTTACTGCATGTATACTGTATTTCAATAAACGGGGTGTTTTGTCACAGAGATAGACAAATATGCCAAGGAGATATAATAGATTTTCCCAAGACAAACCTACCCATGCATGGATACTTTGACTATGACTGAAGTATTATAGTAGTCTGGTGAAAGAAAGGGTGGTAAAAATAAATGCTACTGGGTAAAATGGATATCCACATGGGGGGAAAAAATGGGCCCTGTTGAAGACAGCTATATTTCATCCCTTCTCACAATTTTCTCTCTTTCTCTCTCTAACCTGGTCACAGCTTCCATGTGGAGAGAAGATCTATATGAAATTACTATTTTTGAGAGGGGAAGGGGCAGTGGAAGAGGGAGAAAACAGACTCCATTATCAGCACGTAGCCCAACATGGGGTTCGATCTCATGACCTTGATATCATAACCTGAGCTGAAATCAAGAGTCAGTTGCTTAACTGACTGAGTCACCCAAAAGCCCCAGAATATATATTCATGACCAAAATATTTTCACTTTTACCATGTAGTTTGCCTTACTGAATGGAATGTGGGCTCTGTCAGCCTGAGTGTAGGATGAAGGTCATATGAAACAGAACAGAACCAAATCTTCAGTCTGGAGCCAAATCAGTTAAGCCACTGCTAAACTACACACAGCCAGAATGAAGCCACAAAGTGTGAATGAAAAATAAACGTTGCTGTGGGAAGGCACTGAAATTTTGGTGTTATGTGTTATTCAGAAAAACGTATTAATATAGACCCCTACCTCACGACACTCACACACACACACACACACACACACACACACAACACACACGCTATCTCTATGTGGGTTTATAGGTAGGATGACCATAAAATTTATTATCCAAACTGGGATGTTGTTGAGAGAGAAAAAAAGGTGCAATTAAGTACCCTGGACTGTAGGTATAAAACAGGAATGTTCAAGGCAAAAAAGATGGTCATCCTAATTATTGACCTAAATGTGCAATTCTAAGGTATCCTTTAGATTAGGTAAGAGAGTGTCTTCATGATCTTATGGTAGGAAGTTTTTAAGTCTTAAACACAAATTTAAAAAGATAATATCTACTGTATTAAAAATATAAACTCTGATCAACAGATACAGTAAATAAAGAAAGGAACATGAATTGGAAAAACCATATTATAGAACATATAGAAGACAATGGACTCATATTTAAGAATACTTAGACTTCTATATCCCAGTATGAAAACAGACCACCTATAGAATAATCAGAAGGCTTGGATAAGCACTTCACAAAAAAAGAAATGTGTAACCAAAATAAGATATAAAAAGTAATATAAATTTAGTAGTAAGAAGACACAGCTAGATGCCAATCTACATTCACCATGTTGGCAAGGATGTGGGTTGAAAAGAACTCTTATGCACTGTTGGTGGCGGTGTGAATTGGTATTACCTTGGAGAACAGTTTGGTGAAGTTGAATCATACTCTTTGATCCAGCAACTCTACCTTTGGGCGTTTACTATAAATAAATACTTGTACATTAGGAGGTACAAATTTAAAATCTAAAACTATGATGAAGGTGCAGATTCTATTCACTGAAGCTCTTCATGAAGGGATAGTATATATAATGAGATACAAAGTATTTTTTTTTAAGTTCTATCTGCTTCTAAATGTGGAATTCAGATGAAGAAAATCGTCAGTTATGAAAATGCTTATTGTGCAAAGTAAAACGTGTTTAAACATTAAATAGATATGGTGATATATAGACATATTAGTGGAACTTCCTATGTGCCTCAGATTCAGGTCTACCTCTTCAATTTATGATTCTGTTGACCAACTGATATGTGCTATATCTCTCTCATTCTTATGAATAAGTGAGAAGCAGGTGTTATTACTGTTTCTAAATATCAAGACTGTAAGAGGATTTTTGTGTGTAATAATCACAACATTTTTAGAAGAGTTCTTGACAATAGTTCTTGACATTCCTTTAGTAGAATTACAAATGAAAGAGACCTTGGTTTGCTGGGTTCTAAAATAGAATATTCAGTATAAATAATAACGAAGTACTTTTAGACCTACAAATATACAAATGTAATAACCTGGGAGCCCATTTTAGTACTTACTCACCGAGAAAATTTTCTGTGTTAATTTCTGGAAGACACTCAGTGGAATCTTAAGTTCAATATCAATAACTATGCTTCCTACCAATAGGAAGGACATGTATTCATACCTTTTTTTCGATATTTTATTTCATTTATTTATTTATCTTTAAAGACTTTATTTATTTGAGGGAGAGGCAGAGGGAGAGGGAGAAGCAGGCTCCCCACGGAGCAGGGAGCCTTATGGCAGGGCTTGATCCCGGGACCCTGGGATCATGACCTGAGCCGAAGGCAGATGCTTAACGGACAGTCACCCAGGTGCCTCTTTTATTTTCGATATTGTAAATAGGATGGTGTGCAAGGTTTTATAACCTACTCAGTAGGTTAGGCAACTCTACCTCATAAGAGCTCAAGTTAGAGATTACAGAAAAACTGGCCAACATTCAATTTGGCTAAAAGATACTTCATATGTGTGTGGAAGGAGCTGAGGGCCAAGAAGCAGAAGACCTGGATTCACAGTACAAGATAAATAATTTCGCTTGAGTTCTTGTTTTCTTATCCATAAACAGATGGTGAAAACACATGTTATTTCTACTACTCAGGATTTTTGTAAAATCAAGTGAAATAATGTGAGAATTTTTTTTTTTAAGATTTTATTTATTTATTTGAAAGAGAGAGAGACTGTGAGAGAGAGAGAGAGAGAGATCATGAGCAGGGGGGAGCGGTAGAGGGAGAAGCAGACTCCCTGCTGAGCAGGAAGCCCGATGCAGGACTCGATCTCAGGATCCTGGGATCATGACCTGAGCCAAAGGCAGATGCTTAACCAACTGAGCCACCCAGGCACCCAACATGAGAACATTTTTAAAGCTATTCATGAAAGACTTCTCATTATTGATACTTTATGATTAATATGTTGTAGAAAGAGCACATTTTGTTGTTGACACACGCAGCCCATCATTTGTTAAGTTATGCAGCTCTTTGACTTATGCCTAACTTCAATATTCAATTAAAAATATATGTGTTTTGTTTGCTAATAAAATAACATGTTATGTGGATAGTGATAATAGACCATGCTACAAGAAGTTATTATGCTGGTATATGTATATATTTATGCTTTTTATGTACTTAACATTTGTGTGGATATTAGATTTATATATAGATTTGGAGATAAAAACTGAACACTGCTTCAACATAGTAACAGAAGGCAAATGTGGGAAAAGGATAAGACGTTGGAAAATTAAATTGTCGTTAAACAAAGAAAATGTCAAGTACTACATTACTTAATTTTTGAGATCTTTCCAAAAAAAGCAACTCCTCTTTAGTTAAATGGTGACTTTTAAATATTTAGAGCAATCACTTTGTAACTTCTGACCTCAAGTTTTATTTCCTCTTCTGCAATATGGAAATCAAAATAATTATTCTTTAATCACTTTATATAATGTAATTCCACTTTTTGAAACAGTCTATACTTTATGCAGAATATTTATGAAAGAATTGACTATTCAAATTAGTGTAGTCTGAATCAAGTCAATTTTTCTTAAGAAGGTCAGGCTATGAAGAAGCAAAAATGGTATTAAGTATGGTGATTAACATAACATAATAAAAAAAAAGAATGAACATATATTATCCATAGTATTGTGTCCTTCCATAAGCAAACCATACACATTGCTTTTTTGTTATTAACATACTTGGTTAAGCATCTGAAAACTAGTTTTAAGTTTTTTCAGTATTCTGACAATCTTTCACATGATTATAGGTCTTACTTCTGAAACTCTGAATGGTGTTTCCCCTTTAAAAAGGAACAGTGTAAAATAGTCCGTGGGCAGAGTTTTGGCGGTTAATGAGATGTGGAATTGAATCTGGCTCCTTTTTCTAACTCTTTCGGGACAAGTTACTTGACCTTTCCAAATCTCAGTTTCCTTACCTGAAAAATGAGAGTGATTACATCTGCCTTCATACATTTGTTATAAATTATACATTAAAAATATGTAAATTGTGCAGGCCATTTTCTGGCTCATAGCAAGCACTCAGAAATTGGTAGGTATTGCTCTTGAAAATGAAGAAAAGAGTATCTTTTTGCAATTCACTACTATATAATCAATAGATGAATATAATGGACAGATATTGTTTAAAATGCTCTCATTAGCTAATCTGAAGTAACTTTTTTCTGAGTTTAGAAAACTATGTTTGAACTTGATAGTTAATATTTAAAAAGTTATCCATTCTCACCTAATTTACATTATCAGTTTTCCATGATGATGAATTTAAATATGAACATTTCATTCTGCATCAACAGGAATTTTGCCAACCTCATAATAACTACATAAACTAGAAAACAAAAATCTATCTTTGAGAAAGTCATGGATGTAGCTGAAATACAATCAGAATTGTGATATCAAAAAGTCAACCATGAAGACAAATTTCTAAATTTATATTCTTATGATAGCATTCTGGCATCAGAGGAAAATATAGCATTATGAAAAATATTTGTCTATAAAGGCTCATGCAGTGACATAGTTTACATTAGATTTTTATGGAGTAGTACAAATACAAAATATTTATCAAAATGCCTCAGCAACAGTCCCTCATCCGCTTGCCTAAGGGTGAACCTTAGATGATGCAGTTACTAAAACCTACACCAAAGCAATACTGACAGATCGATTCTCGCTCCTGTGGATGGTGTTATCTACTCCTTTGAGTCCCGGGGGAAATAAGAAATGAGGCAAAAGCACTTCTTAGCATTTTATGGCATTCTGCACATAGCGATACTAATTATATCGTCCTTGACTTATTATATCGCTTAGCCATAAAAATTGCAAAGAACAGAGACTAAACCTTATAAATGATTTTAAAGAGTGTAGTATGCTGTTAGAAATGGATTAATCATTATGAAAAATTATGAAATCAAACTGGTAGACTACATAGTTCTCACTCCTCCAGCCCCTACCCGCACCCGCCCCTCCCCCTAATCTGCCAAACCTTTATTTGCTATTTGATTCGGCAGATAAGTAAGTGCATTCTTTTCCTCAGGCTGGTTGAGACAGAAATTTAAGTAATGCTCTGCCCTGAAGACATCATCCACGTAGGGAGGGCTGACAAGTTGTTTTCTGCCTAACCTTTCTCTTTGGGCATAATGTAAACGTGTGACTTTGTTACCGTAGATTTAAAAAAAATTTTTTTTCATTTTGCCTATAGTACAGAAGTCAGTCTATCCGCTGATCTTATTATACTAGCAGCCCAAGGAACTGTTATTGTATGATAAACAAAAAAGATTCATAGGATATAAGGTTGAAAAAGTGATTTTAAAAATTAATAGTGTATAACCAAAAGTATCTCTTCAAGTATAAATTTAAATAAAATACTAAGAAATACACTTTTAATCACACTTTATGACTCTTTTGTTCCAGGTTTGCTTTCCTCTATTCATCCGGCAGTCATTAATCACAAATGGCAACCAAACAACAGAAAAACAGTTGTCTTTCATGGCAGAGCTGTCATGTTTTAAAAATTGTTGTGGCCTCATTTCAAGAAAGAGAACTACTAGAGCTTTAATATGTGATTATGATTATGAATATGATTATGACTGATTCTTTTTAAACAAAGGGCATTTCAGAGATGAAATAGGATGTAACAACACAATAAATATACATTTTTTTAATATTTGTCATAGGTTTTAAAACAAATATGGCAAATGGAAAGTTTACTTGCTTACCTCTTATTTACTACAATATTAAAAGTAGATAAATGAAAATGATGGTAATGATTGTTTTGAGTATCAGTCTTTATAGCAATTAAGATTATCCCACTTGATTGTTCTTTCTTTTTTTTTTTTTTAAAGATTTTATTTATTTATTTGAGAGGGAGAGAATGAGAGACAGAGAGCACAAGAGGGAAGAGGGTCAGAGGGAGAAGCAGACTCCCTGCTGAGCAGGGAGCCCGACGTGGGACTCGATCCTGGGACTCCAGGATCATGACCTGAGCCGAAGGCAGTCGCTTAACCAACTGAGCCACCCAGGCGCCCTTGATTGTTCTTTCTTTTATGTTACTCCAGTTTGGGCATTCTTCTTATACCAGTTGCTTTCCCTCTGTTCTTGGAACACACGTGCCTGCTATAGGTGTTTCAGTAGCAAGAAGGGGTAAGGGCCTGAGAATTCCCACGTAATGCCCATGTTTTTAGTGTCATCCTTCATCACCATCTTCTGCTGTACTTTGCATCTCTAAATGCAGAACACTGTAGGAGAAATTAAAAATAAATGGCTGCAGGAAGGGAAAGGCAGGTTGGTGTGAGGGAGACAGATACACAACAAGGCTACATTGGTGGGAAGAAGGACTCTGTTTACAGTACTCCCTACCTTCTGCTATTCCCTTATGCTTCCAGGTCCTGAGTCATCTTTGTGGTTCAAAAATAAAAGTTTCTGGCTACTTTTCCATCTTCTACTCCAAAGGCTTTTAGGTAACAACTATTTCCATTCTTCTAAGTAATTCACCAATTTTCTCCCAACTACCAGTATTCCAAAGATTTATTAAAATTTCTTGTGTCATTTCTTTCCTCTCTGTCCTTGTGGGTTTACACTTTTTTTTTTTAATTTTATCACTTTCTTTTTATGAGCTTTTGAGAAGAGATGTGACGATTCTTTATAGTAAATCTGCCACATTTATCTGATTTCTATTAGAACTTTTGGGTGACTAATTTCACGGCAAATCACCTCATGCTTCTCAGATCCTAAATATTTAATAGTATCTTTGAACCTGTACATAAATGTGAATTAGCAAGATTCTAGGGGTCAGGACTTAGAAGAGAGGGATGAAGAATGATATGCTGTCATTAAGAGACCCTTTAGCAGTATTAAGAGACCCTTTAGCAGTATTTTAATGAGTTGTCTCTGACCTTGTGAATGCCTTACGGAGACTCAGCTCACACACTCATCTATTTACCTCCTATCTTCAGGGTATCAGGGGGATAATTTCTGAATGTTAATGAGACTTCATCTACAAAAAGGCATCTTAGAAAAAGGTGAGCTGAAGATGGGGCAATTATATTTTCACTATAATTTCATAGTCTAAGAAACTCCCCTATTGAAAAAGCATATAGTTATTTTGAGTGAATTTGACTAAAAAAAGTGAGTTTATGAGCCATTTAAAGAAAGAAAAATGTGAGGTTCTTATTTTCTTGGTTGCTTGTATGTTTCTTCACCTTTAAAGGGCAGATAAGATCAGAAGTGAAATAGAATTGGCTGCTTTTGTTATGACAGTAACGAGCTAGAATGGGACCAGATAAAAAAGACTGTAGATATGGGGTCACAGAGCGGTGAGACTTCATGAATTTATTCATTGAAATGTGGCCATGTCTTCATAAAATAAGATGTCATCATTACAAGTGTGGATTGCTTCGTTGCACAATACTGCTAAGTCTGCTGTAGGGGAGGAATCCGAAACTGGCTTATATATTTGGCTAAAAATAAGAAAATTATTAAAATTTCAAGAGACAAATATCACAGGGTTATTTCTCAGATTTAACATTTTGCTTTTTGATAATGTTATAAGTGTGTATGTTTCTGAAAAAGAAATATGGAATGAGATTTTTATAAATAAAATGTTAAGTTTTGAGTTATTCTAGGAGAGGCAAATAAGTTTGTTTTAATCTGAAGAGAGTTAAGTTCCATGGAGCTTTAAAGCTATTTCAGATGGAATTGCATGTTTTTAAAAAGTTGCAATGTTTTGATGTCTCCAGGTATATGCTATTTTCATTCATATATTCATTCCTTTGGTAATCTCTAGCATGTTCAGTTTCTTATTTCCTATAGTCCAGCCTCACAGTTTACCAAATAAAAATAATAATAATTGCTAAGGGTAAACAGATTGGAAATATATGGAAATTAATTTTCACAAATGCTCCAAACTTAAAAAAAAAAACAGTAATTTTGAAGACTGCTATGACATTAGATTTCCCCAACTCCTGTGCTTATTATTTAATTTCTCTGAAAGAACATTATTTAGGCCTTTGTTTCTTCTTTCCAAATTAGAATTTTTTTCATGTGACAGAACTAGAGCACAAGTGGTTTTTATAATATATATATATCAGGGAGCCTGGGTGGCTGAGTAGTTCGGTGTCTGCCTTCAGCTCAGGCCAGGATCGAGCCCCACATTGGGCTCCCTGCTCAGCGGGAAGCCTGCTTCTCCCTCTCCCACTGCCCCTACTGTGTTCCTTCTCTCACTGTCTCTCTCTCTCTCTCTCTCTCTCTCTGTCAAATAAATAAATAAACAAACAAACATATATATGAACACTGTAAAAACTACACATTCTGTTGGATCTTCTTTTAAAATACATGTACATAATTTTTGTTATACATATTCAGGTCATCTAGAAAAATACCAAAAATTACATGACGAATATTCACAAAAGCACCATACTTGCTTTAGTCATTCAAAAAAATTACAGATGTACTTAAAGCCCAGTTAATATCGTGTTCGAGTGCAATTCTCCTGTATAACTCTATAGAAGTAATAAAAAACCTAATATTGGTTTGTAATCTGCTTGATAGTCTTTTTCAAAGACCTAGCTACTTACCTCTGTTTTATTTATTTTCTATTTCAATAAATTTTGTTCTTATTTTTATCATATTCTTTTAGTCTTTTTCAGTTTTATTAGTTTTATATGTATTTGTTGCTTTACCTAATGATTAACATATTTACTCTCAATATTTATTTAATCACACTTAAAACAACAACAAAAAAAGGATGCACACTTTCATCACTGCTAGTCAACATTGTACTAGAACTTCCAACCATAGCAATCAGAGAAGAAAAGGAAATAAAAGGCACCCACACTGGAAAGGAAAAAGTAAAACTGCTCACAGATGACATAATCATACATATAGAAAATTCCAAAGAATCTATAAGAAAGCTATAAGATCTAATAAAAAAATTTTCACCAAGTTTCAAGGTACATGATTAATAAAGGAAAAGTAATTCTGGTTCTACACACATGCAATAAACAGCACAAAAAGAAAATTTTATAATAGCATCAAATCCCATTTATAATAGCATCAAAAAGAAAAACTATACAGGAATAAATTTAACCAAGAAGGTGAAAGGCTTTTTGTGCTGAAAACTACAAACCATTGCTGAAAGAAATTAAAGAAGACATAAATAAATGGAGAGGAATACCATGCTTATGTACCAGTAGATTTAGTATTGTCAAGAAATCCATATCCCCAAAAGTGATCTACAAATTCAACACAATTACTATCAAAATTCTAATAGGCTCTTTTGCAGAAATAGAAAATCTGATCCTCAAATTCATACTGAATTCTAAAGGGTACAAAATAGTCAAAACAGTCTTGAAAAAGAAGAATAAAATTAGAGGACTCACATTTCATTATTTAAAACATTTCTGAAAAACTACAGTAATCAAAACAATTTGGTACTGGCATAGACATTGATACGAAATAAAATTGACAGTCCAGAGATAAATCCTAAATCTGTGACCAACTGATTTTTGACAATGGTGCTAAATTCATTCATAGGGGAAAGAAGAACCTCTCCTACAAGTGGTTCTGGAAGAACTGGATTTTCAAGGTAAAGAATGAAGTTGAACACCTGCCTCATGTCCTATAGAAAATTAATTTAAAATGTATCAGTAACCCAAATATAAGAACTAAAGCCATAAAATCCTTCAAAGAAAACAGAAGTAAGTCTTCATAACTAGATGAAAAACACATTCATCACAATGTTAATTCAGTGAGGGAAAGACACACCAATTCTGTAATGATTATACAGAACTTTTTAGAACACTTGGGCAATAAATGTCTCACAAGCTAGATGAAAGACCCATTTGGCACAATAACTGTGCTAAATGGACAGCACTTTGATTAATGCATGGAAGAAAGCTCAAAGCAGAGATTTGGCTTAGCCAAGCCCTGATTTTATTTTATTTTATTTATTTATTTATTTATTTTTTAAGATTTATTTATTTTTTGAGAGAGAGAGAGAATGAGAGACAGAGAGCATGAGATGGAAGAGGGTCAGAGGGAGAAGCAGATCCCCTGTTGAGCAGGGAGCCGTTGTGGAACTCGATCCCGGGACTCCAGGATCATGACCTGAGCAGAAGGCAGTCGCTTAACCAACTGAGCCACCCAGGCGCCCACCAAGCCCTGATTTTAGACCTACAGAAACTGTAACATTAAATATATATATATATATATATTTTTTTAAGACACCAAGTTCTTGGGTAATTTGTTACACAACAATAAATAATAAATATACATTGAATATCTCCTCACTTTATCCTTATCATGTTATCTGTAATTTAGATGTACCTTTGAAAACAGAAAAAAAAATGAAATCAATATTTGTTTCGCTCTTTTAAAATCAATATCAATAGCTAATTTAGAAACTTTTTTTATCAATTTCGTTCTCATTTGTGACTTTCATCTTTTTGTTTTGTTCATCCTGTTCCTTTCCTCTGAGTTAATTTCTTTTCTGGTTGAAATACATGCTTGGAAATTCCTACTGTTGAATCTGGGAGTACTAAACTCCCAAATGTCTTAAGATGTCTTTATCTCCTTTTAGATGATGACTTAGCTGAGTATAGAAATACAGTTTAAAATCTTCCCTGTGTGTTTTGAAAACATACGTTGGCATTATCGTTGCTATGGAGAAATCTGTCAGCAATCCAATTTCCATCTAGTGATCTTTACCCTCAAGTAGCTATTACAGGTTTTCCCTTTATTTTTGATTTTCTACAGTTTTATTGTGATGAATCTAGGTAACAATTAAAAACTTATCCTCATCAATAATCATGATGTATTTTTTTATTTTTCTTTCCAAGTTTTTATTTAAATTCCAGTTAGTTAACATACAGTGTATTATTAGTTTCAGGTGTAGCATTTAGTGATTCGATCATTATGTTTTTTCAATATGAAAACTCAATTCTGGAAGATTTTCAGCTATTAACTCCTTGAGTTTTACTTTTCTGCCATCTCTCCATTGTGTTTTTTATTTACTTCAAATGAGACTATACCATTCATATTTCTTATCTCTTTGCCTCTGAGAACTCTTTAAAATCATTCCTCCCTATTGTCTTTCAATTCACTACTTTTTTTTTAACCACTGTATAAACTGTACTTCATTATAGAGTTAATTCCTTTTATAGATTATTTTTTATTTCAGTGATTATTTTTTAAAAATATTTTAAAATTGTGTTATGTTCTTTTTTATTTTTCTGCACTCAGAATCTAGCAGATCTGCAGCTTCAGTGTTTGTCAGTTCTAAGCATTCATTTTCCATTTTTGCTTCATGGAACTAATTTTATTGTTTTGAGCATGAGAGAGGTTTAGAATTTGTAATGCAATCTTAGCTAGAAGTGTGCAGAATTTTTGGAATTCTTTATGAAAGAATGGAAAGGGAAGATACAGAGAGGTGAAAAATTTGAAGTTTAACAAACTTTTATGGTAATATGTTTTAAAGATAATTTTCAGATAATATTATTATTTTGTTCCTTTTAGGTAATATAAATATTCTTTTCAATTTATTAAGCATCTTTCCTGGCTTTTTTTGATGAGCAATTCTTTACTATTGTATCATGTGCATTATAATGTGATAATGCCATGAATTGTTGGCTCATTTTTTCATAACAATTTATGAATATAACATTTTAAGGAAAATTAGTCGAGATAATGAGCACAGTTTGTTTAAAAAAAAGAAAAGAAAAATTCCTTGAAAACTATAGACTTTCCTTGTTTACTCTCCACAGGTGACATTTCTGCTTGAAGGACACAGAACAAAGGCTCATGTGTTTCTTTGAGATGTGAAGTGGCTGTCTGACTCTATTAAATGCTGTAATCAACATGAATTCTCTTTTGGCAGCAATACTGGCTCAAGAGTTGCCATGATTTGGAATAGATTATGAACCATTAAGGAAAGATTGCTTATTTTGTTCTTTCTGTATTAGTAGAACTGATGCAATTAAAACTAGAACTTTGCTTAAAATCATGAAGGGTAATTGTTTTTTTAGTTATGCATGTAAAATTTGGAATCATTTCAATATTATTTATAAAGTTATTTAAAAAATACAATATTGATAAATGCAACATTATTAGGTTTTCTTATCTATACATTAGAATTTCAAGCTAAAGAGAGCACTAAAAATATATTCAGGATCTATAGCCACATAGTCACATCATGGTTTCCAGAACAATGCTCTAGCATTGTGAAAAGAATACAGAACGAGAGAAAATGTGACTTTATTCTGTGAATCAATTGGATCCAATATTTAAGTAATTTAATTTGTCTCTGTGTTCTCCTGTTTCTCACTAGTCTTTCTGACAGAACTATTGATGCTTTCAATCTCTTCACTAGAATTGTGTAAGAAAGACTTGCTTTTCTTAATCAGCTCGGGGAAAAATAAGAGTCTTTGCTTTTATCACACATGGAAGCATTTACTGTTCAGCTAGCTGATGTTGAGAGGTTGATGTCTCAAAAGATTTAGCTTTTAGTCAAATGTGCCTGGAATGAATACTCTTGCACACCAGCATTCAGGAAAGGATGATACTTGATACTACGTTAGTGAGTTTTTTCCCCCCAATGTTCTTTTGATTTTATTACTCCCACCTAAAAGTAACTCAAAGAATTTGAAAATCCACGAAATACTGATTTAGACTTACAGTTTAAGATGAACTCACAATGAATGCAAAGCCTTCTGCATGAAATAAAAAGAGAAATATATTTTTTGTCATGTTTTCTGATGGAATGATTCAAATGCAGGGTAAGAATGACCAAATAGGAAATCCTTTTTGGTGGCAAATTAATTAAAGTCACTCTTCATAGCTGACTTTTATGACATCCTTAATATATGGATTAATGGACCTCTAACAGTCCCTTTCTGGGCAGGGTGTGGGGGGAGAATTTTCTGAGGCTTTCTGGGCTATTTAATAAAATAGATCTAATTATGGCTACATTTTAAAATGCAATCTTTTTAGACAAAGCTTTCCACAAGAAGATTTAGTAAAGTTACATCTGTTTTAGATAGAGATCTTTAAGCATCAGGCGTCAAAACTATTTTGATAACAAGCAAACACACAAGACTGAAAGACCTCAAAAGCTTCTGATTTCCTACCACAATTGGCTTCAATCAAAATGACTGTTGTTTTTCATATTTTGCAGAACTCATTTTATTTAGCTAAAAGTCAAATGCTACCGAAAATCAGTTTCGAATGGGATAGCCATCCAATGTTTAAAAAAGGAAAACATCTTTTGAGGCAAAATAAATATTCCCCAAATATCTAAAGTATTCAAATGAAGAATGTGCTTTGAGCCAGGAGCCCATCCTGGGTGCTGATGGTGGGTGATTATCATTGTACTTGTTTCTCACTTTGTATGCCTCAAAGCAACAGAAAACCTTGGATTTTTAAATGATGTCATACGATATGTGCAGATGTTCCTTAAAGACAAGGGAACTGTGTTTTAACTTTGTCTACATGCTCACTGTCTTTTTAAGGGATCTCCACTAAACTCAATGAATTATAGTGACCTGGATTTTTGAAGTACCATGTGTTTTAGAAAAGTTCTAGGTTTTGTTAATTAATGAATTTATTATCTCTAAATGTTTTTCTATAAATGAAAAAGGGGGAGATTTTTCTTTTTAATGGATATGCTAGTAAGATTAATTTCTTACTTCTACAATTATATTCCCCTTCCCCAAAGGCACTCATTACCTTCTGTACCTAACCCACCCCCTAACAAGAATGTAAGCTTCAAAAAGAGATGTTTGTTTTGTTGGTTGATATAACCCCAGAATCTAGAATAATTATGCATAGTGCATAGTTAACATTCCATAAATAGCCACTGAATGAATTAGTTAGCAACGAGCCCACTTTTTGGGACAGTTTAATATAATAGTTTGAATGAGAGCTCCTAAAGGGATTATCAGGAGCAGAAGCAAAGATGGATAACAAGACCTTGATAAAAACTAGGAATTATAATTGTCAGGTGTTTATGGCTCCCCGTTTTGCTGATGAAAGATGACTTAATGTCAATCTCAGGTGCCTGGGTGGCTCAGTTGGTTAAGCGACTGCCTTCGGCTCAGGTCATGATCCCGGAGTCCGGGGATCGAGTCCCGCATTGGGCTCCCTGCCCGGCAGGGAGTCTGCTTCTTCCTCTGACCCAACCCCCTCTCATGCTCTCTCTCTCTCTCTCATTCTTTCTCTCAAATAAATAAATAAAATCTTAAAAAAAAAAAAAAGAATCTCAATCTCAGGAAGAGATCAGGTGAGATAAGTTCCACCTGACAAACATTATAATGGAAAATATGCTCAAATACTATTTGTTTCAAAAGGGCCTATTTATTTTTATCAAGTATGTGAAGTCCTTTAAACAGAACAATGATTATAGCATCTCGGATGCAAGCAACATGAAGATATGTAGATGGATAGATATACATTTACACACAGACAATGCCTTATACATATATATATATATGTACCTGTCAATATCTATATCTATACATCATATATACATACATATACAAATACATGCATACATATTGAGAGATAGAGATGGAGAGATACGTATGTATGTGCTGTATGCATTTTTACCATTGCGGGAATTTTCTTTATCTGGTTCTTGTTAAACTTAATCATCTAAGAGTCCACAACAAATTATTTTCCAGTGGGTTCCCAAATTAAGGACAATTATTTTAAGTGAACTCCCAAAAGAATGAGGAATACAATAGCACACCTCACCTCATAGATTTACTCTGAGAAAGCTAACAGAGTCGTACCAAGTTGATCTGCTTGTCATTTTATTTTCCACTCTACCTATAATCAGTCTTCCTTTTCATTTCAGTTGTTAAAGCGGGAAGCTATGCTTTGATCTTTGGTCAATCATTCCAGACCAGTGATTAACACTTCCATTATATTTGTTTAATCAAAATGTTTTTTAACATACTCTGATTTTGGAATAAAAATATCTCCTTTACAGTTCAATTTCAGCTTTGCAAAAGGTATTCTAAAATTGAAGGAGGAGTAGTAAGTGAATAAATATTGCTGTTCTACCGGAGACACTCACCAGTAATTTTAAGTAATCCAGTGTTTTAGTAGAATATATTAGCAACTTATATGCCATTGATCATAGTAAGGAACATAGTAGGGGGGTATAATGAATCAGCACAAGCCATTTCCTATAATTGGACCTATTAAATACACATATAATACAAATAACAGAAATAAAGTTTCCTTACCAGTTTTTCTGTCACCTCCAGGATAGCTTAGGAGTCTATAAATTAAGGGCACCCCAACAAAATCTATATTCTGGCATTAGTAATTTTAATAAAAGTAGCAGTGAATAAATGAATAAACAAAGCTGCATAAATGAGTAAACAGAATAGCACAATAATTTCAAATTCTTATAAAAATATTTGCAAGTGCTCAAAAACAAGAGACAAATAACAGAAATAAAGTTTCCTTACCAGTTTTTCTGTCACCTCCAGGATGCAGCGTCAGAGATAATCCTCATAAAGGGATAAAGTCATCTAAGGATTTCCCCCCTAAAAATGATTTGAAATAATCTTCCGAGTCATAGCCAAAATTCCTAAATAAGGGCCCTGTGGGAATGTTGATTTTGGGCATTGTAAGTTGTGAAGGATTTACAGCAATAATGCCTTAACTGATCTCTAACATGCTTGATGTGAAGTGCGTGATAATTAAAAACAAATGTCAAGTCTATTTGTTTCTTATTCTAAGCAAAGGGAGAATAAATACTTAAAATGGAACCAAATTATTTCCATGTAGTTTAGTTGCATGTAGCCCTAGTACATTTTTTTACATTACTATTCAATCTTCTAATACATGAATACACAATTTACTTATTCCTTCTAGTATTGATAGCCGTTTAGATTTTTCCAGTGTTTGAATATTACAGATAATGTGGTTATGAACATTCCTGTACATATCCATTGGTGCACAGATAGACACATCTCTCTTGGGAAAATACCTTATGGGTAAAAGTGTCAGTATGCATATGTTGAGTTTGGGTAGACAGTGCAAATAATGAGTCCAACTGATTGTATCAAATCACATTCCCACCAGCAGCTTGAGACTGATTTGCATCTCATTTCACCTATATGACCTATTTTTGGTTTTTTGTTTTAACTTTAGCCATTCTGGAGATTGTGTAGTGATATCTCAGTGGTTTGCTTTGCATCCCCTTGAAGAATGATGAAAATGATCACCTTTTCATTTCCTTCATGGCCATTTATACATAATCTGGGTATATATCGGTTCATATCTTGCCTGTATTCAATTGGATTGTCAGTTCTTATCGATTTGTAGCACAAATCAATCTGATACACATGCTGCATTCGACATGTTTGCAAATTTTCTCCCACTTTGACTTACCTTTTCACTTTCCTAATATGTTGATGACCAGATTTTTAATTTAAGTGAAACGTATTTAACAATGCCATATTCTTATGCTAATGATGTGTGTTTTCCATTTAAGAAATGAAATAAAACCTTATTTTACTAGCCAGAACAGAAGTGACAGCAGCACCTTCTCATATTTCACCACAAGCAAAATATTACGTATTAGTGTTTTGTATCAAGCCTTAATTTAATTAAGAGAGTTGCTATCATGTGCTTGCTAAGAGGTTTTCATGAAAGATTACAGAAATTTATTAAAGGATTTTTCCGAATCTAGTAAGATGTTGGTATGCATTTTTCTTCTTTTTTCCATCGTTGTTGTGATTGACGTGGATTTTGAATGTCACAACAATTTTTTTGTTGCTTAGAAAAACTCACTTTCCTCTTAAATCATATTCTTTTAATACATTGCCAGGTATTTGCTAACCTCTTGCTTAGGATTATTTCATCTATGTTTATGAAAAAAAACATCATTCTGTAATTCCTTTTTTCAGTGTCCATATTAGTATGGTATCAAAAATATGCTGATCTCAAAAAATAAGTAGTGAAATATTCCTCTTTTTTATTTTCTCTAGTTGGTGTAAAATTACTCAATGTTGGAATAACTCATCAGGGCAGCCATCTGGGTCTACGCTTTCTTTTTGAGACAATTGCTATGGATTCAATTTGTCTCATACATACAGAACAGTTGAACTATTTAAGGTTTCTGTTTGTTGGCAGCCAGTTATTCTCGGATGTCTGATGTTCCTGCGCATCTTGCAGGCAGTGCCTTTGTTCTGGATGAACTTCACAAATGTTTAGACAGTGAACAGCCCTATAAGGAAGAGATACTAAAGGGCATGTTTTACTGTCTAGTACAGTAAAAATGTCTCCTATCAGGTTAAAGTTTCAACAGGTTTGCTTTCAGCTCATTATAAAATATTTGATTCTCTAAACTTGTGGTTCTTTGGCAAGGTTGCTTTCTGGGGATCTAGTCACATTTCTTAGAATTTTTACTCTGTGACTCCCATGTCTCTTACATTATTTCCCTACTTTCTTTCTTAATGTATATTTGTTTTGGTTTGAATATTTCTGATCCAACTTTAAACTCACTATTACTCTTATTTCCTGGGTTTAATCTGCTTTAATTCATCTACTGAATTCTTTTTTTTCTTCACATTTTAAACTTTTTATTTGCAAAATTTAAAATTTATGCATTCCAATAATTAAAATCATTTGAAGAAAAAAATGGCATTCTGTTTGACTGTATTTTATAGCCTGCAGGACACCTTGGACCAACTTAGTTTTTGCTAGTTGTTCCTACTCAGCTTCTTCCTTCACCAACTTGACAGTTCTTTTCCTTCCCTGCCAGCCAGACAGGCAGATTGGAGAGGAGGCTCTACATTTATGGACAGTAGTTCAGATTCTTCTTCTTCCTTTTTTTTTTTTTTAATATTTTAGTTATTTATTTGAGAGACAGAGAGAGTGAGAGCACGAGTGAGGGGTGGGCAGCAGGAGAAGGAGAAGCAAACTCCCTACTGAGCAAGGATCCCATCTGGGTGGGGGAGCTCGATCCCAGGACTCTGGAATCATGACCTGAGCTGAAGGTAATGCTTAACCGACTGAGCCACCCAGGCGCTCCCAGATTCTTTGATGAGAAAAGGGGCAACAGTCATTTAAACTTGATCTAACCTCTTTGCATCTTACAAAGTTAAACAGCTTAAAGAAATAAGGTAAGAAGGCAATGCTTGTGAAATGCACATTGCATATTGGTGGTGCATACCTCATTACTCTTCACCTGCTCGCTTCTTCTGTTCAATCATTTCTCTTGAAGGCAGTGGCTTTTTCTCTTATGTTTCTGTTTTCTACAATTTTGACTTACTGAATTTCTCAATTTCAGCCATATCATGTTTGTCAGACTTGATTGCAGAGGAAGTGGATTGAGGCATCTGGAGGAGCAAGGTCTGGTCTGTGCAGTGGCCACACCGAGTCTATCGACTGAATTCTTTTTTTTTTTTTAAAGATTTTATTTATTTATTCATGAGAGACAGAGAGAGAGAGAGAGAGAGAGGCAGAGGGAGAAGCAGGCTCCCAAGGAGCAGGGAGCCCGATGTGGGACTCAATCCCAGGACCCTGGGATCATGACCTGAGCCGAAGGTAGACGCTTAACCATCTGAGCCACCCAGGCGCCCCATCTACTGAATTCTTAATTAGTTGTTGATTCTTGTTCTATTTCTGTGTATTTCTTTTCTAGACTATATTTTGTCAAATATTTTCTTAAGTATATTATGCATAGCTATTTCAGTGTTTGATAATTGTAATATCCAGATAAGCTGTGGGTCTCTTTTAATCATCTGGTTTTTCTCTTGGTTATTTTTTTGAATAGACTTTTTACTGAATGCTGAAAATTATATATGAAATAACTTGTCTCCATCCTTTTAATCTATAAACTTTTTTTCTGGTTAAAGTTTTAAGCTCTATTTCAATAATTAAATTACAACTGCCTAATATTACACTTTCACGATTCTAGCTTTCTTTAAGGATTCTTCAAACCAAATGATGTATTTTCAAGGGCAAAAATTGAATTAGAATTCTATATCCAGAGAAAATATCTTTCAAGAATGCAGGGGAAATTTGGCATTTTCATAAAGAAAAATTGAAAGAATTTTTGGCATTGGACTTACTAGAAAAACTACTAAAGTAAGTTTTTCCAACAGAGGGAAATGATAGCAGAAGCAAACTTGGACTATCAGGTATGATAAGGCCAAGTGATGGCTAAGATTTGCAACAGCTGGAACTCTCATTCATTGTGGATAGGGGTGCAAAATGTCATAGCATTTCTGGAAGAAGGTTTGACAATTCTTGAAAAGTTAAACATATACTTGCTTTATGACCCAGCAATCTTACTCTTGGGTTATATCCCCCCCCCAAAAAAAGACCTGTTCATTAATATTTATTGCAGCTCTATTCATAATTGCAAAAGCTGAAAACAACCCAAATATTCTTTTATGGGTGAATGGATAAACAAATTCTGGTATATCTGCACAAGAGAGTAACAATTAGAAAGGAACAAACTTTTCCTTTTAACTTTGATTGTCATAGAGGTTAAACAAATCTATAGATATATTAAAATTTATTTGTACACCATTTCTTTGGTACCCTACCAAAAAATAATCGCTTTATTGTTATTTTTTTAAAGATTTATTTATTTATTTGAGAGAGAGAGTGAGAGAGTGTATATACGTGTGAGTGGTGGGGACAGGCAGAGGGAGAGGGAGAGAGAATCTCAAGCACACTCCGTGCTGAGCATGGAGCCTGATGTAGGGCTCAATCCCAGGACACTGAGATCATGACCTGAGCTGAAACCAAGAGTCAGAAGCTTCACCGACTAAGCCACCCAGGTGTCCCAACAAAGTCATTTTTAAGTGAGAATTTTAAAATAGAATTTTTAAAATGGAAATAAATTTTACTTATCTTAATTTTAGCCAGAGACATTGTCCTTAACTTTGTTTAGATGACAATTTAAAACTATCACTAATTATTATTTTACTACTGAAACTAAAAGCAATTTAGTTTCTAATTAAACTTAAACCAATGCCTAGAAATATTTTAATAGTTTCAGCACTTAGTGAAACCAGTGACTTAGGAAACAAAAGTTAAGATTTATTTTAATAGATTAAATGAATGTTCAACTTGTCTAGAGTTGGTATTTCACTACATTTTGAAATCTATAATTGTAAAGGATCCCATTTATTTACTAGACTGTAGGGGCAGAAATGAGGAACAGAGGGAAGTTAAGACATTCAAAGATTTTTGGAGAAAATAAGAAGAGTTGTTCTCATCTGGGGAATTCCAAAAGAAGGAGAGTGAAATTTCAGCTGTAATTACTTGGATGCAAGGTGGTACCACTTTCTGAGGTCCGAGAGGTTGGAGAAGAGGTTGTCTTAGATGTGCCAGTAGAGATATTTCACTTCGTTATGTACTCAGGGTGACACCCCAATATGACGTTAAGTTGAATAAACAGTCTTAAAACTAACCATATGGATCAAGAAAAAGTAATTTCCGTCTCTGTGTTAGATTGTTTTAGGATTAGTATTATGAGATTCTTAGTCATATAGATCCTTAAATCTCAGCTCTGCCACTTAGTAGCCGTGTAAGCTAGAGCAAGTTACTTAGTCTTATGAACCACTATTTATTCAGTCAAAAACCGTGAGAATATCACTAGTGTTTCATAGTTACTGAGAAGTTTTAATGAAATAAAAAATATAAGCACATGATACCGAGGATGCTATGTCAATTACATATAGATATATGTATACCATTTTCCCTTCCTTTGTGGAATATGAATTCTGTGGGGTACAAACAAACATCTTTCTTGTTTTGAGTTAAACTCAGCACCAGTTTCCAGGCATGATACATTTTTGTGAAATAGTTTTCATCGTAAACACAGCTAGCATGGGATATTCAGACTGTAATTTTACTTTTTTATTGATCAAATTTATTGGATAATTGATAAACACTTTTTTTTGGCTTTTGACTAATAAGAGAAAAAGTAAGATAAACTGTTCTCAAAATATTCAGCTGGGGAAATGAGAAAATGTAGTTTTTTAAAAAAAATTTTTATTGTTATGTTAATCACCATACATTACATCTTTAGTTTTTGATATAGTGTTCCATGATTCATTGTTTGTGCATAACACCCAGTGCTCCATGCAGAACGTGCCCTCTTTAATACCCATCAGCAGGCTAACCCATCCCCCCACCCTCCTCCCCTCTAGAACCCTCAGCTTGTTTTGCAGAGTCCATCATCTCTCATGGTTCGTCTCCCCCTCCTATTTACCCCCCTTCATTCTTCCCCTCCTGCTATCTTCTTCTTCTTTTTTTTTCTTAACATATATTGCATTATTTGTTTCAGAGGTACAGATCTGTGATTCAACAGTCTTGCACAATTCACAGCGCTCACCATAGCACATACCCACCCCAATGTGTATCACCCAGCCACCCCATCCGTCCCACCCCAAAAATGTAGGTTTTAAAAGTTTTAAATTCATATTCTTTGTGTGCAACTGTACAGGAAACTCAGGGAAAGCTGAAATGCTGGAGCTTCAGAATAAAAAGCTATCCGAGACCAAACAGCATGACTTCTACTACTGGCCCTCATTTGTTGATGTCTAATTAAAAGAATCATTTGCATTTGCTAATGAATGTGTTTAGCTTTTACTCAAATAATTATTGAACAAGCATGTGATTTATTTTAATCTCAATTCTCCAGTGGCTCACTTTTCATGCTTACTTAAATATTACCTTTCAAAATAAGTGTTGTTAATGTGTGAGGCACTGTGCATTATCTTTTCATCATAATTTATTTGATTGATTTTTTTCCCTCCCCTTTCTCTGTCTCCCTGTTCCAACATTTATTTAACACACTAACTCTGGATGAGCTTATATTCTGGAGAGGAATGCATCAAATTCCAGAGAATCAAGCTTATTTTTCCAAAATTGGGTGAGCTCCCAGAAGACATTTAATGCTTCATAGTTTTATAGTTTAAACAATAGGGAGAGGAAACTAATTCCCTCTCCATTCTCATGCCCTCCCTCTAAATATAATTGAAACAGAGCCTTCTGTATTCTTGGTGATTTGTTTTGACATCCATGAACAATCTTGCTGAGATGTGTTTTTTTATTCTTTCCTCTGCTATATCCATTATTGATTTTATTAATCTTCTATCCTATATTATACAGCATGAATAAGAAATTATGCAGCTGTTAGGCCAAATCAATAAATACTCCGATGAGAAGCAAGGTAATTGATTACAAAGAGTATAAAGAATTCCTGTGAATAAGAAACTTCTATAAGAATAATGCTTCTTGTTTGTAAATTATTTCCATCTTCATGAGTATGCTGAAAGTTTGAACATGTAATTTTTTATACCAGAGAAATCCATTTTACAGATAAAAAATCACCAGTAATATAGCAATATATTTTATTTTGATTATTTCTAAAATCTACATTTCTCAAATTGCTATTAAGCATGGAAAATGACTCACTTTTGGATATTTATTTTCTTTGGGGGCCCAGTTTATATTTCTATGAAGCTAATGATTCATTATATAGAATGATCTTAATAAAATTACACATTTGGCCAAGTAATGTGGCATGTGTCAATAGAACACCAATAATGATTTTCACAGATTGTAGCTTGCGTTTGCTACTACAACTTTTTCCCATTAATTTTATTTCACTTCATAAAAGTTGGAAAATATGCAGTTTAAAGCAAGATGCACAATTCCCAGGTCCAAGAAAAGAAGGAAGGGAAAAATGTTTCAATTTCATTTTCATACTTTTGTATTATCAGTATTCTATTTTCCCTACAGAAACAATCTGTGATTACTGGAAGCAAATAATGGAAATCCTCAAATGACTATTTAAACGTTTTCACTTAACTCATGAGAACAAGAGAGAAATCACAGTAACTACGTTTATGGTAATTTATAAAAGGTAAATCCAGATTATATGATCTGTACTGGTTAATTTTATCTTTTTCACCTTCTAGATTTACTACCTACCATGGAATTTGATCACAATATCTAGAAAATGTTTTAGAAGTCATCGAGTACATCAAATTACTATTTTCTTTTGTTGAGACACTCAAAGTGCTAAATAAACAAGAGAGATTAAATTAAATTCAATATGCAGGATTTTAAAGTAGGAGAATAAATTTGCTTGCATACTTTTTATAATGTATTTTATACAAATATATTGTGTGTTCATTGGGGGAAATCTTGAAGATTCAGGTGTAGATAAAGAAGGAGAAATTGGGGGGCATCTGGCTGGCTCAGTAGGTAGAGCATGCAACTCTTAATCTCAGAGTTGTGAGTTCAAGCCCCACACTGAGTCTAAAGACTACTAAGAAAGGAAGAAAGGAAGATTATTTTTTTACTACCCACACATAAATTATTCTTTAACTACTTACACATAAGATATAATAACATATTGATGTTCACTACTTCTGCTCCTTATATTTTTATTCAATCAATGGCTATTAACTGAGCATCTGTTATATGCAAACACTATTCGTTTTTTAAAAAATATTTTATTTATTTATTTGACAGAGAGAAACACGTGAGCAGGAACACAAGCAGGGGAATGGGAGAGGGAGAAGCAGGCTTCCCGCGGAGCAGGGAGCCCGATGCGGGCTTCGATTCCAGGACCCTGGGATCATGACCAGAGCCGAAGGCAGATGCTTAACGACTGAGTCACCCAGGCGCCATGCAAACACTATTCCAGACAGTCAGCCTTCTGCTTTTGGAGCCTACATTATGGTAGAAAGGACAATAAAAATAAATCATTTAAGAACAACAAAATGTCTGATAATTATAATAGGAAGAAAAAAAACAGGACAACATAAAGCATGACAGGAGAAGGGCATACAGCACGGAATTTAACTGGGAGATCAGAAAAGGAGGAGGGTATGATGTTCGAACTACAGCCGGGAGAATAAGATGTAGTCATCCATGAGAGAAGTTTTCCAGGAAGCATTAAAAAAAAATTGCAAACCCCTAAAGCGGGAATAAGCTTCAGGGTAATGGAACAGAAAAAACAAAAAACACATCAGAAATTATGGAAAATATTGAGCAAGGGAGAATTGATAATGAGGTGAAAATGGAAAAGCAATTGGACCAGACTGTGTAGGCCATGGTGAGAAGTTTGGATTTTATTTTACTAAAAATATTTTTTTTTATTGTGGTAAGAAAACTTAGCATGAGATCTCTCCTTTTAACAAAATTTTAAGTGCACAATACAGAATCGTTGTGGGTAATGTCTGTAGAATATACTTGTCTTGCCTCACAAAGTTTATACCCATTGAACAGCAGCAACTCTCCATTTCCCTTTTTCCCCAGCACCTGGTAACCACTATTCTACTTTCAGTTTCTATGAGTTTGAATATTTTGAATACCTTATATAAATGGAATCATGCAGTATTTGTTTTTCTGTGACTGGCCTATTTCACTCAGCATAATACCATCCAGGTTTATCACGTTGTCGCATATTGGTGGGATTTCCTCTTTTTATGGTTGAATAATATCCCATTGTATGTATATTTACCTCCTTTTCTTTATTCATTTGCCAATGGACATTTGGGTTGTTTTCATGTCTTGGCTATTGTGATAGTGCTACAATAATCATGAGAGCACAAATAATCTCTTGGAAATCCTGATTTCAATTCTTTTAGATATATACTCAGAGGTGGGATTAGGGATTTACTTACTTCATATGGTTTGCTTTTCATTTAAGGAAAAGGTATTTAAAGAATTATTAAGCAGAAGAGTGCTATGTCTGATTACTTTCATAAAAAAATGTACCTTCTGGGTGGAGAATGGAACATGGTGGGCTGAGAGAGAAGCAGAGGCAGAGCATTGAAGTGTGGGCTATTCTTTAGTTCAGATGAAAGAAGAAGGTGGCTTGGATTGGAAGAATATCAGTGAAGGTAAAGAAAAGGAGGTAAGAATATGTTTTTAGAGGTAGAGTCACAGGACTTAAGGATGGAATGGATGACAGGCAAAGATTAAGAAAAGAGGGTGGATCTAGGTCGCCACTTGGGTCAAGTGGATAGTGGTGCCATCTATAGAGAGGAGATAAGATAGAAGAAAAAAATTAGGAGGGAGAGAATTCTGTCCAAAATGTTTTTTTGTTTGTTTAAAACACTTCATTCAAAAGATGTTTGTTAGGGGCGCCTGGGTGGCTCAGTCGTTAAGCATCTGCCTTAGGCTCAGGTCATGATCCCAGGGTCCTGGGACTGAGTCCCACATCGGGCTCCCTGCTCTGCAGGAAGCCTGCTTCTCCCTCTCCCACTCCCCCTGCTTGTGTTCCCTCTCTCGCTGTGCCTCTCTGTCAAATAAATAAATAAAATCTTAAAAAAAATAAAAAATGTTTGTTAGATGTTCAAATGGTGGTATCAAATAGATCTTTATCTATATATAGACACACATGCACACACACTATGTATGTGTATACATGTATATATACATACACACACCATGTTTTTATAACGTGTTTGTGCTTAGTCATACTTATATAACTTATTTCTGAAATATAATTTTAATGACTACATAGATGTACATTATATAAATGTAGCATAATTTATATGCAATCATTCATGTATACTGGGCATGTCATTGCTCCTCTGTTCCTGGATTTTGTTTTTATTATTTGTAACTCTGTGTTGGTCATCCTTGAAAATAAATAATTATGCATATCTATTTAATTTCCTTGAGTAAAATTTTCAAAGATGAAATTGCCAGATCACAGAGTTTTTATGCTTTTAAAGATTTTGACACTTAGTTGCAATACTTCTCCCCACAGTGTGTACCATCACAACTTCCATCAGTAGTTCACAAGAGTGTCATTTCTCAAGATGAGCACCTGACCTAAATTTTATTTTTTTTTGTTGATCTGTGCCATTTTTCCAGAAGAAAAATATCATATCTAATTTGTAGTCTTTTAAAAAACATTTCTTTGATGCAGTTGAGGGTCTTTGTGTGTGTGTGTGTGTGTATTTAGATTTGAATTTCTTCTTTTGTGAATTAGCTATATATGGTCTTTGACTATTTTTCCTTACTAATTTTCATCTTTTTTTATATCCATTTGTCAGGAATCTTTGTTATTAACATTTTAATAAACATTGAAAATATGCTACAGTTTTTAATACCAATCGTTTTAATTATGGAGGGTTTTGATGTTTTTTGAATATTACAAAACTATCTATCGATGATTTTTTTTTTAATGATATCTATGTTTGTATGAGTACTTAATACAATAAGGATTCTGATTACGTTTTTTGGTGTTTGGCATAGAATAAGTTTTAAGCTTCAGATCGCATTCTTTTCCTTCCCTACATCTGGGCAAACTAATAAGAAAGCCTGGGAGCTTCCTCCTTTGGTGCTTGGCAGGGAAGACTCAAACTCTGCAAGCCTCTGTTTGCACATGGGAACCCTCATCCAAGTCCCACTCCCTAACCATAATAAAAACCCCAAGCCAATCTCATTTTCTTGCTCTCTCAAGCTGTTTTCAGATCAGCTTGGGAAGTTGGTCCTGCCCTTCCCCAAAAGTCTCATTATGTGAGTAATAAATATTTTCGTATCCTCTTGATATGTGTGTGGCATCATCTGTCTTGACATCTGAACTAAATTACAGTTTAGGGTCCATTTTGTTTCTTCAGATTAGCCACAACACTTAGAGTATCTTTACAACGATAAGTCTGATACCTATTTGCCAATATTTTCTTTTATTCATTAAACTTTTTGTTTACATATTGAATTCCTTTGAAGATTAAATTATTTTGAATTGTGGCATGAGGTAGGGATGTTTATTTTTCTGAACATTAACTCAGTTGTTTCAACACTTCTTGGAAGCTATTAGGAGGAATGATGTAGAAAGAAAAATAACACTTCCTTTAATGCCTTATTAGATATTCATAGGCATGACCATTATTTTATTTTTTTTTAAGATTTTATTTATTTATTTGACAGAGAGAGCACAAGTAGGCAGAGCGGCAGGCGGGGGAGAGGGAGAAGCAGGCTCCCCACTGAGCAGAGAGCCCAATGCCAGGCTGCCTGATCCCAGGACCCTGGGATCATGACCTGAGCCAAAGGCAGATGCTTAACTGACTGAGCCATCCAGGAACCCCTCATTTTTAGAACTTTATGAAATTTTAGAAAAATCGTAGATACAAATTTGATAGTCGCTTCAATGTTAAGAACTCAGAGTAATAATAATGCAATTTGATTCTATTTTGCTATCAAAGATGGTTAAAATAAAAACTATATGAATTAAAAGGAATCTTCTGTTAATGAAAGATGACTGACAACATGAAAAGTGGTGAATACCCTCCTTGTTTATAGTACTGCCAAAAGACTGAAGAAGCTGAAAGAACTTCTGAGATTAAAAATGTGAAAGACAAATGACAATGTTCAAAGACAATTAAGAAAGCACATATCTATTTTCCCATTTCTGAGACGATATAATTGGGTAGAAGTTTTTTGATTCTTTACTGTGGGTCTGATACCACGCTACATACTTCATTTATCACATTTAATACTTAGATCTCATATGTATGCATGAACTGCATGTGTGTATTCTCCCTCTTTACACATGAGGAAACCAGAGCTTAGAAAGATTACATAAATTGACTACAGTCAGGTTTGTAAGCCATAGGATAAAATCAGAACTCAGGTTATATTAAGTACAGACATTCTAGAAATACGTTTCCTTGAAATTGTTTCATACATTCTTTCTGTAAAATCTGTTGTTCACTTAGGAAAAGGCAGCTAAAGGAAATGCCAAATAATGTTATTTGCAACAGGACTTGCTCAGTGCAAGTCCTGAGCAATCTCCAAGTTTGAAGTTATTTTAACCAGTAAGTTTTCATGGGAATCGAGATTGTACAACATTATCTTTTTTCCCTCTAATTCTCATTATTTTTTTATTTTCTGGCAGAAACTAGATAAAAGTATTTGCTGCAGGCACATATTGACTTCTCTTACTATACCTAAAGAAGGAACCAATACAAGGAAAAAGGAAGGGCATTATGAAATATCAACTGTACACCTGCTAATCGAAGGGCTTGAGTAAGCGTTGGCACACCTGAAATGGCAAGACTCTATGAAGTTCACATAAAACATAGGTCAGTCAAAAATAGTTAAATGAGATACCTCAAGATAAATCCATATTTCAAGTGCCACATTTGTCACTCCACGTCATTACACTATTGTCACATATCACAGTGGCTACTTCAGACAAGTTTCTAAGCTTTGGTTTTCTACTTCATAATTCAACTTTATGAATGTTTAAACTTCCAGACGTCAATGTAGTATCCAACGATAAGTGTGTCATTTACCAATGTATTATTTGGCATTTTATTGCTTGAAAAATGTCTCATGTATATATTTCATCGACTTTAAGGAGGGATTATAGTAAGTTCTTTGTTTTCTTATCATAAAAATGTACTTACATAAAGGAAGTTGTGTTTGTGATCGAAACCTTATTTCAAGTATCACTGTAAGTACACTATAGATAAGAATAATTTTTTAGGTAAGAGTTCACAGTAATAAGTTTTCTGAACTAGAAAAAGAAAATGTTTATCATCTGTTCAGAAGCTCTATTTATTTTTGTTCTTAATTTACATTTATAGGATTGTATTCTTCCCCAACATCTTTCTTTTTATATCACTATACTGCACATGCTTAATGTAGAATAGATAATTGAATATTTAGGGTTTATTACTTTTTCCTGGAAATTTTTAATAGTACCTTTATTATGTTGTCAGGATAGGTAAAAACATACCTTTTCCTTTAAAGCAAAATATATGCTGATTTTATGAAATATATACATTATCATGATATGAACTCTTGAGAGTTCAATAAAAATGTATTGATTGACTCATTTTAAGTAATGATGAGCCTTAAAATGACACTTATACATATATACATTCATACATGGACTCAGTTGTATACATGTATACACACATGCACACGTGTATATTTTCACTTAGGAATACAAAATAGACATGGAATAAATAAAATGGTTTCTATGACAAAAACATTTCATTATAATGGCTATAATTCTATGCATACAACTATATATAACTATGTATATTATAACTATATTATAATTACATATATAAAGCTATATGTAAACTAAAATATCTATAAACTATATACATATAACTATATGTATTAAAACTATATACATAACTATGTAAATTATAACTAATATATGTAACTATATATAATATATAAAAACTATATATAGATATATGTATTTATATCTATATGCAAATATAAATGTATATAAATTGGAACTATATAAAACAGCTGTATATATTATCTAATAATTATAATAATTTTATTCCTTTCCCGAAATGCAATTTTCCTCTACAATTTTATTTAGTAGAAGAATGTCAATGACTACCAAAAGGAAAAAAAGAAAAGATAATCTATAAATCATATATGTCTCAGGTTAAGAAATAAGCATTGCTGTCACTTGGAACCACTTAGCATGTCCTATTCCACAGCATTTCCTTATATACTGCCACTATTGTGATTTTTAAGATAATTATTCTCACAATTTTTCTTTGTGGTTTTTAAACCCATGTATGAATCCATCAAGTATACTAAATTTTTATATTTAAAAATTTTGATTTGAATTGACACTTTTTTTTATTCTTCTGTGATGGTTTTTATACTCAACATTTTTTTTGTGAGATTTATCTGTCATGACTGATCTTTCTGTAGTTTGATCATTTTCATTGTTGTATACTAAGTATGCTGATGAATAGATATACCACAGTGTATTAACCTAATACAGTATCAACAGGCCTCTTGCTGGATTCCAGTGTTTGCTGTTATGAACAGTACTGCTGTGAACATTCTACTATCTATATTTCCTGCTGCATATGTGTAAGAGTATATACTTAGCAGGAAAATTGATTAGATACTGGATATATGGATTTTCAACTTTGTTGGGTAATAAATAAAAGATAATTCTTTTCCAAAGTTGTAGCAATTTACACACTCACCAACATTAAAGAAAATTCTCATTTCTTGGAACTCTCTTGCTACTACACAATAGTGTCAGAGTTTTAAATTTTTGCCAATCTAGTAGAAGATGCATAATAGTATCTTTTTGTAATTTTAATTTGCATTCCCCTGATTTTTATTGATATTATACATCCTTTTTGGTTTATTGTCATTTAGACTATCTTCTTTTGGGTTGTTTCACTTTCTCCTTTGTACTAGTTATATAAAATGTCTCTAAAATTTCTGATTACTAGTATTTCCTCAGTTATATGTGTTTTCAATAATTATTGTTACAATAATGCTGCATAACAGATAAACATCAGTGCTTAGTGGCATACAAAATAGATATATTTACCCCACCAGTTTGTGACATTAGGCTTGCCAACAGGTTTTCCTGGTCTTGGCTGGGCTCATCCACACATGCAACAGTCTGATAGGATTTGGTTGATCTATTAATTATAAAATAGTCCATACAAATTAATTAATCACTACTCTCTTATTGGATACTTAGTTTATTTTCTACTTGTTGACTATTATTACCATATCTGTAAGGAATATTCTAATAGAGAAAAATTTTTTCATGTCTGAATACTAAGTTTTTTAAGACAGATTCTTTTTTTTTAAGATTTTATTTATTTATTTGACAGAGACATAGAGAGAGAGCACAAGTAGGCAGAGCAGCAGGCAGAGGGAGACGGAGAAGCAGGCTCTCCACTCAGCAGGAAGCCTGACTTGGGGCTCAATACCAGGACCCTGGGATCATGACCTGAGCTGAAGGCAACTGCTTAACCAACTGAGCCACCCAGGCACTGCTTTAGGACAGATTCTTAACATGGAATCACTGCAGCAACACAGAGGTAAATTTTGACAATTTATTCATTCTGTCAAATTGCCCACAAGAGGATTCTACCAATTCATTCTTCCACAAAATACTATGTGAAAAAAACTTTTTCCATTACTAACACTCAATATTATCAATTTTGAGTATTTTTGCCCAAATAATTAGTTCCAAAAGATCTCATTTTTAAATCCTTTTTATTGCCAACACAGTTAATCATTTTTCTGGTTTCAACATCTTTTATAATTACTTTTTCATAACTTTTTCAAATTTATCTATTAAGTTACTGGTCTTTTTCATGTTGATTTGTAGGAGTTTTAAATTTCTTTCAAACTATGGCTTTATTTGGACTTTGATGGTGATGAATTTTGACATGCAGAAGACTTTTTTATTCAGCTAAATTTGCTAGTCTTTTTTCCTTGGAGCTCTTTTCCCTTCCTTTTTAGAAAGGCCCTCCATATCCAAAGTCTGTTTATAAAGATAGATTTATTTTTTCATTTGAAAATTTTTCACCATGCAAAGAACAAAGTCTCTTTTGTTTTTGTTTGTATTTTTGCTTTTAGTATATTTTTTAGTGAGATCTCATATTTACCCAGATTTATTTACCCATATTTATTGTTATGCATAGGTATGAATTGGAAATGTACATTTCTTTTGTCCCGATTATTGAAACAAATCTTATGGCAAATTTTTTTTTTCAAATTTTTATTTAAATTTTAGTTAGTTAACATACAGTACAGTATTGGTTTCAGGAGTAGAATTCAGTGGTTCATCACTTACATAACACACCCAGTGCTTGTCAAATAAGTACCCTCCTTAATACCCATCACCCATCTAGCCCATTCCCCACCCACCTCCCTCGGTCAATCCTCAGTTTGTTCTCTATCCTTAAGAGTCTCTAACAGTTTGTTTCCCTCTCTCTCTTTTTCCCACTCCTCCCATATGTTCACCTGTTTTGTTTCTTAAATTCCATTTATGAATGAAATCATATGGTATTTGTCTTTTTCCAACTGACTTATTTTGCTGACATCTCTGACTGACATCTTCTTTATCCATTCATCAGTCGTTGGACATTTGGACTCTTTCCATAGTTTGACTATTGTTGATAATGCTGCTATAAACATCAGGGTGCATGTATCCCTTCAAATCTGTATTTTTGTATCTTTTGGGTAATACCTAGTCGTGCAATTGATGGATTGTAGGGTAGTACTATTTTTGGCAAATTTTAATTTATGCATAAGAACGGTTCTGAAGTTTCCATTCTGTATACTCTCATATAATTAAAAATAATACTTTCAACCCAATTTTGCATCTTGGTTTCATTAGAATTGATTATCAGTATAACCTACTCTCATTTTTATTTATATTCTCAGAAATTCTTCTTCCTTTCATCTGCTAAAGGCTACCTTCCACATTTCCTAATATTGCAAAAGATTTATTTTCAATTTTATGTTTCTTCTCTCTTTTAATGAGATTTTGAAAGAGAGGAGATTCAAAAAATTTGCATTTATTCAGCCATTGTGAAGCAAAAAATGGATATTTAACTTATATTTTGTATTTGGACTTTTAAAATATTTATATATTACTTTATATATTCATAAATTATTTTTGAAAAGCAGTAGTCATGCCATAATCCATTTTTATAAAAGGATGTTTGCACTTATTAAATATCTATCAAATGGCTAGAGCTATTAAATATACATCTATTAATCCAAATGATTTTACAAGGTATTTATTAGCCTTGTGGAAAATAGTTTGTGTATACGTGTATGTGTGTTGTAGTTGTTGTTATTTTTTTTTTAAGATTTTATTTATTTGACAGAGATAGAGAGAGGGAGAGCACAAGCAGGTGGAGTGGCAGGCAGAGGGAGAGGGAAAAGCAGGCTCCCCGCTGAGGAAGGAGTCTGATGTGGGACTCAATCCTAGGACCCTGGGATCATGACCTGAGCCAAAGGCAGCTGCTTAACCGACTGAGCCACCCAGGCGCCCCTGTTGTTATTGTTGTTATTCATCCAATAGCCATCTCCAGATACATACTTTATAAATAGAATTCTAATTTTCTTTGCTCTACTCTTAAGTGAAATGGCTTAAAATATTCCCAGATTCAGGGTATAAGCTTTTATGTTTTGGACCTTTTTATTCATTTTATCTCATGAATTGTGCAGGTCTGAGCTTCTACCCGACTTGCTAGCTAAAAAGTTAGCCCACTACAGTTCCACAGTTTCTGGTAGAAGACATGTTATTTCCGAGTCAGATAAAGCACAGTTTAAAACCCACCACATTATCAGTAGCCAGAATAGCAGCAGCTTTTGCACCAGATCTCTGAGCCATGATCCCCACAGAGTGAGGCAAAGAGGGCCAGCTCACCCCTGCGCACACAGTGAGCACAACACGGAAGAGGAAACTGAAACTTAAGGGACTGCAGTCTTTTATCATGTTCAATAAGCAGACCTGTCTTTAATCCCAAAGAAGACACTATCTTTATTTGCCAAGAGTATAAGTAAACGTACTCTCTGCTCCAAAGGGACACACTATTTCTATCTTTCAAGGCTTTTTCATTATGCAAACATCCTTCAAAAGATGGTCCAGAACAGAGAGCACTCAGTACATCTGCTTGCAATACATGCAGAAACATGAGACCACCATGGAGAATTGTCTCCCAACTGCTATGTGATTAGTGTAGACGTGAGCATATATAGAATCCTGGCAATGGAAAGTGAGGAAACGTTTGCTACAGGATATTTGGGATTTTCTTCAGAGCAAAAAAAGTGGACACAAAACAGATATATATTTTTTGGATATTATCCTTTGCACATGAACCCCTTGAACTGTGAGGAGGAGCCAAACCAACATACATGCTACGTTACATCCAGGCTGAGAATGGATGAGCAAGAAGACAGAAATGTGGCACATTAACTATAAGTTGCTGGATTTATCAACTCTTGAGGTTCTCTCACCTCCAGACCTCATGTTATGAGAGATGGTAAATATGCTATTTATTGTTTGAGTCTGTCACTTGCAGCCATAACATGAGCTGCAATAAACTCCTGCTTTCAAATAAGTTCCCTGACACTCAAAGAGTTTTAATAATTTGTCAAGATTGAGACAGATAAAATTACTATTAGAGATAATAAATCATGCAAATTCTCATATGTAGAATGACTTTGACTCCATGCATCAAAACCCGTCCTATTGTTCTGGAAGCTATATTTTTGCATTACATTTTGCCTGTACTCAACAGTAAACTTGTGCTTTCATAAAAGCTCACATTTAAATACAGTGTCTTTTGAAAGTTCAATTATTTTCATATGAAAATTAACTTCCTAAGAGCCCAGCTTCCTATGGGCTATGATTATGCTTCCTATGATTAATACTTGTCATATATTTTTCTACACCTAATATATCCTACATACAATGTGTAGTAGATGTTCTTTATGCCCACTCATTACTTTCTTTAAATGCATTAAGTTCCAAATGTCAACATGTTCATCTTTGGGCCCAAGAGTTTTTTTTTTTTTTTTTTAATTGAAACTATTAAAAGATGTAATATTCATCATGGAACCCACTATCATCACTACCACCAGCAACTCTCAATGAATTATTGTCAGGAGATGATATATAAATACTCTAGTTCCATTATTCTTTGGGTAGAGTAATTTTTAGATATGTTATTCATCTTTGTTCAGAATTGCACCATGCTCTAGATTCATATTAAATAGCTCTGATGCACATTTAATAGCTCACCATTTATTGACAGATTTCCTTTCCTGTATTATGTCCCCCACTTCTAAAACCATGTTTCCTGCTCTTCCAAGTAATTACTTACATTCAAATTCTTGTCTTTGGATCTGCTTTTGAAAAAACCACGCTAGGTTTATGAGAAGTGGTCCCAAGAAGCAGTTCCTGGATCATTATAGTCAAATGACAACAAGAAGCCCATTGGTTGCTCTGGTAGAGGAAGCATAACCCCTGGAATGCTATAGTGTTACAATTATTAAGTCTCACCTGTACCGAATTGGGATAGGATAGAGATAAAGGGGGATGCATTGATCATGTAATTTTTCAACATTTGGCTTATATGATAATAATGGGAATTTCAAGAAATATGGAGTTGGTTGGTTCTCATTAAATGCCAATGATGCAATAAAGATAGGATAGGACAGGTTTAGTTTCACCAACCACCAATTCAGACCACAATAGAAGAGTCAGAAGTTTTTATGTGGAGCCAAAGACTCTCACCTCCTGTAGCTGGCTAAAAACAAGGCCCAAGATAAGATGGTGAATGAAGCAAATTGAAAATTTTTTTTGCCCTTTTTTCTCCCTTTCAGTCACTGGAGGCCTTTGTTATAGAGTAAGGATTATGATGCAGAAGTATTGGGACCTTGAAATTTAAATGGCAACATCTGTGTAAATGTACTAAGCAACCTTGAACCTCCACAGTCCATGAATGCCCTGGGAGTGCAGAAGTGGTTTACCGCCCCTTGTTCAAGGACAGAAAATTGTCCTTGTCTGAGGACCATGCAGAGGACTTACATGAGGCAGATGCCTCAAAAAATAGTAATTGTCCTCTGAGATTTGACCCCATCTTCCTTTGCACATTCTAGGCAAATAACTAGGGTCATATTTCAGCATAGCCCAAGCGAAGTATTTCTTCTGCTTTAGAAGATAAATGTTTATCACTAATAGACCTGCAAGACATAACTAACGTATCTACTGCCAAGAAACACTAGAAGTTTCCTGGGTATAGATCATAAGGATGCTTGACTAGGGTGCCTTGATAGCATATTGAGGAAAGTACAAAAGGAGAAGAGTGAAAGTGCTTATTCCCAAAGATCCAATGACATAACAGCTGTCTATATTCCCTAATAGACCCCAGAAACATTTCCTTTGTTATAACAGTAACAATGGTGGGAAGGGAACTAGCATCATTAGGAAGCTCACTGTTGGCTGTTCTTTGTAAATCAAGATTGACGGTAGGGTACATCTCTATGGTACTGAGCTCTCTAGGGTCAAAGGAGATAATACAATTCTGAGATAATAAGTGTCATGCAGAAACATTTAACTGTCAGAAGCAAAGTAGATGTCATCTAAGGGGACTTGACTTGCAATAATCTATAGGAATATCTAACATACCATGATATTCCAAGAGGTGAGATAGAGAAAAAGATGACAAGTGCCTTCCTTGGCCTATGTGACCAGAAAAGATGAAGAATGAGAGAACTAAAGAGTGACGTCAGTGGCCACAATGGAAAACCATGATGTCTCATCTAGTTTCTACATATGAGGCAATTCTATGACCCAGAGCTCATTGTTTAAGGTGGAGGCTGGGTCATTTTGCAAAAGAATCCAAAGCAGCAAAATATATTGAGTAATGATTTTCCTCCATATTCCCCAAACTTACCTTTAGTCACTTACTAAAATATTTGTACAATGGGAAAATGGGTCTACTAAAATTTTTAGGATATTTGAATACAGAATGTAAAATGACAATGATACTTGAAGACTCAAATGCAGTCAAGACCCTACTGTTAGATTGAGACATTTAAAGGCCAGGTGATAACTGGGATCCTATCTAAAGCCCATCTCACAATGTGCCCAATTATTTTCCAGGCCTACTTCTCCTGGATGGAGATAATTTGTTGTTGTCTTGATTCACACATTGGTTTCTTGTCCTCTGGAGTAAAAGCCATTATGATAGGAAAGGCCAAGAGGAAGACCTCACACTACACTCTTTTCCCTGACTGATATAAGTAAATCAGAACTAATGCTCTACTTTGGATAAAATGGTAAATATTAGTGCTACTCTCAATAACTTAAAGGATCCAGGGGCACCACTTATATCCCTGTTTACTAGTCTGGTCCCTAAAAAAGCCACATGGATTACAGCAATGACAGACTACCATAAATTATTCAAGTGGTAGTCCTAATCACAGCTATTGTGTTGTAGGTGGTATGTAAGATTTTACATAAATTCTAGGATTTGGTATCTAGCTATTGATTTAACTAATACATTCCTTTAATCCCTGTCATGGAGAATCAGAATCATTCACATTCACTTGGAATAAATAGCAATAAAGATTCAGTTTTGTTTTTGGATGAGGTTGACCCTCTTCATCCCAAGAAAGTCAGACAGGACCTTGATCATCAGGACATTACACATTACATCACACTGATCTACTACATTGAGGGCACCATATTAATTTTACCTAAGGAAAGGTGGCATGTGCTTTGGATGCCCTCGTAAAACCATATGTATCACGGGGTAGAAGATAAATCATTAAAAGTTTCCAGAATGAAGAAGATGAATTGTCTAAGAAAGGTTGGTAGCACCACTAAATTTAGCACACCGGCATGAAAGTTATGGCTGCACCCGATTGGCCAGTAGACTAGTAGGCAAAATGTCATTCTTATGCCAGATTAGAAAATTGATCCTGATTATTATGGGGTGCTAAGACTGCTGCTCTATAATGTGGAGAAGGAGACTCACTTGAACAGCTCTTTTGTGATTCTATGTCTAGTAGTAATTGTAAATGGGCACCTGCAGCCACTTTAGCCTGCCAAGGACATGATAGCAAGGTGCCCCAATTCATCAGGAATGAGGTCTGCATTATGCCATCAGCCAAACGTTCCAAAACAGAAGTGCTGGCCAAGAGTGAGGGGAATCTGGAATGGGTAGAAGAGGGGAAAAATGATGGATATTAATTGCAGTAGTGAAAACTGTAATTTGTTCCACTAACCCTCCTTTATGATGTCTTTCTCCTCCATAGAAATTGTGACTGGCAACCATACTAAAGAAACAGGAATGAGAGGGAGGAAATTTAACACGAGGCACGAGTAAATCAGAACAGTACAAAATGCAGACGTTAACATCCGCTATGTATTTCACATCCCTTGATACTCTTGATGAGTTCAGGTAGACTTCCAAGTGTCAATATCTATAGACAAGTGCCCAAGGGTTTTTTCTTTAAACTCCAGAAAGCTGTGGTGCTCGTGATTGCAAAGCTGCAGTCTGGAAGTGCCAAGGAATGAACAGCTCTCAATCAATTCCTCTCAGTAGTTGGTATTCAGTTACCCAACTCCCTCTGTCCTCAGGAAGGATAAATCTGAGGACTAGGTTTTGGACCATTTTCTCAAGTTTCCCCTAACATTTAATATACTTAATTGTTCACCACTTAATAATTTTCTCTGTTCTGTATTGCTTGCCCCATTTTCATTGCCAGGGTTCTCTGCCCTTCCCAAATAAACTCCTTGCATTTGAATCCTTGAATCAGAGTTCACTTTTGGGAAAACCCCAAATAATATATTACACTAGACAGGGGGATAAATGAATAGAAGATTGTATCCATGTCTGGAGAAATTTATATTTTGGAATTTAATACTGAGGCATAAGAAAATAAACACAGTATTATGGTGAGGACAATAATAGAATTAAGAACAAGATGCCAGGAGAGATCACAGAAGAAAATATCTAACATCATCGAGAAACTGAAAGAATGAGGACCATTGTGGAGGACTCGATATCCCTCTAGAGTCCTGAAGAAATGAAGAGTAGATAAGACAAGGTATGTAGCTCAATGGGAAACTCATTGTAGGATAGAATCAAATAAATGCAGGTACTTATTATTCATTATAACTGTTCAACCTTTTGAGGTAACCCAAACCAAACTTTGAGAGTTTCTAATGTGACTCATTTCTTGTATTCGCCCTTGTGGAAAATTTTCTGAACAACATACCTGCTCCCTTAGATAGCTAATCAGGCAAGAACACTTTGCATCTATGTTTCTTGAGCTTATGCAACTGCCACTCAGACAGAAGTTAGTTTTCTTCCCTTACTTCTGAAGAGAGGTTAATGGATTTCTTTTGCTTGCTTTTTATGAGCAGATTTCTGGAAAATGAAATTTCCCAGTTCTACAGTTCATCACACTCGCAGCTGATTGCAGAAATTAGTGATTAGAAATGGGAATATGAAGTGAACAAAATGTAATTTCCTCCCATCTTTGAAACTGCTTTGAGATGGAAAACATTTGCTGTTTCATGTTCTGATATCTTCTCATATAATATGCTGTCAGTAGTAATGAGTTGAGTGAAGGTAATTTCTTTTCTCTCATATAAAGAAGTAATGTGCAATATTCACAGGATAAAAGTTATCTTCAAAACAAAATATATATTTCAGTATTTTCTTGATTGATTAATGTACCAGACACCTAAAATTATTTTCCCTCCCCTTTCTAAACTTACAAAAAAAAAAAAAAAAGTGTAGTTTTCTCTATGGACTTTCTCCTCACCACTAGTCATTTGTTCCCGATGCGTACTAGACTACATGACATTGCTTATAGAAAGATTTGTTCTTTCACAAATGACTTGCTTGGTCCGGTACAAAATGATTGTGAATAATGTTTCAATAGCTATTTTTAGGTGAATAAAAGGATGATCCAATTAAGATTGTTAAATATTGCACTAGCCAAATGCAAATCAAGACTCTGTAAAGAAAGACAATGAGGGAAAATTATTTATGTCTTACTTTCTATTGTAAAAGAAGCAATTCTGGAAGACAAACTAATCATGGTTTCTTTTAAAATTGAGTAGTTCCAGGGAGCTTATAAAGTTACTAGGAGGGGTGCCTGGGTGGCTCAGTTGGTTAAGCGACTGCCTTCGGCTCAGGTCATGATCCTGGAGTCCTGGGATCGAGTCCCACATCGGGCTCCCTGCTCAGTAAGGGAGCCTGCTTCTCCCTCTGACCCTCTCCCCTCTCGTGCTCTCTATCTCTCATTCTCTCTCTCTCAAATAAATAAATTTAAAAAAAAATCTTTAAAATAAAAAAAAGTTACTAGGAAAATTCATTCATATACTAAAGCTTAAGCACTTCCTAGCCCCTAACAAAAGAGTAATTTTCACCCTTACTTTTAAAATCTGAGACTATTGTTAATGAATTTGCATGGTCTAGGAATGTGATATATTTAAAATGTATAGGGAAAAAAATGAAGCCTCAGGATTTGGTTATATGATTATGGAGCCTCATATGTTTATATGGTTCTTCAAACATTTTTGAAACATTTGTCATTTATATGTTTTGTAATCTTTTTCATAAAATGCTTTCTGTGTGCCCAAGTTGAAAGAATGAACATGAAGAATACATAAGTGAAAAATAAACTTCACAGTGATATAAGAAGGGATATTCAATTAAGAAAAACTTTAGGGCACCTGGGTGGCTTAGTTGGTTAAGCGACTGCCTTCGGCTCAGGTCATGATCCTGGAGTCCTGGGATCAAGTCCCGCATTGGGCTCCCTGCTCAGCGGGGAGTCTGCTTCTCCCTCTGACCCTCCCCCCCTCATGTGCTCTCTCTCTCTTTCAAATAAATAAATAAATCTTTAAAAAAAACTTTAAAAGTAAGGTAAATATACTGAGTAGGGTGTGAAAATGTTGATGTATACAAAAAATGTTCAATAAATCATATACATTCAATGTCCCTAAACATATGCCAGTTGTGAGCAAAAAATACGCATATAATTAAGCAATTAATCATCAAATAAAAGTTGAATGTCACAGCATTAAGGAGTTCAATCCCAATATCAGTACCATTAACACAAGAACGCTTTACCTTTCATTGCTAAAAATTAGATTTTTTTTTCAGTAGGTAGGAATAAATAATGTTAGTAACAGTCCATAATTTGCAGCTGCACACAATCTGTGATTTTCATATGTATCTCACAGAATCCACAGTCTTAGTATCATTCCACTCTATTGTGTGGGGGAGATGATCAAGAGATGGCGGAGTCCCACCAAGTTTGGGAGAACCACTGAAACACTCATATGTGCGATTTAAGAGACAAGACAAATGAATAAACAATAAAAGAGACCAAACAACAGATGCAAATACAGAAAACAAGCTGGTGGTTGCCAGAGGGGAGGTGGTTGGGGAATGGGTGAAATAGATAAAGGGGATTAAGAGTACATTTATTGTGATAAACACTGAGAAATATATCTAATTTGTTGAATCATTACATTATATACTTGAAACTAATATAACACTGTATGTTAATTATACTTGAATAAAAAGGAAAGAAAGTGGTTGAGACTTGGCATTTTATAACTTCAAACACCTCTTGTCTATACTATAGTATGTTAATATTTTAAATATAATTTTAAAAAGGATACTAGTTTGAAAACGCAGACAGATACAGCAACAACTGCTCTACAAAGAATATGGCAAGACCAACAGTACTGGGACACATAGAGAATTTAAAACCTAAAAAAACTCATGCTCAATGAGAGCAAGAACTGTATCTGTCTCTTAGTGAAGGGCACAGTGCTGGACACAAAGCAAGTGCTCAGTAAATATCACTGAAATAGGAGAAATAAAAGAGTAATAATAATGACTAACAATCCTGAACATTGTTTCTTTCTAAAGTATTTTGCTTCTTTCTAAGATGAACCTAGATGCATTCAGATCAACAATAAAAATAAATAAAATATAACACATATACGTGCATACATAGAATGGAATGACATGATAAATAGCTATCAAAAGAGACTATTTTTGCATTTATTTTGCAAAATTGTATATTCTTTATTACATGTCAGTGTTGTATACAGTTATGACTTCTAAAGACTATTATTCAGAGTGGTAGCCTTACCAATTACTAGTTGCATGACATTGGGCAAATCTATTAACTTCTTTTTTTTAAGAATTTAAAATTTTTTTGTTTATTTGACAGGGAGAGTGAGATAGCAAGAGAGAGAGCCCAAGCAGAGGGAGAAGCAGGTGGAGGGAGAAGAAGAAGCAGGCTCCCTGCTGAGCAAGGACCACCCCCCCTCCCCCCGCTGCCGCCCCATGCAGGACTCGATCCCGGGACCCTGGGATCAGGACCTGAGCTAAAGGCAGATGCTTAACTGATTGAGCCACCCAGGCACCTAAATCTATTAACTCCTATATAGTTTCCTTACCTGTAAAACGAGGATAAAAATCATAACTACTCATAAATGAGCTCTGAGGGTTAAATGAATTATCTCATGTAAGTGCTTAGAGAAGTGTTTGGTACATTGTTAGTGCTATATTCATGTTAGCTATTATTGCTTATTATATCATAAGAAATACAAATAACATTATACCCTTATTTTATCTCATCTGACCTATTGTGGTATCCTCCCCATCACTAATCCTTTCCTTTCCAAGTCATCCTACGTACATTACATTCACAAAAATCTTTCTAAAGCATATTCTTGTTATGTCAAGAACATGTTTTATGTTTTGATGTAACAAAAACATGTTTGTTATGTCTTGTTACCTTACAAAGAAAACAATGTTCAGGATTGTTGGTCAGACCTATACACAAAAATGTCCACTGTCCCCCCATTATATATGAAATTATATATTTATATATATATATGAAATTCTTAGCCTGGCATTCAAAGCTTCTCCCAACCTAATTTTACATTCTTATTTTTTACTGTTCCCTTTCACTTATCTTTCCTATAAATTAAACTGAATTACTCATTTTCTGAAATGACCCCGCACTTTCCCTTCTATGATTGGCTGCCCTGACCTTTTTTTTTGCTTACAATGATGATTCTCCACAATGTCTATGAATCTTAGAGTCCAGTAGTTTGAATTAGTATATTATAAAGATATTATAAATATAAGGATGTGTACATGAATACGGATGGTCTCTTGCTACTGAAACTACTCGTCCATTAATTTTGTGTATCACAGCAGGATTAGTGCTTATGGTATGCATTTTTTAAAACCATCTAATATTTCTTGGCTTATTCACTAAGACTCTCTATCTCTTCCTGGGTTTATGGGTGACAAATTCTATTACATCACCTTGGAGACCTTGTGCCACTATAATACATTGTTTACATCACCTGCAAGGTGACATCTTACATTCTTGAATAGTCTTGCTGAGGAATACCTTATCTTTGACAACAACCCAAGACCAGCATGCAAGTTTCATTTTGTGTGATGGTTGATTCAATTTTACCTCAGTTTTTGTTAACTCATAAAATTTAGTTGATGTTTTGGTTCTGATAAGTAATTAGCTATATGATTATGGGAGGCCAATTCTTTGATAAAATGTTCTCTATGTAAACTGGAGAATAAAAAAAGAAGTGGTAAGTTAAATATATCCAGCCCAGTGAGAGAAACAAAGTAGATTTGTATTCAGATTATGAGAAGAGGAGTAGATTTTTAATTGGAAGTCTTGGATTTGGGCTCTTGTTTGATTGGTTTGTAGTGTAGGACAGTTGACTTACCTTTAGTTTGTGTAGCATCATTATGTGGGGATACTGGTGCCTAAACAGCCTACCTAACAAAGTTGTGAAGAGCAAATGAGACCCTGTGCCTCTGACTACTTGGAAATTTTGTGCTACACAAATGGAGGGGATTATTGTTGGAAAAGAATGAGATAATTTTTAAGCTTCTTTTGTATGTTTAAGTGTAATGATATTATGACTTCAGTTAAAACATCGGTAGTTTTAATACTTGTTTACTTATTAATTATAATATGAATATAGATAATCTGATAATAGATTTGCTATTTTCTGCCCACCACTAAGCCGGGTTCATCATAACTATAGAAGAAAAGTCTCTGCCTTCTCAGAGCCTTGAAGGAGGGAGGGCCACTTGCTTTTGAGGAAGGAAACATGAATACATGGGCACCAACTGCTAGGGTTTAGAAGTAGTAGGAACCAAAGAAATATGCATTGGTTTTCTATTGCTGCCATAACAAATTACCACAAACTATGTGACTTCAAACAACTCTAATTCATTCTCTTATAGTCTGAAATTAGAATTCTGGATTGTGAAAATGTCTGAGCCGTCATCAGGGCTAGTTCCTTCTGACAGTTGGAGACGAGAATCCATTTCCTTACTTTTTCAGCTTCTAGAGGCTGCCTCCACTCCTCAGGTAGTGGCCTAGCATCCATCTCTTCTCCTCCAGTTTCTGGCATCACATCACTTTCTCTGACCTTCTTGCTGCCCTCTTATAAGGATGTCTGTGATTATATTGGACCCACCTGGATAATCTCATCTACTCTCTAACAATACTTAATTTAAACACACCTTCAAAGCTCCTTTCCTATGTAAGGTAACCATTACAGGTTCCAGGGATCGGATGTGGATAGCTTTGGGTGTGGGGCCTTATTCAGCCTACCACAGAAAGGGAGCTTTCCACTTTCAAATAGCCCATATATTATGGACTACTAAACCCCCTAAATTACTGAATTTTATTGTTTCAAGAGAGTCACTACCAATTAAAACAGAGGCAAAAATATGAATTGAATATAGAAATTACTTCTCTAATTTCAATACTTTTTCCCTATGTTTTGTGACTAGAAGTTCCTAATTAAAACAATACTTATATAGGATGACCAGCCTCTTCTTTCTTAGTATATTCTGATGGACTTTTAAAATAGGCTTGCCCATTTTACTTTGTCTTCACTTTGAGCAAAACTGCTTTAATGATCTTACCATCTTCTGTCCCAAATGCCCACTTAGATAACGTTAATTTGAGGATTTATTTATTTATAGGAGAGAAAGAGAGAGAGAATGAGCAGGAGGGGCAGAGGGAGAGGGAGAGAGAATCTCGTGCCAACTCCACACTGAGCATGGAGCCCAAGGTAGGGCTCAGTCTCACAATTCTGAGATCACGACCTGAGCTGAAACCAAAGCCAGGTTCTCAACTAACTGCACCACCCAGGCACCCTGAAATTAATTTTGAATCAGAATGTCAACGATCGAAAGCTTTCAACTGGGAAAACTGAAATGAGATCAAGTGTTCCCTGTAAGTCTCCATTACAATGTTGCCTAGCAACATAGTTGCAGGTTTCCATTATAAAGAATGATACTATTACATAAAAGTATCTTAGGAAAGAAAGGAACGATAGGGAGCTCTAAGCTTACAAAGAAGCTATCATTTCAGACTTAGGAAAATAAAGTCATTGAGCCATCCAGTGGAGGTCATATAACTAAAAGGATAAATTATGATTTAAGTCTATAAAAATTCTAAAGTTAGTGTTTCCTTATTTCCTATTATTTACATTCCAGTGCTTTTCAGTCCTTTCCAGACTAATATCTTGGAAAAGCAAAAAAACCCAAAAATCATTAAACAATATTAAAAATCATTAAATCAAAAAATGACATACAAGTATCATGAAATACTACTCCCCAGTTCTACAGTAATACCGAAGTCTTTTGTAAATATTTTGACATTTATTTATGTGAGCTTCAGAATGTTACAATTTTTTTTACATCGATAAATAGAGCTAAAGTGCTACTTAAAGCTCATTTTGAGTTGAATGAAATGTGACATAGGTAATAGTAGGGGTCTACTGGCTTAAGAAAAGCTGTAAAACATAAAGTCACACCAAATAATGTAAAGAGTCAAATTTCTTCGGATGTTTTATCTATGGTAATATATTAATATGAAGTGTCATAATAGAAAGAACAAGAAGTTCAGGTACATTGGCATGTTGGTTTAATTTTTAACAGGACATCAATTTAAGTATTGATGACATTTGTTTATATTACCCCTCAAAATTTAACAGTAGACATCATTTTAAGGGTACCTACTAAATTCAGGGTAAAAGTCTCTATCTACCTTTATGTAAATCCTGTATTAACATTCTTATAATAGGCTTGCCGGTTCAACAGGGCCCTTCAAGGCTTCCAACTGAAACGTATATTGGTCAGCACACTGCCCTAGAGAGTGGCATTCCATGAGTGGGTGCTTCCTATGCCAGCAAGGCTAGAACCCAGTTGCAAATGCAAGTCTTCTAAATCAATTAGGGGGTCCCTGTCAACTCCTAACTCCTCTTTCACTATGAAGGTATCAGAGGCTCTGGGTCCCTCTCCTGAAACACAACTCATTTTACTTTCTGCATGTGCAGCTCAAAGACCCCTTTCCAAGTGTTGAATAGAGTCCAGGGGACTGAGCATTCTGTGAACCCTATACCTAAAAGTTGTCCTAATCAATAAACTCTAAGTCTGCACCAATTGTCATTTCTGGTTTTATTTGCACCCATCATTCAGCCCCTCATTATTTAGATGAAATTGTTGTGCTTTAAAAGTTTTAATTGGTTTTCTTGTGGACATGAGGACTCCAGAGATATTACACAAGCCAGGGCCTGTTTGCCCAAAAGGTGTTTCAACTATAAAATGAAAAATCATAACAAGCTGATAAGAACAACAGGTACGTGTAAGTATCTTACTTTTTGAATGTTTGTAGTGGTCAAAAATTATTTAAAACTAAAATATTATCGTCAAAGACCTTTCTGGATCATTTCACACCTAAAATAATTTGTCTAAGTGGCCTGTAGATGGCTATATTAATTTCCTAGGGATGCCATATCAAATTACCACAAAGTGGGGGGCTTAAAACAGAAACTTACTCTCCCACAGGTCTGGAGGCCAGAAGTCCAAAGTCAAATGTCAGAAGGCCCAACTTCCCTATAAAGGTTCTAGGGGAGAATCCTTCTTTGCTTCTTCTAGTTCCTGGTGGCTCCTGGCTTTCTTTGGCTTGTGCTATTGTAAATCTAATCTTTGCTTTAGTGTTTCCATGGTTTTCCTCCCTATATCTCTCTGTGTCCTTTTCTGTATCTTATCAGGACATTTTCTTTGGATGTAGGGCCTACCCAACTCTAATATAATCTCTCCTCAATCCTTACCTTAATTAAATATGAAAAGACCTTACTTCCAAATCAAGTCACACTCTGAGGTTCTGAGTAGACATGAATTTTTGAGGGACACTGTTCAGTTCACTATGATGGTATATGACAAATGTTTATATAGGTAATTTCTAAGGAAGAGAAAAGCTTTGTTTTACATTTTAGGAGAGTTCCTAATCTATTACATACCATGGTTGGCCAAACATTCAATAGAGGTGTCTAGTATGGTTCTGGTACCTTTGTGCAGAGTTTCATCCAATGTTCCAAAAAGTCCCAGAGCTAGTGAAAGAATAAGATGGGGAGAGGGAGATAATTTATCCCCAACATCCTAGCCACACAGGTAGATTATATTAAGCATTCCTAGCACCTACTTCAGTAGGGACAGGGGAGGAAGTAACCAAAGAAGACCAAGTCACTGACTATCTGCTCCTTCTAATCGTTTGTTCTATTTTCTGAAGCAAGGATTCTCTCAAGATCCCATGGTGCCCTCCAGTGAAATAGTCGCAAATCTCCTGAGACAGATTAGCTTTTCCCGGTCTTCCTTTTTGTTGTTGTTCATAAGGACCTATAACCAGGTTCCTTTTCTCGTAGGGACAGAAGAAACCTACTGATGACTGGTCCATCCTCACCAAAGTTGCTATGTAAAAGTCAAAATCAAAGACTCCTTTCTCATTAGTATATAGAGCTAAATGCCAAGAACCTTATCAGTTTTTCCACCTTTATTGCCTCTACAGTATGTGCAATACCAAAAATTAATGGAATTATACAATAAATAGTTACAAGAATGCAAAGCTTTTGCTTTCTTTTGTTGAAGTACATAAATATGATCACTCTTCCTCTCCTTCCCTCATCTATCAATATAAAATAATCACAAATTGCAAATTTAAGAAAGCACTTTAATAACCAACAAGATAATTGAATGGATCTTTGTACATGTATTTGCTTAAAATATTTGGAACAACGTCATAGCCCATGTGATTGCTTCAAATTTTAAAAAATAGGAACAAGTAGAAATTATAAGGGAAAAATTAATATGTACTTTAAAATGAGTATACATTATTTGAAGTCTATTGCTTTCCCAGTTGTCTAACTTCTCCCAGTATGACCGTGTTGCTATATGTAAATTGTTTATTAAAAAAGGGCACCGGCCTCCTTGTGACTTATTTCATAACATTCTTTTTAGAAAGAAATATAAGGTGAATTACAGAGACAGGTATAATACAACAAGATAAAAAAAAATTAAATAAATTTGTAAATAAGGGTGAGTGGAAATAATTTTAATACTGTATTGAATTCCTCCAGGAATGCAATAATTAGACACACTTTATAAAATCAGGTTCTGTCCAGTTGTTGGAGGAGGATTATAGACTGACTGCCTGGTTCCTACCAGCGAGGGTATTCAAAGAATCTTGAGATCTTAAACTTCTCCCTTATGTTCATAAATTGAAATACACCAGTGTAATTATGAGCAGCTTTTCTTTGATATTAAATAATGAAAGATGCATCTCATGTGGGTTCTCATAAAAGGGATTTTGGGTTATGTGGTGGAATAAGTCCTCATTTATAGCCCCAGAATTAATACAATAATGAATTGTAGGCTGATGTTTGTATTAAAATGTCTCAATAGAGGCCACAATGCAAAAGAGCAGGTCAGTGGAAACCAGTTCTAAGAGGTTTGTAAGCAATTCAGAAACACAAGCAGCAGCTACAGAAGAACCATCAAATTAGAACGATCCTGGCTCGGAAGATCAATGTGAAAGCACATCTCAACTCACGAAAATTATCAAAATTTTCTTCATACAAGCTGCAATTCTGTTTAAGTAATAGTTTATATTCTTAAATTATTTTTAAGTTAATGAGCTTTCAATAAAATATATCAGTTAGAAATATCATATATGTATAATTTCATAAAAAACCTTTAGAAATTCATCTAATATGTTTAGTAACATTCAATTTTGTGTTCATTTTATAAAACTAATAGTAGAACAGCAAGTGAAAGATGACTCAGGAATGTTAAAGCATTATTATAGGAACAATGAGAAAGCATAAAAAAAAATAGAGCATTATTTTCATAGTATACATGGATAAGCCTCAGTTATTAAGGTTGATCTTATACTTGAATCCATCATAAAATGAGAAGATGGAAGACTGAAGTTGTAGTTCTGGCAGAGAAGAACATCTTTGGTAATAATGTAGATGAGCAATGGATTTGTAAGTGTTCCTTAAATCTTAATATACTTGAGGGTAGAAAACAGATGATACTAATAATTTGTATGATGATTTTTAAAATGTTACATTTTGGGGCACCTGGGTGGCTTAGTCGTTAAGCGTCTGCCTTCGGCTCAGGTCATGATCTCGGGGTCTTGAAATCGAGCCCCACATCAGGCTCTCTGCTCAGTGGAGAGCATGCTCCTCCCTCTCCCACTCCCCCTGCTTGTGTTCCCTCTTGCTGTGTCTCTCTCTGCCAAATAAATAAAATCTTTAAAAAAAATAAATAAATAAAATAAAATGTTACATTTTATAACTTATTTGAAAACTGACATGATAAGATAATGAAATCTCTTGAAATCAGAGGGAAAGAATGATGATCTCAGCACACAACCATGAACAGCACAAAAATCAGGTAGGCAGTATGGATTTTGAATATTTAAGAATATAAAATTATTATTAGTTAAATAATTTTATATCATATTTTAGACAGATGTTTTATTATAAAAATAACACATAGAACTTATGGAAAAATGATAAGTATTAAAATATAAAAGAAGTAAATAAAATCCCTGTAACTTCTCCTACCAGAAAAAGCCACTGTTAACATTGTTTGGTTGTGAGGGTTTTGTTCCGTTTTTCACTTATCTACATATCGCTCAGTATTATAGAAATGATCTAAGAGAGGGACGCCTGGGTGGCTCAGTTGGTTAAGCGACTGCCTTCGGCTCAGGTCATGATCCTGGAGTCCTGGGATCCAGTCCCACATCGGGCTCCCTGCTCAGCAGGGAGTCTGCTTCTCCCTCTGACCCTCTTCCCTCTCATGTGCTCTCTATCTCTCATTCTCTCTCTCAAATAAATAAATAAAATCTTAAAAAAAAAAAAAGAAATGATCTAAGAGAGCAAACAAAATAGTATTTACTACTTATATTGTTGGAAATAACTAAAAGCAAAACTTATGACAGAGACAAATCTATATTTCCTATAACTATTATTTGTTTTTAATTACATTTATCTTTTTCTAGGATTTGAAAATATTAACTCAAACACCGGGGTTTATGTCTCTTTTTCAAGATCTTCAGAAGTACTATTAAAATTATTAACACTTTATAGCCCTTCAAAATTCACAAACCACTTTAAAAATCTTATTTATCATATAGAATCTCAAATGGCACCTGTGACATTTAAATGTTACCTCCAGAGTACTCAGCAAGGTAGAGCTGCACACAAGGTCTTGCAGCTTTTGTGTTGAGACAGCCCTTTACCAGGAAAACAGAGAACCTTCTCATGCAAACTGCTCATGGTTCCAACTGCCCAATCCTGTTTGTTATACTATATCGATCATATAGCAGGGCACCTGGGTAGCTTAGTCAGTTAAGCGACCAACTTGTGATTTCAGCTCAGGTCATGATCTCATGGTTCCTTAGATCCAGCCTGCACCTGGCTCCTTGCTCAGCAGGCAGTCTGCTTGACATTCTCTCCCTCTGCCCCTCCTCCCACTCACACACTCATGCTCTCTCTCTCTCAATAAATAAATAAATAAGTAAATAAATAAATATTATTAATAAAACTACATTGATCATATAGAGAATTTCACCTTAATACAGAACACTATGGCATTTTTATCTGATTTTGCACTATTGCTTTGTGGCCAGTGGTTCTTATAATTTTTGTCCCTCCAAGGTCATTGGAGGATGTATGTTCACAGGACACTTTCAAGAATGGTAGGATTTTCTTCTCGCTAGACTGAAAGACTAGTAGTAGTGAACAAGGAAACTAAGAGACTTTAAGAGCATATGATCACCACCCACTCAGCTGCAGAGACCAGTAACACTGTGTGCTCAACCACCCTGAAAGTCCTCCATGGTCTATCTGAGTACCCCCAGCTGTAGGGGCTGCACCTGTTCTCAGAATCTTATGGGGCTAGAGCACAAGTTTTCCAACTTCTGGGCAGCTGGCAGCATTCTTCTCAACTATTGGCACCAAAATCCATTTTTCTTGGCTCTTGACCCCCAAATATTTATCACCCCTCTCACAAATCCATTCTTTTGCCTGTTCACAAAAAGGAAAGCCACAGAAGATTGGAATCCCTCTCCTGGAGAGACCCCAAGGGAACCTTTCTGGATCCTGCACAAGCATGGCACTCTGCAAGGTGGTGAGAAACCAGAGACCCTTCCCTGCTATCTCTATCGTCTGACTTCCAGCCTGCAACAACGGATGCCCCAAGCCTCTACAAACTCATATATATAAATATAAGGCCTTTTATATAGTTGGGGCCAAAGAAAATATTTAAAGGAAACATAGTTAGGAGAAGGATAGGTAGGAGTAGCAAAATATAAGAAACTGATACTAAAGACACTATACTCAACTGTCATGATTTTTAGCATTAAATAAACAGATATATGAAGATCTTCAGATATTCATTCTTCTTCTTTGGAAAACATTTAAAAATAATATTGTTGCCATTTAATGGGTACCAACTAAGCAGCAGACACCATATATGTTAAGAACTAATAAATTACCTCTAATCGTCATGAAAACTTTATTTGATGGGCATTATCATACATATTCTCATTTTCCAGAAAACTGAGACTGAACAGTTTAAGTAACACAACAGTTTAAGTAGATGAGTAAGGACTGAAACTCAGGTCTGTGGCTACCAAGTCCCAGAAAATTCTAGTGCATCACTCTGACTTAAACTGATGTCTATGTTTTCAAGTGGGGAAAGAAAAAAGTATTTAATATCATAGCTGCTCATAGAAAATTAAGAATTTTATATTCAATGGTATTATTTGCATAGGAAATCTATGCAAAGTTGGGAGAATGACTAGAAGCCAGAGTGTACCTGATTAGAAGAAGCATATTTAATTTTAAATGCTACCTTAGCCAGCTGAAGAGAGATTTATGTTGAAACAGTCCTAACCATAGCAGAAAGTTCCAGTTTACACATACCTCTTATAAAGCACAAATTGTCCTTTAAAAATATAGTCCACCTTAAAAATTCATTAGGAGGGGCACCTGGGTGACTCAGTTGGTTAAGCATCCAACTCTTGATTTCAACTCAGGTCATGATCTCAGGGTCGTGAGATTGAGCCCCACGTTGGGCTCTTGCTGAGCACGGAGACTGCTCTCTCTCTCCCTCTGCCTCTGCCCTCCCCCTTGTAAAAAAAAAAAAAAAAAAAAGAATAAAAAAACAAATTCACTAGGAAATTACTACTAATTCAATGTGAATTGCCTTTCAGTGCCAAAGTGAAGATGGGCAACAAGTTTATTTTCACTGTCACGTCAAAGCCCAGCAATTAGGAAAATTAAAAGAAAAAAAAGCGCTAATCTGTGGAAAACAGACTTTTTTGCAGTTAATTTCATATTTGCTAGTGGAGAAAAACACCTGCAGAGATAAAATTTAGGTACTCCACTAGAAGTTTATTAATTTTTCAAATTTTTTTCCTGACTAAAATGTCATCAAGCTGTGGTCAAATTTCCTCATCTTCTCTAATGAGAAAAGTTAAAAGGAATTTAGTTGAGTTAAAAGAATTAGGTCTGGAAGTGGCCATGAATCCTCAAATAAGACACCCTGGTTTAGAAATAATATCTCTTCTTTCTTTAACATCACTACTCTAAGTTAACTCTTCTACTCCCACTTGGAATTTATTATATTGATATATAATATATGTGAATTTATTTGATATTGCATGTTAGAGATATGAAAATACCTATAATTTTGCTTAATAACTACATTTATAGTAATACATATGTTTTTGAAAAACAGTTTAAAATTATAATGGTAGCTATTTGTCTTTTACTATATGCTCTTTTTAATTCCCTTGGCCTTATAATTTTTTTAAAGTTTTTATTATTTCCTTTATTTGCTTGAAATGAGGAAAGGTTGTTTAAGAGATGCAAAATAATTTCATAGCGGAAACTTGCTCACCTTTAATCATGCCAAGTAACTGGTGTCTCTAGAACTAAAGGCTATTATAATGCCCCACAGCATTTACTACTTTAATGGCCATTAGGGACTCTGAGAGGAATTAAAATAGTTAAGCTTGACACAAATTATTGTTATGACCAAAATACATACACTAGCCATCAAGATAAAGAGGCACCAAGATTTATGTGTGAAGGATGCTATGTCTCCCAAAAGGTTCAGGATGTGTTTTCCGGTTTTATGTTATGTGGCTGTTCACATACAGAAATATACACAATAAAACCATAAAAAGAAAAAAAATCCTCCAAGTTTGGCCATAAATATGCTCGTATTTTATACTTGCCTTAGTGAGGAGGTTACCAATCAAATTTGCTTTTCTCTAATTCTTTAAATATTCTGGATTGTTTACACAGTTTGATTCTCTCTAATTCTTAACACATTCTGACGGATTGTTTTTATTTCTCTTTTCCACTGCTTAGACCATACAACTGAAGCAGTGTGAATAAACTTCTGTGAATTCTGCGAAACGTTTGCTGCAAATACTACTTGGAAGAGTTTGGAAGCATCCTTTGTCATGACTGTTTTAAATCCAGTTATAGTGCCTTTAACTTTTAATGCTGACAATTGGAAAAATATAACAAGACAAAGTTGGAGAATTTGGTAATAACAAATGTGGTGAACGTCTAAGAAAATGACAATAGGGAAGTCATTATTTTTCCATCTCATGTGAAATCTATTGTCAATATTTCTAATGTACTTCTATCATCTATCTTAAGTACAGATGGGTCCCATACTCTTTATTATAATTTAATTGCTTTGATCCTGATTATGTCTAGTTTTAACTTCACTGAAATGTTGCCAAGTTTCTAATTATGCAAGTGTTTTATTAGAGACATATGGTTTAAAACTAAGATATTTCTTCATAGCTTTCTATTTTATAAAGGAACTATTGACACTTGGGCATAGAGCATAATATTAAAGTTTTGAAATCACAAATAGGCTTTATGACATTAGCTCACTGGTCCATATTTATTGTCATTCTATTTTGGACTAAACATTTAATATGCAAATAGAAAAATGGATATAAGATTTAAGATAAGGTAGGAGGGAAAAGTGAAAAAGTGACAAAGAAAACCTATATAAGCTAATCAAATACTGATTTTAAATGTATGCAGTTTTTTTACATAAATACTCTTGTATTTGATATACTTAATATATTCTGAACAAAATCATACTGATTTTAGTAGAAGAAGAAGAAATAAACAGTTTTTGATTTCATGCCAACATTTAAGCAGCTGACATTTAATTCATGCTGTTTAAAATTTCTGGGATGATAGAACTGAGATTATCATTTTATCTTATGTTTCTGATTTGAAATAACACACCTGAAATTTTGTGTAATTATTTTTGAACATAAAAAAATCTACTAAAATTTAGATAGTGATATTACCTTATCTATAAATTTTAGTTGTTTAGCTACAGATCAGTAGGTTTCACAGTATAATTAATTATAAAGGAAGTTTTTAAATGACATTTCAGATTGCTAAGCCTATTGATTTTTCAGAAGAACTCATTCCCAAAGTTCTGTTAAAAAAAATGCATAAGGCTTTTTTTCTCTAAATAGGTTAAGAGTACAGACATTTTGCTTTTTTAGCTTACTGATGAAATTATGTGTAAATATTCAGAATGTCATTGGAACCTTTGTTGGTATCATTATCCAGAATACTAGGCCTCCTTCCCTCTTGCAAGCTTTTTGCTCTACATTTCTGATGCTTTATTCATCTTTCTGGATGCTTCACAGACGTGGGAGACTCTTTTTTGTTGAAAATACGTTGTTGGATATCTTCAAATTTTTCCTGGGTAGGTGAAGTATTTGCCTAAAATTCACCAGCTCATCATAATTCTAGTATTCTTGTTTTTGTTTGTTTTATATCTGACTTTGATAAAAATAAATCCCCCTTTGAAAAAGTGGTATATCTAATTCAAAGTCATTACTTTAAAAATGTCAGAAAAATGATCTGTAAATCCTATTGTATCTCTAATGTTTTCTAGTTCTGTGGTTTATAAAATACCATTCCATAGTTGTCTCATTTATTCCTATCTATCATAAACATAAAGTCTAGGATGTGGTAGGGGACGATGTTCCTTCTCATATATATTTTAATATAATACATATATTTTATTACCTATATAATATATGTGTACACCACTTTCCTAAGAATAAGAGAAACATAAAACCAAGGGCAGCCAAAGTGGAAAGAGCTGGCTCGGGCTTGTGTTTGAACCCCAGATCTAGCTTTGACTAGACTGGGGACAAATTATCATCTCTGGAAGCCTCAGTTACATTATTTAACAAAGAAGGATTGGGAGGATTAAACACACATAAGCCTAATACATAGCAGGGCTCAAAAGTTATTTTCCTTTACTTTTGACTTTAAATACTATTTTTTTTAGGATATATTGTTCAGTTAGAAGGTACCGCATTGATAACATGGGAATCTGGACTAATTCTACCATGAGAAATTATTTAAAGTTTCTTTTTAGTGCCTCACTGGGAACGAATTGGATGATTTATGTATTATCTTTGTCAATAGATTTATTCACTAGGGTGCCTTACCTCCCCATCTCTTATTTCCCCACTTTTCTCTATCTCAATATCAACCAAGAAAATCCAAGATCCTATCATCCACCAATTGGATTATCGAAAGTGTTATTTAATTTCTAAGGCATTTGGTCACAGCCATAATGAATTTACAGGATTAGTTATTTAGTTTGTTGAGTAGTTAGTCAGTTTTTATGACAAGAGGACGGTATCCACTGATTATATAATCCTAACGTATGTGTCTTGTATAATGATTAGTGGTCGCTTTATTATTTTTATTTTTTTAAAGATTTTATTTATTTATTTGACAGAGAGAGGAAAAAAGCAGGGGGAGTGAGAGTGGGAGAAGCAGGCTTCCCGCTGAGCGGGCAGCCCGAGGCGGGGCTTGATCCCAGGACCCAGGGATCATGACCTGAGCCGAAGGCAGACGCTTAACGACTAAGCCACCCAGGCGCCCCTACTGGTCACTTTTTTAAAATCAATGTTAAATGTACGAAAGGTCTCCATTCTGCCACGAATCTACCAAAAGTACTCTTGTCAGAGTAAAATAACCTCTATTTTTCTAAAACCCATGGTCATTTCAGAGTCCTCATCCTACACAACTGTTCAGGGGCATTTAATGTGATTAATGGTTTCTTACTTCTTGAAACATGTTATTGCTTGAATTTGGGATCCACACTCTCTTAGTCTTCCTCTCTCATCAATCCCTGATTGGTCTCTGTTTCTTGGGTGAAATAACTAATCTATGTTTTTTTCCTCATGTGAAATATTGGAATGGCCTAAGGCAGAGTCAGTGAACCTCCTCTGTTCTCTACCCATACATACTTCATCGGGTTCTTATTTCAAAGCAACTGGGACTTTAAATTGTATCTATATTCTGTACTTGAAATTGTAGATTATTATCCTGGACCTCTCTCCTGATTTCCAGAGCTATATAACCAGCTGTCTAGTCATCATCACCTCATCCATACTTATTAGGTATCTTAAACTTTGCTTTCTCTTTTTTCTTTTCTTTTCTTTAACCAGCATTTATTTTCACCAATTTCTCCCCCCCCAATATGGAAATCAGAGCCTAGAAAAATTGGAAATTTATTTCCCAGGATCTTTTTACTAGACTTCCAATATGGATTCTGCCAATGAGAAGCATTTATCTGGAATTTGAGTGATGGTAGAGATGGAGAACCAATTATTTCAATGGCAGTGATAAGGATACGTGTGGCATATGTAAAGTTTGATCAGAACCTTCCTCACATTCTTTAGGAATTACTCACTTTGTTGCCGGAGGCAGCTGAGATAAATGCAAGCAGTTTTCATGATGCCTGGTACTTAGTGATTTCTTAAAGCTAAAAGTGATTTCCCCTGATCTTTTGGTCCCCCAGCCATTCAATAATTTCTAAAATTCTCATTCCATATGTTGAATGTCCTCTTGTTTATAATATCAGAGTAGTTCCTATGTTTGGGTCAAACCTTGACTTTTCAATCAATGAGGAGATAGACCCTCAGAGACAGAGCTAACTGATTACTTGTTCTGGTTAGATATGAAGGCAGTAAAGTTCTTCACTGGTGGAAAAAGAGGAACTTTTTCCACTGTATGCAGTAGCAAATTAATTAGGTAAATTATGTCCTATAGTTACATGGAATGAAATTTCTATCAGAAGCAGGTTTGGGATGATAAAGTAGTTATTACTATAAAATGGTATCATGAAAAGATGAGTATAAAAAACTGGGGAGGATGGACTGCTTCTGAATATACTGGAGGGCAACAGAATGAACATAACAAGGTCAGCCTACATTCTTAGACCAAGACATGGTTCAGAGAACTAATGTGACTCTATGATTGATGTCCCCTCCTTCTTCCCACATACCTCTTTGGAGAACAATCAGTATCAACTGTGAACTGTTGAATTATAGCACAAGTTCATTCACAATATTATTGGTAAACTTACATGAAAATTTAGGTCTCATTTAGGGACCTGTGAATTGGAGTGCGGCAGATTTGGGTGAATGCCAATGAATCTGAGTACCTTAAAACTTCAAATTCATTTGCAGTTAGAGTCACCACCTTCTTCCCCCATCTGAGGTTATCCTCCCACTGCTCAAATACTTCCAACGTCTTTACTTAATACAATTACCTTATAAGGGGATATCCATTCTTTGTAAATCCCACCTATATGAACATTTTTATTTGCAGACTTAGAAACCGGTAAAGTGAGGGAGATCCTACCTAGGTCGAGGTAACTTATATATCAAAAGAATTGCAAAATTTTACAAATATATATCAGCAGAAATCTAGAAAACATAAATAAGAATGGATTCTAAAGGTGTGAGAATAAGGAGGAGCAAATATACTATTAGGCCGAGTTAGACTGAGCCATGTTTATCAACATAGGAACATTAGCTATACATTCAGAATTCCGTGTTAGCTCAAGCATCTAGGAGTGGCAATAACAGTTCACTTAGTTGGTTAACCAAATCCTGGACACCATAGTAATCTTTGTTAGAAAAAAGTGATGGTGATTAATATAACATAATAAAAACAAAATGTAAAAAAAAGAAAAAATGTGAGATGCCAGAAATCCTTTGGTATCTTTTAGAGCAAGGAATCCAAAGACTTAGAGAGAGAGGCATGTTTACACAGATTAATGATGGTGAATTCCTCATCCAACTATTTCTCTTGGGAGGGCCCAAAGGACAATTCATTTAACCACAGCATTAAGAACATGGGTGAAGGGACATTCTTAAAAACTTCTGGGACTATACTCAGCAAGTGGGAATGAAGGTGAGAAATATTGCCATGAATAATGGCATGCTGATATTTACATGAAAGGTGAGATTCTGGAGGGGCAGAGACAGTGTGCTAGCGCTTCATTGTTGATGACACAGTAAGCATGCTAGGTGTAATGGGAAGCAGGGCCTGAGCTGAAGTCAGTAAGCCGGACAAGCAGCAATATTTGGCCATGGCTAATTGATCATGGGGTTTGTGGAACTGAAACAGATGAGCTTACTACTAACTTCTTCCTTAATTTGTGTAATAGAAAAGAAGTCTCTTGTTTGGTGAATATACCTGATTGAGTCACTATAATGGACAGTCATGAATTCTCTCCCAATTCCAGGCTTGAGGAAATTTACTGTCCCATACCCCTTGAAAGAAGTAGATGATGGATCTGCTTGAAGAAGTACTAGAGATACTGCTAAGTACATATACTCTAAATCTTCCTGTTTCTCCTATAATGTTCCTGATGTTCCCACGGCCACTTAAGAAGGTGACTGTGGTCTAGGGAAAGAAAATATCCAGGATTTTGAAGATTTGTGCTGTGTTTGAAGTGAAAATCGTTAGAGATGTAAAACATCACTATGGCCCATGAATCAGGGAGGGGATCGTGACAGTCTGATGATAATTGGAGTTTTGGATGGAGTCTATGTTAGAGTGAACTGAGTGTTTGCGGATTTACCCATGAATTTTTCTCCTTATTTGGAAACTCACAAATTCCTTCTTTAGTTAAATTTTCCCTTGAACCAACATCTATTATGTTAGGAAGGACCAAGTGGAGGTTCCTAGAACTGGTTTCCCTACACCATTAATTTATATTTTAATAAAAGTGGAAAACTGAAACTAGTACTACATCTCTGGAAGAATGACAGAATTTAGTGTCTCCATGAAAGACTTAAAAGATATCTTTCATGGCAGATCTTCATGGTAGGTCCCCATTTAACTCACCTATCTGGCATATTTAAATATGACTTGGAAAATGACAGGGAATATCAACTGATGACTCCATTATCAGCTTAGGTACGAGATGTGGTTTCTTTACTGGAGCAACTAACAGAATGCTTTTTATCCTGATATGTGGCAATTGATCCATAGTCAATGTTGTTCAGGCAGGAAAATAAAGATCTATAGACTTCAGCAGGCAATAGAAGTGAGGTTTCCTTGGAACAAGTGTTTGACTAACTCTTTCAGAACCACTTATTTTGCTGCTCCAGGAAACTGAAATCAGTGGTGGCAGTTTGCTATCATCTCTGCACTCCCTGATGTCTTAAAGCTCAGGAAAAGCTCGCTTTTCCTGAGCTTTGCTCCCTGGGCCCCACCTGTCGTTTTGTTATCTTTTAATTCTCTGTATTAAATCTCCTCTTGCTGCTTTCTTATACGTCATAGAATTTTATCTGTTTTCCTGAATGAATTTTTTTTAAAGATTTTATTTATTTATTTGACAGAGAGAGACACAGCGAGAGAGGGAACACAAGCAGGAGGGGTGGGAGAGGGAGAAGCAAGCTTCCCGTGGAGGAGGGTGCCCGATGCGGGGCTCGATCCCAGGACCCCGGGATCATGACCTGAGCCAAAGGCAGACGCTTAACGGCTGAGCCACCCAGGCACCCCTTCCTGATGGAATTTTGACTAACTTAACTCAGAGCTTTGTCCTCTCCAACTTTTCATAGTCTTTGTAACTAAGATCTTTGTTTATCTAATAGTTCAAGACAAGCCTTGCAGATGTTCCTGAAGGTACCCTTCATCCCCACCATTTCTCTCCCATAGCTTTCTTGCCCCCTGAGTTCAGTGTTTCCTACCACAGGGCATTGTAGGTGCTCCTGTTTCTGCCTCTGGTGCTCTTCTCCCCAGTGTTTACACACCTCATTCCCTTACTTAATTTAGGTCTCTGCCCATATCTCTTCGGCTCAGAGAAGACTTGCCTAACTACTGTTACCTTTCCTTATTATCATTGGCTTTATAACATATATTGATTTTGATTTTGACAGATGTGTTACTTTACTCTCCTCACAACTAGAATAAGAACTCCAAGAAAGCAGCCACTCCATTTGTTTTAATTATTGATCTATCCAGGGGCAACCTGGGTGGCTCAGTGGGTTAAGTGGGGCTCTTGATTTTGGCTCAGGTCATGATCTCAAGGTCCTGGGATGGGGCCCCACATCGTGCTTAGCAGGGAGTGGGCTTCAGTATTCTCTTTCTCCCTCTGCCCCTCCCCCTGCCCCACTCACCTACCTCTCTCTCTAAAATGAATAAGTAAATCTTAAAAAAAAAATATTGATATGGCCACATTACCTAAAATCGGGTGTGCAATTAGTAGGAATTCAGTACAGTTTTATTTTTTTGTTTATGTCTTTTTATTTTATCCATGCTAAAATACAACCTTATAGAACAATTATTATAAATCTTTGTTGGTCAACATGATGTAGGGAGCACTGGGTGTTATATAAGACTGATGAATCACTGAACTTTACCTCTGAAACTAGTAATACATTATATGTTAATTAATTTAATTTAAATAAAAAAAGAAAAAAAAAGTGCGACAGATTTTTGTATGTTGATTTCATATCCTGCGACTTTGCTGAATTCTTATATTTTTAAGCAATTTTCTTAGTGGTTTTCCTGGGTATTGTAATTAAAATCTTAATTTACAACAGTCTAGTTTGTATTAATACCATTTTCCTATTTCAAATATTTTGCTCAAAATTTTGCTCAAATACATATCCATTCACCCTTTTATGCTGTTATTGCCACAAATTATTTCTTTAAACACTGTGTGTCAGTACAACTTTAATACAAAAAATAGAATGAGTAAATAAATCTCATATATAAATTGCATATGTTTAAATCATTATTTTTTAATTTAGTATAAAACATTCATAAACCCATATAAGCTTATACAAGTTATGATATAATAGCATTATGGGGGGGTGGTGTTTCACTCAATGAATATCCTTACAGGTGTTGTCAAGCACACAGAAAAGAACTTTCAGATAAAATTTAACTTATTAACACACCAGTCTATGGATTTTCTTTCTTGCCTGGCCTGGCTTTGTCTGTCCTGAGTATGTGAAACTTCCCTGCATTACTCAGGAAATGTCTTACCTAACCCACATCTCAGTCCCTGCAGTGGTCATTTAATTTACTTTTTATGAAAACTATAAAGTTTGACCCACATTCTGAATTGAGAAATATGTACTGTATAGAAATTTAGTCATCATAGTATAAGGAATATAATAATTATATGCATGATTTTCATATTCTATTTTTTTCTTTATTAAGGATTTAGTAAAGCCCATCATCAGAGACTGACATAATATCTCTGTCTCTTTCATTCCAAATTCTTCTTCTTCTATCTTTGTGCAAGTTCCGCTGCTCACCTTCCGACGACACATAATATTCCCCTTCCTGTTTGGTTTGCCTTAGGTGTCAGTTTCTTATATAAGGACAGTGATTGCTCAGGCCACCCTACTGCACTTATTCTGCTGTCAGATTTTGAATAGCAAAGTACCAATTGTATTTGTGAAAGGAACTGCATCTCGCCCATCTGCTGTGAAAAATGCCTATTCTTAATTTCAGGTACCATGAGATGGTGTTTCTCTCAGACTTTTGATGTGCTAATGTAATTGGTACCTTTTACATTCTAGGTCACACTGCAGGGATAGAGAAGTCTATTATATTCCATTTCTGATGGTAGAGAAAGTAACTTCCTGAGGGGGTCTGAGCTAAAATCAGATCCTCTGCTGAGCAGAAATAATAGAATTTTACCCTTTACATTGAATACTGTTAAACAGTGTTCTCCTGGCTGCAGTAGACATTGCTGTTTAATCGTTTTCTCCTCACTATCATTTTTCTTACATTCACAAATCCTGACCATGGGAGTCATATGCTTATTTTACTGTAGGGCATTAAAGTAGGGAGTCCTTTACAAAGAAATTACAAGATCAATTACCAGACAACTGTCTTTTCACATTTCTCCATTTTCTGACCTTCTACTCAGACATTCATAGCATTTCTCCAGTAATCATGCATATCACCTTTAGATTCTCTGTCTCTGCTGACTACAAAGCCCTGTGCTTACCCCAGTTACCGAAAAATAACCATACATATGCTTTCAAGCAAGTACAAGTGCACAATGCCTAGAATATATGATGGAGCTCAGGCCAAGGTATGGACTAGAGAGATCAGGTTGGGAACATCAGTGTGTTGGTGGTAACTGAAACTAGGAGATTGGTCAAGGAGTGTGTGCTTTGTGTTAAATCATAAGGGACACCAACAATGCAAGTGTGAACAATGGAAAAAGTGTCCACAAGAGGCACATAGATGTGAAAATAAACAGGAAATCATGTGATTATGGACATTAAAGGGTTAACAAGTTTTGAGGATGAAGTGTGCAACGTTGTCACATAATATAGCAAGTTACAGTGCGATAAGGACTGAAAGTATCTTTGGAGTCTGGCAATTGGGAGATTTTTGGTGACTTTAATGAGCATGATCTCAGTGTCATGACATCACAAGACATTAAAGAGGGTTAATTAAGGAAGTGGAGACAAAACAGGAAAGTCACACATTTAAGAAATTTAAGCGGCAAGATTAGGAAGTAAATGATATCAATTGGCCGAAATTATTTCAAAATAAAAGAATGAGCATGCCAGTGATGCCCTGAAATAGTCATTTTAGGGGCTAGAAGAGGGTTTTGACCAGGTACCAGTGAAAGCTGGTAATCAAGATCCAGATGAGTTTTCATTTGACACAGCAACGAGTCAGTCTGGTCTTCATAAGTCTCCCTTAAAGTCAAATGGATACTAGAGAGGTATTTTGTAATGTAAATTTAGACTTGGCCTTTTCTGGGTGACTATATTAGAAATATATATTAAATAAGTGCTACAATAGGGTGCCTGGGTGGGTCAGTTGGTTGTGACTGCCTTTGGCTCAGGTCACGATCCCAGGATTGAGTCCCACATCAGGCTCCCTGTTCAGTGGGGAGTCTGCTTCTCCCTCTGACCCTCCCCCCTCTTGTGCACTGTCTCTCTCTCAAATAAATAAATAAAATCTTTAAAAAAAAATAAGTGCTACAGTAAATTCCACAAGTAGGTAAGTAAGTAAATAAACTACATTAAAATAAAGGCACAGGGACCCCTGGATGGCTCAGTCAGTTAGGCATCTGCCTGTGGCTCAGGTCATGATCCCAGGGTTCTCGGATCAAGTCCCACATCTGGCTCCCTGCTCAGTAGGCAACCTGCTTCTCCTGCCTGCTACTTCCCCTGCTTGTGTTCCCTCTCTCTCTTTCTCTAACAAATAAATAAATAAAATCTTTAAAAAAAATAAAATAAAGGCACAATAAAATTAAAGTTGTTGCTGGGAAAGAAGTTTATATGATCAACCAAATGCAATTACTAATTGTAATGATAGCAAATACATAATATTTGTAGTGTGCCGAGCACTCCTCACAGAATCCTTTAGAGGTAGCTACTGTTTTTATCCTCACATAACAGATGAAGAAACCAAGGCACAAAGAGGGGGAAATAACTTGTCCGAGTTCCAGTGGCTATTAAGTTGTATAGCCAGCATTTGAATCAAAGAGTCCAAATCTTATACTCTTAAACTCCAGCAGATGAATTTATTATACAAAAGGAATTTATTAAGGATGGACCAGAATGCAAGGTTTAAATGCTGCGTAAAAGAGGAAAGCACCTAGCGTGACCCCGCGAGATGGGTCAGGGGAGCTGTACATCTGCCTTTCCAGGGCACAAACACTTTAGCATAGATAACACCTAGATACCGTCTGTGATGACACAGATTGACACAAATCATGGCCCAAGGAAAACCAATGCTGGATATTGGTTGCTGTCAGTAGAACCTCGGTCACTGCTTCCATTGAAACTGGATGCAGTTCACACTACCTTTGCCAGAAGGGATTCTCTGTGGTGCCAGATTTTCTCCTCACATTTTATATCACTAATTTTTAATTTGACATGATGTGTTTGAGTGGAACAGGCTAGGAAACCTTATACACCAGAGTCTGGGAAAGCAAGTATCTGACTTCTATAAGAATGGCCTTAGGAACATGTTCAAGAGGCTTAGCAGCCAAAGGAGAAAAAAAAAAAAAAGAAGAAGAAACAAAAAGGCAAGTGTCAGCTGCATGGCTTGTCCAAGCTGGCTAAGATGAAGGGTGATGGTGCTGACAGACTGGAAATAAATAGGGAGCTCAAAGAACTGCTCATGAGGTTAAAGAGAAGTTGGCGTGGGACAAGGATTGTGAGAGAACAAGGAGAAGGGCTCTGTCAACAGACTGAAGTGTTTGAGTTTAGATGTGTAAGGTAGAGCTAGTCCAGGTGATGGCCAGATCCCTGGATTGGTCCTAGATTTTGTTTGCCAAAGTCAGTGGAGGTAAAGTTATCACGTTAAATAGCATTGCACATCTTTTTTAAGGTTTCTTATTTTATTTATTTGCGAGAAAGAGAAAGAGCATGAGATGGTTAGAGGCAGAGGGAGAGGGAGAAGCAGACTCTCCGCCAAGCAGGGAGCGGACGTGGGGCTCAATCCCAGAACTGTGGGATCATGACCTGAGCCAAAGGCAGATGCTTAACCGACTGAGCCCCTGAGGGGCCCCAGCATTGCATATTTTAATACTAGCTTTTTAGATGAAGTTTCTCCATGGACTTGGAAACCTCTCAACTGTATGATAAAATTTCAGGATGCAAAGAAAACTCTGTGCCAATTCTCAAAGCCTTCCATGAACAAGGGATACAGCTTTTAGGTGGGTAGGTGGCAACAATGAGGAAAAGTAGTGAGTGCCAAAGTCCCAAGGCAGGAGTCTCAGACAAGAATGAGTGCTTTACACAGCAATGGATCACCTTTGTCTAGAGAGGAAGAACTGCAGCTATGGGAGTGGTATGTACAGTTGCCTGGCCTTATTTATCTTGCCATTCTGTCCCCACATCATCTCAGTTCTTCAGGCAGTATAAGAACTGGTCTCAAGGAAAAGTTGAACATTATTTTATGGTTGTACTTTAGGAATTCCCACCATTCTTTATTCTTTTTTTTTCCCTCTTTCTCTCTCATTCATAAATTGATTCATGTATTCATTCAGCCAATAGATGGATGGATGGGTAGATAGAAGAAAGGAAAGAAGGAAAGAAAAGAAAGAAGGAAAGAAAAGGAAAGAAAGAAAGAAAGAAAAAGAAAGAAAGAAAGAAAGAAAGAAAGAGAGGAAGGAAGATGTATTTTTCCTAACTCATTGGTTTATTTATTAGTGTCTTATAAACTGAGACCATATATGTAATGAAAGACTTTAGAATCATGGAATGTCTGCTGCAGAAACCCTGTAAATTTCTAAAATGGAAAAAAAGGGGGCGCCTGGGTGGCTCAGTTGGTTAAGCGACTGCCTTCGGCTCAGGTCATGATCCTGGAGTCCCGGGATCGAGTCCCGCATCGGGCTCCCTGCTCAGCAGGGAGTCTGCTTCTCCCTCTGACCTTTCCCCCCTCTCATGAACTCTCTCTCTCTCTCTCATTCTCTCTCTCAAATAAATAAATAAAATCTTTAAAAAAAAATAAAATAAAATGGAAAAAAAGGGTACATAATTTATATAATATGAATATAGTACTCATATATAATTATATACAATATATAATATTATAATGTTATATGATATTTAATAATATGTATTATAAAATTTCAATCTATATCATATATACGTGTGTATGTGTAAGTACTGTGTGTGTAAATATATGTATATATAAATTCCATGATCTGGTTTGATGGGGCAGGCTATTCCTCTCAACTTAAAAGATAGTAATAATTTTGATACTACTTTTATAAACCACGTGGGAAGTCTATAAGGTAGAATGGAGAAAGGAGATCTCTCAATATATGAATTGATGACTAAAACCCCAAAAGAAGCATCCATGTACCATCATGTGTGTGTGTGTGTGTGAAAGACAAGCAGATATGAAATCATGATGTAAAAGCACTAAGATGAGATAGGCAAAAAAAAAAAAAAAAAAAGAATCACTAAAGAGAATGCCAGTGCAAAGTAACAGAATTCAATCTAGGTGGGGTGGCTTTGAAAACAGTAAGGGAGGCACAGTCTGCTTAGTTGAAAACTTGCGTAGAAAACCTGTTAGTACATCAAAGCTCAGCACTAATGTCTCTGAGCAGTAGAATTCTAGAGTTTCACTCCAGGAAGCAGCCTTGAAGACAGTGCATCTTGGTTGTTTGAAACGCCATCTACATCTTGTATTTGCTATTTGAAATACACATTTCAAATTATTTTCTTCCAATTCTATTTTGATGAGATGTTAATCTTGCTTCCACACTTTCAGAAATTTCAATGCTTTTTAAAGACAACAAGGATTCATGTCCTTTTTTTCTTATCTCGAATGAAATAATCCTTTGGGCATTAATATTTCAAAGCATTGCATTGTAAAGTAAATTAATTATACAGATCTTTTGGTGCATTGACCATGATAAAGAAAATGAAAAATAAGCCACCTGGCAAAGGTGAAGAGAGTTGCTACCCACTACTTCATAGAGGAAGAAACCAAAGTAAGGAAAATGGAAGTACAAGCCCTAAATCTCAGACTTACAAATTTAACTGAAACAAATTAAGATGCAATTATTATGCTTCTACTTTGCTAAGCAGTGTTCTAAGGTTTGAGGATTCAAAGGTCATAGATCAGATCCATGACCTTGGAGAGCTCACAGGCAACTGGAAGAGAGAAGATAAAAAGATAATTATAATATCGTGGTGAAGCTTGATATTTTAAGGTACTGTGTGATGTTCCAGAGGTTCATGTATGGGATATCTGACCTACTGAGACCCAGGCCAACAGAAGAAAATATTTTGGGAAAGTAACTTGAATTAAAAGATGAATTGAGATTAACCTGATGGAGAAGGAAGAGTGAATTTGGGCAAAAAGAATAGGTCTGTAAATATTTGATCATTTAAAACAGTGTAGCATGTTGGGGAAACATAAATAATTTGGAATAGATGGAATATAAGAAAAAAGAGAAAGAGAATGGTAAGCAATAAATATCAAGAGAGAGGTAGAGGTTAGATCATTATTAGCACTGAATATAATGTTTAGCGTTTATTTGTTGGGAGGAAGCAGTGAGAAGTTGCTGAAAGATTTCTAAAAGGGGGCTGCCCTTACCTGAATTGAAATTTAAAAAAAAATATTTTTTTGGTAAACATAAATAATTGATGGGTTGGAAGTTGGCAAGACTACAAGGTTAGAAATTAAATAAGATTGAATGACAGAAAACTATGAGAAAGATAATGAAGTTCTATCTGAAAGAAGTTAGGACAGCTGGTGAAGCCAGGGTTCTAGTCACTGTGTGGGTTCTTTAATTACACCACCTCACCCCCTCCATTGTTAAAGTGTGAGGGAAAGGTGAGAGATTGTATTCAATTTGGAGCATTAAGAAACTCCAACCCCAACCACCAAAGCAAAAAAAAATCATTGCAATGCCTGTAATTTATTTTAAAATATTTCACACAGAAGGTAATTGAAATGTGTACATTCATTAGTTAAGCTACATTCTGGGAACAATCATCTGACCTTATGAGGGACTCACACTGAAGAGGTGGTCAGCTAGAATTATTCTGAAAGGTCATACTTCAGGGTCATTTCTACAAGAATTATTTCTGTCCTTAACATGACAGACTTTGTTAACCTAGTGTAATGAATCTTGGAAATGGTAAATTTTATTAGTGGTATTTGTAGTTTTGTAATTAGCTTAATAGCTGTTAAAAATGAGGTCTCATGGGTCATATTAGGGATTAGCCAATATGTGTACCAGTTAAAACTGGTCCAGTTAAAAGAGAAGACATTTCACTTTTGCATGCACATGGATAACATTCTAGAAAACGCATTGTGAGATCCTTAGGGAAAGTGCTGCAATTTGAATTCTAAATGATCTTATGTCCAGAAGTCTGCTTGGTATCTACTACAAGTATCATAGACTTTGTCTGTAAAAGGTTGTCATCTGTAAGTGACCCTTCCATGCAAACTATGCTTAGAGAACTTTAAAAACTGAAACATATTCAAGCTTGTAGAAGAAATGTATGAATGAATTTGTACCTCATTATAAGAAGATGAAGAAGTAGAGTGATATTGGAATTTGTGACAAATTTCACTATGAAATCTGATTTTGCTATTATCCGGCACTGAGATTATGGAGGAAATGGCTAATCCTCACCCCCGACTAACTAAGTTTGACTATACTTATCTACTAAAACAAACAAGATTTATGCGTGATTATGGTGTTCTTTTACCTATTTGCTCTATGATTAATTCTCTGAACTTCCTCAGCGTTGGTTTTATCTTAGGAAACTGACTTCTGTAAATACATTTACGGGACTCTTTTGCCAACTGTTTGTGAATAGTCCGGGCCAGTAAGAAGCACTTGTGGGAGGAGTGCCAAGAGGATAATTGCTCCAATAAAGCACTGGGGACATGGGTCTGAGGAGCCCTAGCACCCTTAAAAAGCTCTGCAGTGGGAAGGCAGGGAATGGTAGTGGGAAAGAACACCATTGAAATGGGCTTTCTGGAATCCTGGGTCATGACAAAGTTCTCTAAAAGGAGCTGATAACAGTTAATAGACCTTGTGGGTAAAATTACTATAATGGTCAGGAGAGGCAGATTGGCAATTAGAGTGTTTTATCTGTGTTCTTGGACAGACAAAGTGATCTTGGTGCCTCCAGGAATAAAATAGATATGTCTCCTATGAGTGTATTACTAGATCTATGTAACTGGGGAAAATGCTAGATTTGATGAGCACAACCATGCCTTGAACAGCTACAATGGAAACACAAGGCCTATCACTGTCTTTAATTTTGTACATTTCAAGGCAGTTTGAACCATTAATTTTGGTATAATACAACCCTCATTTTACACAATTAAATTGGGAGCACCATTCTCTCTTTTATGGAAGGATTTTACTGTTATGTATTTGTTCATTTCTCATTTATCTCTCCCCTCTAGAATGGAAATTCTGTGAAAGTGGAGAAAATTATGCTGTCAGATTGACCACTGAAACCAAGAAACTTTTAACAGTGCATAATAAACCAGTCAAATTAATGACTTTGTTTCTGGTGCTGTTTCAAACACTTGTTATTTGTGTGATTTTATGAATATTTGAATGAAACTGTACAATCAGATCAGACACTATATTAGCTACCAGGCAGCTTAACTCAGAAATCACCCCAGATAGCTGTGTTTCAGTAAGAGAATAAGAAAATAAGTTGCATTCATATTTAGTTATGACAAATCACCCTTTTCTTGTTATACTTCTATAGTTCTTGCCACAAACCTCTCCCTGTCACACCAGGAACAATATACAATTTTGGAAAAGATGTCCAGTCCATGGTTCTGATGAGAAGCCAATCATATCATTTGTTTAAACATAATTAAAATATATTTCTGATTTCTTAGAAAAAATAAGATTTTTTTTGGATATACATGTGCAAGTATATTTATGAAAATATGAATATATATAATTTACATATTTTTTTGTCATATATGGCAGTTTGGTGGAAGTGTTATTATATGGTATGAGGTGATTTAAGAACTGGACAGTTAAGATTATCACAGAAATCAATGCCATTTTCTTAATCTTTTTGTTTGAAAGTCATGTTAATTTCATGATGCTAAAATATTCCTTTTTCTTACTAATTTATTAAAAAATTAGCACTAAATCTTTCAAAAATCTTTTTATTAAAAATATTATAAAGCAAGTAGTAAATATTAGATTTAAATCCTACTAAAATTATAACTTTGAGGAAAGTAAGAGGACATTTCCTTGTTATCTATTCCTTCTCATGGGTATTTCTCATAAAAGATAAAATCTAGCAATAATCTTGATAATGTAAGTAGAATTAATATTAGGCACACCAAACTATAACAGAGAACAACATAAACATTTTAAATTCTTTTGTAAAGTTTACCTAAATCCCATCCAAATAAATTAAATGAAAATCAAATGAATCTTTTGATTAGCTATATGAGCAGAACTATAAAGTGGTTTTATTTGATTCTGCCCTCATTTTTTCCAGAGTAGAACAACCTTGTCAGATTGTTTTTACTGACCTTAGACTGTTTTCCTCTGAGACTTCTGTCTTGCATTTCAGCACTAAGTAGTTTGTTAGAATTTTTATGACTCCTCAAAAAAGACTCTGAGAACATTTCCCAGTAATGAATATTGGGTCAGCTTTGGCCACATTGAAATAAATGTGGCATAATATTAAAATGCATTTGCCATTTTATAAGCTTTTCAAATGCTTAAAAAAATCTTTGGAACACAAAACATTGATTGAGTATAATAACTTCTTAATTCTGTTATTAACACACTTCACATGTATATACCTTGTTAACTATTTTATTTTATTTTATTTTATTTATTTTCATTATTATGTTATGTTAATCACCATACATTACATCATTAGTTTTTGATGTAGTGTTCCATGATTCATTGTTTGCGTATAACACCCAGTGCTCCATGTAGTACGTGCCCTCTTTAATACCCATCACCGGGCTAACCCATCCCTCACCCTCCTCCCCTCTAGAACCCTCAGTTTGTTTCTCAGAGTCCATAGTCTCTCATGGTTTGTTTCCCCCTCTGATTTCCCCCCCTTCATTCTTCCCTTCCTGCTGTCTTCTTTTTTTTTTTTTTAACATATAATGTATTATTTGTTCCAGAGGTACAGGTCTGTGACTCAACAGTCTTACACAATTCACAGTGCTCACCATAGCACATACCCTCCCCAATGTCTATCAACCAGCCACCCCAACCCTCCCACCCCCCTCCACTCCAGCAACCCTCAGTTTGTTTCCTGAGATCAAGAATTCCTCATATCAGTGAGATCATATGATACATGTCTTTCTCTGACTGAATTATTTCGCTCAGCATAATACACTCCAGTTCCATCCATGTCATTGCAAATGGCAAGATCTCATTCCCTTTGATGGCTGCATAATATGCCATTGTATATATATACCACATCTTCTTTATCCATTCATCTGTCGATGGACACCTTGGCTCTTTCCATAGTTTGGCTATTGTGGACATTGTTGCTATAAAAATCGGGGTGCATGTGCCCCTTCAGATCAAGTTTTAACTTTTTTTTAAAGATTTTATTTATTTATTTATTTGACAGAGAAAGAGACATGGCAAGAAAGGAAACACAGACAGGGGGAGTGGGAGAGGGAGAAGCAGGCTCTCTGCTGAGCAGGGAGCCCGATGTGGGGCTCGATCCCAGGACCCTAGGATCATGACCTGAACTGAAGGCAGATGTTTAACGACTGAGCCACCCAGGCACCCCAACTTTCTTTTTAACTTATATTTCAGTATATCTGTCATGCGGGACAATTCTTGTTTTTTATATAGATCAAAGAGTTACTGAAAATCATAATTTTCACTGATTATGTATAAAATACCACAAATCTGGTTTATATGCCTCTGTGAATGTTATTTCTATCATCATTTTAAACATAGATATCTCACAAGTTTAACACATGTCTTAAATAGTTTGGATACAGGTTACATAATATTCATCAACTGCATGTAATCTGCGACTCTTGTATGTTTCACTCTGGTGGTTTTTAAATAAAATATCATTTAGCATTCCTAGGTACATTTTCTCCTAGTTTCTTATTATTGAAATAATACCTATAAGTTGTAAAGAATTTGGAAAACATCATGAGAACTCTCATACCGAGTTCTGCTTAACTGGTTGCCAAGAGTAACTCTTATGTTGTGAGACCAATTTCTAATGTGGGCAGAAGCAGGGTTTTCCCTCACCACCAACAAGTAATTTGTAGACACCAGCAGGGTATCCAAGAACTCAGTTTTGTCATTGTCTACCCAGAGATAGCATCACATTCCCTAGGTTAAAAGTTCAGTCTTATAAGACTGCCCTCGCCTCTGCCCATTCAGATGCCCATCACAAGTCCAGGTTGTTACCCGTGCTTCTGACAGATCAGCAACAGATCGAAGGTCCCAAGAACATCCTCCTTGGACTTCAGGTGTCAGTCAAAGTCCAGGTTGCTAACTGTACTTCCATCTAACTGGCTATAAATCAGAAGTCCCCATGATCCCCTCTTTGCATTTGACTTATTTACTAAAGCAGCTCAGAATTCAGAGAAACATTTACTTACTAGATTACCAGTTTATCATGAAAGGATATGACTCAGGAACAGCCAGATGAAAGATGCATAGATAGAGCAAGGTATGGGGAAAGGTCACAGAATTTCTATGTTCTCACACCTGTCTTCCCGAATCTCCACATGTTCACTAAACCCAAAAGCTCTCCAAGCCCAGTCCTTTTGGACAACTTTATGGAGGCTTCATTATAATAGGCATGGTTGATTAAATCATTGACTATTGGCCATAGTCAATAGTCAACCTCCATAGTCAATAGATTCAACCTCCATCCCCTCTACTTTCCCCAGAAGTTAGGGGATGAGACTGAAAGTTTCAACCCTCTAATCACATGGTTGGTTCTTCTGTCAATTGACTCCCAGCCTTAGTTGCATTCCAAAAAGACAGCTTAACTGCTCACATGAATGACCAAATGTAAATTTCTTATAAATCACAATATTGCAAAACCAAGTCTATAAAATGGTGAAAACTAAAGGCTAGTAGTTTCTAAGACACTGGAAGTATTTGCTTACTAGAGGTTGCTGAATATGGCTTCATTCTCAAAGTTGTGGGTGCCAGTTACTTAATATTGCAATTACACAATGTAATTCAATATTATACAAAACAATGACATATGGTTGTCAGAAGATAATTTCTTTCATAAAAATTAAATTGAACACTATGGAAATAATAAGTGATAGAAATGTTTTTGAAAATAAGCTGCTGATAAAACCCAGTATGGGTGACACAGCCATAAAATATCAGCAGGAAAATTATAAAAATTTTTAAAGATTCTCAACTCAAATTGTTATAGAGATGTCTGTAAATTCTTGCTACATATAAGAGAAAGAAAAACTTGAAATCATAAACATAAAACAAATTTGGCAATGTCAAATCAGTTGTTAGTGGTTACTTTTGCAGTATTTTGTTTGATTTTCTTTTTCTTTTTCTTTTTACCCTGGTGGTAAACCCATCTGCATAACAGCGGACTTAGTCAAAATGAGAACAATAGAAAATTTTCTTTAATGTTGACCAAAAACGTGTTGAAATACTAATCTTACTAAATGATTATCAAAACAATTACAAAGAAGATTTTTGACATATGAAATAAATTAAGGTTGTAATAGCAATAATTATTTAGATGGTGAAAGCCAGTGTTATTGAATGGTTGCAAAACTATCTTATTTACACTGCATTTATTTCTCTATGTAACTATCAGAAATTATAGTCCTATTAAGATGGCCCACCCCCATAACATACATGTTGCTTGTGCTAAATTATAGTTCATAAAAGTATAGGGCTACAAATGTGGCATTTTCCAAAAATATAGTACCAAAAGGATAGAATCAAGATGCTTCTGCCAAAGTATACTGGCTTTTCCATGTCATTTTGAAATAAATTTTTTAAAAAAATTCTATGGTCAGCAATGTATGAAGTACACTGTACTGAAATATATGTCATACCAGAAATATAAGCTCTACTTAAGCTACCTGCACACGAAGCCATTTATTAACAAACATTCTTTGAGTGTAGTGTGTCCATCAGGCTCTGCTCAAGGAACTGGTAACAAAAGAATCAATAAGAGATGGTAAATTGCTGCTCTCAAGAAGTCACATGAATTCCAAGAGAAAAACAGCACTCTGTGACCTGCATGTATAAATAAGAGTGCTTTTAATAGCAGTGCAAAAGAGAAAGCAGAAAAAAACAAGCAACATGACAAAAACAGGGTTCTGCTCTCAACCTATAGATTTATCATTGTTAGGTATGTAGTTAGGCTTGAGCGAGGAAAGAAAAAACAGATGCTGGCCACACCCTCGGTGCCACCCCCCAGGGTTAACAGCCCCACCTTCAGAACCACCCCTAAGGGTTAAAAGAACAGGAAAGACTACAGAGCCGGCTCAAGAGCCAAAAGGGGACGTCTAAGAGCTGAGCATGCGCACAAAACATGCAACGTGCTCTTTTTTTTTTTAGATTTTATTTATTTATTTGACAGAGAAATAGAGCGAGAGTTCACAAGCAGGGGGAGAGGCAGAGGAAGAGGGAGAAGCAGGCTCCCAGCTGAGCAGGGAGCCCGATGCGGGGCTCCATTCCAGGACCCTGGGATCATAACCTGAGCCCAAGGCAGCTGCTTAACCGACTGAGCCACCCAGGAGCCCCGCAACTTGCTCTTAAGTACCTGTAGGGCCACAACAAAGCTCATTAAAAGTCCATAAATATGCAATAAAAAATAAATACAATTGTAACAGAATGCATCATGGGTAGGCACATGCGCAGAAGCCATAATGTTATATAACCACCAGCTGTCAATCAAAAATGTCAATCAAAACCAAATTTACAGCAATTTTATTTCATGTAAATTTACAAATTTACAAATTTGCAGGAAGCAGGCTTGAAAGGATACAGCTAGAGCTTCTTGGGTGCCATTGCTACTCTTGCTCAGGCAGTGGCCCGCTTTCACTCTTGAAAGGTTACTATACTGATCTCAATAAACTCTTATCTCCCCGTTCTGGTCTCAGGTCGCCAATTCTTTGGTGCATCTGGGACAGGAACAGAGAGACCCAGTAACATCATGACGGATTTTCACATTGAAAAAAACCACCCACAATATATATTCGTGTATTACCACTAAGTAATATACCATTCTCAATTACTCCTCTTTTAGCTGCTTTTGTGTGTGTGACCTTTGTGATCATATCACCCCTGAAACCTTGTCCAAAGCCTAGTTTTTTTTAATTTTGTTTTTAATATATAGGAAATACCCAAATATTCAGTGCTTATTTTTTCATTACATTCAATTGAAAAAAGCTATGAAATATGCTTGAAACTGTACCATACACTTTATTTACTCAGTGCCAAAGCAGGATGTTCTCTACTCAAAATTTATACTCTATTTAGGTTACTTTATCTTCTTAAATATGTATTTCTTTTTTTTTTAAGATTTTATTTATTTATTTGAGAGAGAGAGAATGAGAGATAGAGAGCACGAGAGGGAAGAGGGTCAGAGGGAGAAGCAGACTCCCCGCTGCGCAGGAAGCCCGATGTGGGACTCGATCCCGGGACTCCAGGATCATGACCTGAGCCGAAGACAGTCGCTTAACCAACTGAGCCACCCAGGCGCCCTTAAATATTTATTTCTTTATTTCAAAGTATTTAAATCCAGCCAGGCAAATAAATTTTAACAAAGTGAGGGGCACATGTTCCTAAGTTATTATGTTAAAATCGCCTTTCCAAACTATATCTATGACTTGGTATCATGGAAAATATTAAGAAAATTAGAATGTGTTGTAGAGAATGGGCATCTCATATTTCATATTACTACTCACCAGAATACAAGTTAGATTTACCTCTGTATTTTATAAATATGATTAAATACTAAAATTGTTTCATTATTTTGAAAATGATAATGTTTAAAATCCCAGTTATTGCACATGTAAGGTTTATGAGACTTAAGGATATGTTGACCCAAATTTACTATTTAAATGGCTAAAAATGAAGACCAGAAGGAGACATTATGACACTTTGTAACCATAGCTTTTACCATTATAATTATTTTTTGGCTTTTACCATGATTTTATTAACAATATAAATTCACTTATCATTTTATTAGTAACGTCATTATTAAAAATTGTCCTATCAGATATTGCCCCACAGAATAATTTTCTTGTATCAGACACACTAATTTCTAAGCCCTGGATGATGATTCCTACCCCATTATGGAAACTGAAATTACTAAATCTACTATCTTCTACTAATATCATATATAGCTTCAAAAACAATATCAAACAAGCAGGATTAGCATGGAAGATAAAACCTATGTGTTAATCTGGTAGAAAGTACATCTTTCAGAATTAGGGTCACGAGGGTCAACCTTTGTGACCCTCCCCCCCTCCCGGATTAAGGAGGGATGTTGAGAGTTAGCTACAAAACGAAGGCACTCCTTTCTTTTCCTCTATCAGAGTCCTCCCTCTTCTTTCTCTGAAATATGAGGAAAACTCAGTCACGGAGTTCAGCCACTCCAACCCTTAACCCTGATATCCAGAAAATACCTGGGCGCCCTGAAATTCACTCTGCAAAAGTGACCGGTGTGAATTTGGATGCACAGATTCACAAATGAAGAGATGATTAGGACCACGTTAACTGAGTCATCTTAAAAAAGATGAGGAAGACGCCAGCTGAGATCTCTCAGTACGGAATTCTTGCCTGACTAACTGAATTGACTGTGTGGCCTAGAGGAGTTCTATATGTATGTTCTGTGCCCAAAATGCAGATTAAAAGAATCAGGTGAACATATCGTGTTTATCTGATAAAATATCAGAATAGTTTTCTACATTTAGATGGCTAACCCAGAGCTTCCTGTGAGAGCTCTGGAGAACAATGGAAGCATTATGGGAAAGACCACAGAAAAATAATCACCGTCACATCAGAGAAAAGGGCCTTCCAGGCAGGTATTTTGGAATGGACAAACATTTCAAAATATGTAGTTTTTCTATCTTTTTAGCTATCATAAAATTGTAATGGATTGAGTATGTTTTAATATGCTTAGGTTAGTTTTATCACACCAACATAATTTAATCTGATAATTTTGAGAAAATTATTTAGATTTCCCTTCCCAGGAGTAGAATTCTATTTTACAAACAATTTAATTGTTAATGAAATGCAACTTATTACTTAAGATATTACTTGAGGCTTTTACTTTATGAAGAAATATCACTTTAGTAGGAAGTGCATTTTAATATTGTATCGATATAGTGAATCTGACTAATTCAAGCTCTATTTTCACTTATAAGACAGGAGTACAACTTACTATTGAGAAATTTTAAAATTCAACTTTGGTTAAATATATCTCTCAATTTCAGGAGATAATCAAATAATATTAACTATAATGATTCAATTATTTTATTAGCAAGATTCTCAATCTGTATCTCTCAGAAAAATAAGTGACAAAACTCATCATTTGGAATAAAGTTATTCATTACATAAACAGCTATAGAAAGCAAGCAGGAATCAAAAGGTAAAGTATCACAGTTACTATATTGAAATTAAATATAGATAAAAGTAGAAAAAATGATATTAAATAAAAGCTGTCTTAAAAATCCGTCTTTAGGGGTGCCTGGGTGGCTCAGTCGTTAAGTGTCTGCCTTCGGCTCAGGTCATGATCCCAGGGTCCTGGAATCGAGCCCCGCATTGGGGTCCCCGCTCTGCGGAAGCCTGCTTCTCCCTCTCCCACTCCCCCTGCTTGTGTTCCCTCTATGCTGTCTCTCTGTCAAAAAATAAATAAAATCTTAAAAAATAATCTGTCTTTATTTCTCTTTGGTGGATATTAAAAAGCTTTGGTGCATGAAATTTTATGATATGGCAGTCTGTGTGAGAGGATGTGGTGTGGGTGTATGTCGTGAATGTGAGTGTGTGTGTGTGTTTTGAAAATTCATTGTGTACCATGGAAGGTTTAAATTTTTCATTAAGCTATGATGGTTGTTTTTTTCCTTTGGATTTCTGGTACTCAATATTTTATTGATTATTTATTTTTCTGTTCTATTTCCCCAGTGGTGAATGGGACCTTTGTTTTGCTACCATGAAAAAATATGATTGACTTGGTTTTCTGTTTCTTTCTTAAAGCTGCGCCTCTTTCTCTATCCTTCATTTTATTATTATTTTTAATGATACAATCCTAATGATCACTCTTCCAACAGAACTCATTTCTTTTCCTGAATTAAAGTTCTTGACTCTTTCCAACCTCCCTTTACAGCTGCCTAAACTTATTTTTGTGCCAGATCTGCCATTGCCGGCTACACTTCAGAGGTTCTTAATATAAGAGACTGAGAAATGTAGAAAATACTAGTATGTACATATTTGCATTATGGTATATTCCTCATTTGAGGTTTAATCCCTTAAAATATATGTATATTTTTGGAGAAGCAAGGGTCACAGAAGCTCAGTGATATAGAACCATTAAAAAATAATATAAACAGAAATCTAAAGAGATGAGGGGTGATCTGAGGGATCAATAGGAAAATCTGCAGTAGAGTCTGTCATAAGAACAAAACCAAAACAGCCAAGAAGTACTAGGAAATGCAGGTGAGGTTAAATGTCTGAATTTGGCCAAACTTATTAACGGTGGGTGGAAAAAAAACAGTTCATAGTATTTTCTTAAATAGATATTTATTAAACACCTTTATAATAGCTTAGTTATGTAATTTCTAAGCCTTTTATTTGATAATTAGTTTATGAATTAATAGCAATATTTTGCCACACTTTTGCCACTATATTATTTTTTTTCTGTCCTTCATGCTTTATTTGTCTTATATCTTCTGCAATATGGATTGCTTCTTTTTTGGTGTAAGGGCAATGAGTGTGTTTGCGTGTATGTGTGTGTGTGTAGATGTGCATGCATGCCCACATACATGTATATGGTTTTTTTTCATTTATAATTATTTTTTCCGTAGAGGTTACCACTATGTCACTTATATATTATATTTATTCCAGCCAGCCAAAAAGGAGAAACAGGAAGGAGATAGGCATGAGCCCTCTCTCTAACACACTTCCCCTAAGTTTCACTCACCTCTTTCATCTCCACCCCATTGTCCAAACCTTAGTTATATTCTCACACTTATGCAAAGGGGCCAGTGGGATGTAGCCTTTACCCCGTGGTCATATACTGAGCTATAATCTTGAGGTACAATTACTGAGGACAAAGGGAGAAGATATTAGAAAATAATAAACAAGTAGTCTGCCATAAAAGGTTATTTATATATTTCTGTATATTTTCATCCTCATTTTGACACCAATTATCTCATAGAATTATTTTTTCTGATTTCTCTTATAATGGTCTAAGTGTTTCACCAAGTGTTTTCCCAGAGGCTGTCATACTTGAACATATGCATTTTCAAAACCTTGATAACATTTGAAATGATCATGACTCAACTCTTTCTTAGTGGAAGTTTTAGAAATATTATATGATTTTCTTTAGGAATTTATTTTACCAAAGGAAAGCTCTAAATCCAACTTGATGTTAGTGTTCCATAGGCAATTATTCTTAAAATACATTTAAAGCATTCATTATTATCTCTCTTACTCAATTTTGATCACTGATTTGTTTCTTTGAATGTTCCCACATATTTCACAAGTCCAAATAATGGTTGTCTACATTAAACGCCATGTTAATGGCACACACCTGTACAATCTTCAGGCCTTTAGAGTGGGCCCAAGTGCTAATCTGGTCATAAAAGGCTTCTCGACTTATATCTTTGATCTTTAGTTCTGATAATTAACTTATATTTAAGTTCCCATGTTCTTTTTCAATCATAACTTGAATTTTTATGGTTAATTTTCTACGTACGCTCATTTCTCTTGTATTTTTCACATTTTCTTTTTAGATTCTGGAAATGCTTTGTAAGTCCATTTTATGTACTGTTAATTTGATGTCTTCAGTGTCAATCTACTTTTTACTCTTCCCATTGAACATTTTACTTGGCAATTATTTCTCATTGAATTTCATACTTGTCATATCCATCCTGTCCTTATTTAATGCAATCAAAATTTTCTTTTATATTACTAAGAATAAGGAGCAAATGTGTTCTACATTTTCTTTTGTGTCATGAACTAAACTCATTTCAGGAAGGATTTTCTTCTGAGTCATTACCATTTTACTTATCTTCCCTCTGTCTCATAATGCCCTCTCATGTACCAACTGACATTTCTGTTAATTCCTGTTAGAACTTGATTTGTTGATATTTGTTCATGCCATGAAGATGGCTGATGCATCTTATTTTAAAGTCCTTCCCCTGGATCTTACTGCAAAGGAAGGAAATGATTCATGCCCAGTGTTGGAGGTGAGTAAGGATGCAGGTTTTTCACAGTGGTTTCCTGGATGTTGATAGAAGCCCCTAGCTGACCTGAAACCAGAGGGCAGAGCAACATTTAAAGCAGGTAGCACCTTGGTGTCCTCACTGTGGCATTTAGCAAATGCTAGTTTCTTTAGTAACTCTATGTGCCTTTTCAAATTGTTCAATAAATTCAAAGACCTACCCAAAAATAGGTAAAAATAAATTTCCATAGGCTTAGTATCATGGTTCAGAGAACAATGAGAAGTAAGACAGAGGTTATTCATGCTGATCCCAGGTATATATCTTATAGGATTTATAGCTGTGACTTAAAAAGCTGAAAGGCAAAAAAGCACAAGGTAAGTCCTAGAGATTTTTCGCTATGTGGCTTCCTGCGTCAGTGTTAGCTCGAGACACTTAAGGTCACAAGCCTGGAGAATTAGTTGTGCAGACTTCCAAGGCCAGAGTCCAAAGCACAGACTGTCAGTGGAAGTTGCTAAGGACTATTCCTAGTGTATTTTGGTCAAGCAAAATGACAGAGGGGGATGAGTTTTAATTCTAACTTATCTGCATGAACACCTACACAAATCTGAAATATGCTCTCTTCTTATTTTTCACTGCAAAGATGTTAACCTGTTTTTCATTTCCAAAGAGATTAATGGCTGTCTTATTTATAAATAAAACCTGATGGAAAATCAGGAGGGAGCTCTCCTGCCAAAGATCCAGTCACTCTTCCATGTTTCTTTCCAGAGGTAACGTATGCAGAAAATTTGTATCGGCCAGTTAACACCTGTATCCCCCATCCCAGGAACTGTATCTAAATAACAAAAAGCATGGACTCCAGGGGCAGAAGACATTATAGGTGAGGATCTAGAAAGGAGACAGCAAAAGCTGCACCTGGGAGAAAAAGATGACTAAACACATAAGGAAGCATTTAAAATCCATGGTACCTGCAGGAGAAGAGATTTCAAAACCAGAGTTAGTTCCTAATATCACATCACACGGGACACCTTTCCTGTGGGCCTCAGGTGACAACAGAGAAGAGGCTGGCAGGCTCAGGGGTAGTTAGTTTCAGCTAAACATGAGCTCTCCTACACAAGGACAGACTCGGGGTGTTCTAGAGAGAGCGAGATCCAGAATTCCTTTTAAAGTACTCGTGGAGGTAAGATTGTGCCGAATACCGACCTACCTTGAAATCTATTGATCCCAGCAGGTAGCACGCACATTTGATGATCAGTAAGCTGGTGTTGTCTCAAATTTCAAACCAAAAGCAAATCATGGGGCAGAGTCAGGGAGGAATATCAAGGGCCTGGGGTGGGGGACACCCTGAAAACTGAATTAGGTAGTGTCAAATACCCCATATTTGAGGATACAGCTAAGAACCCAGTGAAATGACTGAGATCACCAGAGATAGAAAGCCATTCTGGGAGAAAACTTACATAATTCTGTTAATTAGCTCTCTCACTCATAGCAAATTTTTATATTTTCCTCATGCATGCAATAGTTTTGCCCTGGCCGGATCTTAGCAATGACATACAACTACTAACATTTATTACTTTGTCTTGATTATTTTTATATTTGAGGGGATCACCAAAAGGATATGAAGAGTGACAGATTAAAATATTATGAAATGTTTTTTAAAGAGTTTGTTTATTGTCAGAGAGATAGAGCATAAGCGGTGGGGGGTGGGGTGGTAGGCAGAAGCAGGCTCCCTGCTGAGCATGGAGCCCAATGTAGGACTCGATCCCAGGACCCTGGAATCATGACCTGAGCTGAAGGCAAATGCTTAGACAACTGAGCCACCTATGTGCCCCCAAATTTTAAGAGAAATGAAGAAAATTGCCCTGAACATCAAAATTACTTTTCTGACAAAGTGTATATATGTAGATAGCATTCAACTTGCTTTAAAAGCAGGATGAGTTAGAGGCACATCTTAGGCATAAATGTTCTGTGGTAGAACAAAAACTTCACAACGTGTACATTGGGGGATAGGCATGAGAATGATTCCTGAGTAAAAATAATAATATAATTTCAGTATGGTTAATAATAATACTTGCCACAATGCATGCATTCAGTATACTAAGCTTTGTAATAGGTATTTAATAGGTATTCTTATATCAAGTTTCTAATGATTCTTTCAAAATAGTTACTATTCCTGTTTTAACCATGAGGAAAATGAGTTCATAGAGGAGATATGACTGCTCCAGGTAATTAAGCTTATAGGTAACAGAACTGGGGTTTTAAAAAGGTGTTTCTGAATCTAAAGCCCCGGATTTCTCTACCACATTAAGAAGCCTATCTGGGGAGTCACCTTAAGTCCTCCAAATCTGAGGTAAGCCATAAAGTTTGTCCAAAGTTTTTTTTTTTTTTTTTTTTCTCAAGTATCCAGGATACTTAAGCACACAATGGAAACTTTGACAGATGAATCAGCATCTTAGTGAAGCTGAGAGAATCATAAACACCCCTCACATCAGATGTCAAAAAACACCAATCCAAACCATCTGGAAAATGCTTTAGCAGTTCCTTCAGGGCCATACTTAGTAAACTTTCCTTTAGGACCTCTTTTCCATGCCATATTCACTTGGGAGGAATCAGAAAACAGATGGAGAATAGTGGTAACTCGTCATTTAACCTGGATCTGAGCAGACGACGCAAATGAAACTATGGAAAAAGGTGTGTGTAATTGGCGTGATAGGAATTGTCACATCTGCGCCAAAGGCCCCTTGACAGTTTGCTCCTGACCTTGTTGTAAAAGAAGAAAAAGATTTTCTTCTTTCAGGAAACAATCTCCTAACACATGGAACTGGCCTGAAATCAAGCACGTGGAAACAAGAAGAGAAAGAAAAGAAAAGAAAAAACAGAAAAGAAGAGAAAAGAAAAGAAGAGAAAAAAAAG
>NW_027397066.1:103781469-103856603 GCF_003265705.2 Callorhinus ursinus
AAGGGCAAAGCTGCCTCAGAGAAGGGCTGTGGAGTCAGAGGTGAGCAAAGCAGTAGACTTGCAAGGCCAGTATCACCACCCAGGGTGCCTCCTGCCCAGCACTGCTTTCACTGGGACCCAGTTCCACTCCAGCGGAGAAGCTACTCCAAACAGACCTACCAACTGCTCCATTTTCTGACTGGGCTTTTTTTCAGTTCAGTTCTTTTAAATATTTCTATCTTCAATTATTTTTTTATTTAACCACTATTAATTCACCAATTTCAGCTTAATGAACCCTTCCTGAGTAAACGCATTAGTGAATTAGATCTCATCAGATTTTTTCTTCTCTCTTAAAGTACTGAGTGAACAAATGCAATTTATTGATTTATGGTGTGAATTAACAAAATGTTCCTATTACATTAAACCAGAGTAAACTTGAGGGATGCAGCAGTAAAGCACCTTCTTCTTCTTCTTCTTCTTTTTTTTTTTTCTTTTTGCTTCCAAATGCTTATCTGATTTTTTCAGTGGGGTAATTTTTTTCTTGTCTATAGATAAAACTCAAGAATGACCCATGACATTTCTGATCATTTATAGGGAATATAATCCCATTTTCTCATAAAATGTGCATCTAAAAATATATAAATTCAGTATTTAAAATGCTCAGACTTGAGATTTTCAGTTTCAGGGTAGTGGTACAGAGTTTGTAGGAACATCACTTCTACCCTTAAATAAAGAAAAAAGCTGAAAAAAACCTGCAAATATTAACAACTTTTCTTGCATGTGTTAGAGAAATGAGGTTTTAGGGGAACAAATTAATCTGAAGTCTGGAGAAAGACATGCTATGAGAAATAGAATCTGATTTTAAACAGTAAATCTTGTGATGTATATAACATTTGGCACTAAAATATTCATAAGCTCTTTTTTAAAATTCTTGTTGATAAATTGATAAATCTATTACAACTGAACAAATTTTATTAAAATTTAACAAATTTCTTTGCTTCTTTTCAGACTCATTATTTACAGACATAATAAACCCAGACAAGTAAAAGATCCTTTCTGCTACTTACAACTTTGTATATCTATTAAGGTTTTGATTTTCACTATCTTTTTCATGTGGCTAGACATTTTACTAATTTACTAGACTCAATATCTTTGATAAATAAAACACATCCCATTGTCTTGCATATACATTTGAACATTTCTGCTATTATACTTCTAGTATAGTTTTAATCACCATATTAATGATAATTTGTATTCAGAATAATTACTACTTCACAGAGCAAACTGGGAGGTAGGTGTTTGGTAATTGTTTGTCTCACAAAACATGTTAGTGGACCAATAATACTCATAAGCATACATGATATGCTGTCCTACATACTCTCACATTTCTTCTACATCTTTTTGAAGTGGCAAAAATGAACGTATCCATCAATATGATCCATAAGAATAAGCACTCTGTAACATCATAAAGAAGTAAATAAATATACACACACACAAACATAATCAATTACTTAGTGAGCAATGTGTCAGTATTCTATCTCACTTAGAAAGTATCTGGTTATCAAAATAATATCCATAAATTACCTTTATTTAATATTAGTTTGAGATCTTAAAGTAACTAAGGGTCTTGGAAATTACATTTAAGCTCAATGCTTCTGAACCACTCTTCATATAAAATGTGTTTATAATTACACATAAATTTAATTCAATATAATTTAACCATTTTCAACATCATAAATATGTAGATATTATCTTATCTCAACTAATAGGTAAACCAGTATACTAAGTTTAAAGACTCAACAAGTTAACTAGTTTCTTAAAGAAAATACAAACCTTATTTTTTTAAAAATTCTATTGTACTCTAAACAGAGGAAAAATATAGCTATTCTCTTGAAAGAAAAAAAATATTAAATTTGTCTGACTTGTCCAAAGTTTCAACTTTTCTTATATTTATTTGAATTCTTATATAAAACTTCTGAGTTAGCAGTTTCCGAATGAAGCAATCTTTTAAAAGGCTATCAGATTTAAAGAATTAGATGCTTATTTTCTTTATATTTTAGATATTTGGTGGGGACTATTAGATTTATGTAAGTACATAAAAAATCGCTTTATACTAGTCAGAACATAGCTTGTTTTTTTAGTAGTAATAATAATATTTAATATTATCTATGAAAGTGGGAAAATATTTCATACTCACACAAGAAAAGGTAAAAGTTTTTCTGAGTTATAGGCCTACAAAGTGCTTATAGTTTCATTTGTCCAACCTCAGACATGGAAAACAAGTAAATGCTAAGTACAAAACTAATTGGATTAGATTAGCAGAGAGCCATTCTTACTTCTGGATGGCACAAAATATTTTCCTAATCGATTTGATCTCACAAATAAAATAAGCAAAATAATCAAAGTTGGACTTATAGATTATATTTTCTATTCTTCCTCCTCCAACAGAAAATAGGTATCTTTTAATGCAAATAAAATCGCCAAATTGTCATAAACCAGATTCCCAAACCCTGCTGCCATTAATGAGGAAAGATTTATTGGCCTTGAACAGATCAGATTTTTACTTAGAGTTCTCTCTATGTGCAGTGGAAATGAACTCAGTGTTTTGAGACAAGACAGACTCACTAGCTCCTATTGTAGAAAGAGACACAGCAATGAGCATGACTTAGACAAAAGAGGGAAGGAATAACAGACTTAACCAGAAACAAAAACAAAAAAAGAAAACAAAAGACAGGAAATTAGAGTATCAGTAACAACAACAAAAACTAAAGAAATAGAATGTTAACAAAGGTAAAGTTTGGTCCTACTTGGGAATCACTCTGAAAGCCAAGAATATGTGCCCCAGCATAAATTATCTACAAGGTGCACTTTATTTGCCCCATCAGATAAATCCAACTGGAGAACTTCAGTATCTTAGTGGGTTCTGCAGAAGTATCAAATTATAATCCAAAAAATTGAAATTAAAACCATAATTCTCATACAAATGTGGAACGACCATGACAAAGTTTTAGAACTCAATAATGAGGAAGTAAAATCTCAAGCAAGGTTTTAAGAACATTTGAAGAATTGTGTATTTATAAGCATTATTTTTCAATAAGTTAAAAATAAAACAGATCAGTGGCCTACAGAACAATAAAACTATAACCTTTGGAATTATCTTGTCAACTGGACAGAAATGAGCAAATTGACATGTAATCTCTCAGTGTGTGGGTGCTGAGCAGTTAGAAGACAGGTGTGTTCTAGAAAGTTGAATAATCCTCTAGTGGGCCTCATTATGACAGGTACTTTCTTTTTCCTTATTTCCAAGTTTTTAATAACTTCTAAACATGGTAATTCAGTCTCTTTTGTTAGTGGTCGTTGAGATATTTTATTTTTAAAATACAGTCATGTAAAAGGGATTCATACTAGATTTGACTAAAATTGGACTATGTTTCTCAATATGGTCCTTCTCATGTTCTGAAATTATTATCTTTCATTGTCACATTATTCAAGATTTTATCCTTATACACTAATCATTTAAAAAAACACAAAAATGTGGGACAAAAATTGATTTTAATGTAATCCAATTTGAATTTTCAGACTTTTCTTTCTTTCTTTCTTTAAAGATTTTATTTGTTTGTTTGACAGAGAGAGAGGGAACACAAGCAGGGGAAGTGTGAGAGGTTGAAGCAGGCTCCCCACTGAGCAGGGAGCTCGAAGCGGTGCTTGATCCCAGGGTCCTGGGATCATGACCTGAGCTGAAGGCAGATGCTTAACAACTGAGCCACCCAGGCACCCCTGAATTTTCAGACTTTTCTAATACAAAGACCAATGTCTCCTATTTAGGGAATAGAAGATAATTATTGCAAAACCAATAAAATTTAGGGCTGCATGGTGGCTCAGTCAGTTAAACGACCAACTCTTGTTTTGGCTCAGGTTATGCTGTTAGATCTAACCCTTGTCTGGCTCTGCACTCGCGGGGAATCTGCTTGAGATTCTTTCCCACTGCCCCTTCACCCACTCTCTCAAATAAGTACATCTTTATTTATTTATTTATTTATTTATTAATATTTTATTTATTTGACAGAGAGGGACACAGTGAGAGAGGGAACACAAGCAGGGGTAGAGAGAGAGGGAGAAGCCGGCTTTCCGCCGAGCAGGGAGCCCAACGTGGGCCTCGATCCCAGGACCCTGGGATCATGACCTGAGCCGAAGGCAGACGCTTAACAACTGAGACACCCAGGCGCCTCTCAAATAAGTACATCTTTAAAAAAATATGTAACCCCCCAAATTTAGTAATCTATAGTAGATAATAAAGAGGCAATACAAATAAAGTATTAGAGGATCACACAATTTAATAGACATGCACAATTCACCAGAATTTTTGATATATATGTATATACATGTAACATGTATATGTATAATATGTAGGTATGTATCTATGCAACATATATGCCTCATATATACCTACATATATATCAAAAATTATATTATGCATATCAAAAATTGTATATACTTAAAAATAGATGTGTATGGTGCATACATATATATGTGTATATAAAAATTTATATATAGCATACATATAATACATAAATTTCGATATTTAGCATATTTTACATATATATATTATAAATTTACTATATATATAAATTTAGGGGTTCCATACTATTATTTATTACTCTTATTAGATATTAACACTAATCTTCACTTTTATCATTTTATTTCCTTCAAAATATTATAAATTGGAAGTAACGAAGAATACTCAACTATACAAACACAACAGGTTCATAAAATCACTTTGCAATATCCTGTCCTTCCCTCCTTGGTGACATAAGGAGGCAGGTGTCTCTTTCTGTCATTTACGTCTAGTGTGTTTAAGAAACAGAGAAAGAGAAAATCCCTAGAGTTACCATCAGTAATGAGCCTTTGACACATTTCACATATCAGTCTCATTATTTTGTCAAGAGGCATTGTTCTAAAACAATGGAATCCTGAAGAAAATCTCTTGCCTCTTTGAAGAGAATAGATTCTGAAACTAAAAGAGCATACAAAGAAGGAATCCTAACCTTTATTTTTATTTTTAGGAGCTATTGTTTGTTCTTATCTTAAACTTACACACATAGAGGAACGTGCTTAAATGACGAACTGACCATTTTAATTGAGGGTGATTCCCATATTTGCACTACTGTCCTTTTACTCTTCCTCTTCTTTCTATGAGCATTGAATAAACTGGAAGTCAAGTTAAGTAAAAGTAAGGGAATTTTGTCTATTAATTTCCTACTTCCATTTTTTATTATCCTTGCTTGCATTTCAAATAAGACACTTCCATGCTTATTTCTTAAGAATAATGGCCAGTAAACACCAGTTTAGATGAGGGAGGTGATGGGAGGACTGCGAGTATTTGTCAGTCTTTCCTGCCCTGGTGGAATTCCAAGAAAGATGGAAAGAACATTCTATATTTGATTAATAACAAATTGTTCCTTGAAGATTTTATAAAGTCCAAAAATAAGAAGAAATAAACTGAACTAGGTTAAAAGAGTCTTACACGTTCTCTGAAGGTTTGTTGGAGAATTGCTTTTTCTAAGCAACATTGAGCCTTTTTTTTGATTGGTTGCAGAAAGCTCATTAGGCAAGAAATTCTTAGAATCTCTTTTTGGTTTATAGCAATTAGCTGTTTGTATGCAGTCTTACTTTTTGTAGCAATTAAATTTGTGGAAAAATCATCTGTTAAATTATCTTCAGATAATATTCACAAAACTACCAGCAATTGTTTTCCTATAACTAAGTCTTTGTTATTGCTTTGGCCATTGTGTTGTTGTTGTTCTTACAAAATAATTTTTCCATGTAAGAAGGTCAATTTCCCATTGTTGGTGAAGTAAATCAGAGACTGGAAGGATGGGATTATACATGCATTATATATGCATTTCCCTCCCTCTGGTGGGTTAGCTGGGAAAGACAATGAGGTGGTCTGACTGACCCAAATTATCTTGTGACTTGTCATTTAAATACCATTCCCTGTGAATGCTGTGTTTCTTAGAAGAAGGAAATCAAATAATGTTCTTTTGAATACTGACAATTTAATTCATATTCATGAGTTTTCAAAAACGATTTTCAGGTTATTAAGATAGATTGAGCCGGATTCTTCCAAAGAGAAGGGACACACCTTCTAATTATTGAGCCACTCAGGCACAAAAGAATATTGTATATCTATCCATATCCATATTTTTATTCATTTGTATCTATCCACAAGCAGCCACCTACTTATATCTATTAGAGCGGACTCTGGAATTTCTCTCCACACTATACCAGTTTCTTTTCCTCTCACTTCTTTTGCTAGTATGACTCTAAGAAAAGGGAACAGTTAATACCACCTTGGAACAGAGAAAGACATGATAGAAGGTAATTTCCTTCCAGGGGGAAACAATTGAAAGCCTACCAGTTATTTCAGTGGACTGGGAAAGGAGAGGAACATGAAACAGGAAGTGATAAGGTACCATAGTCTTTCCTTACTATCTTGAAAATCAACCTTGGGTAGCAAGTATGGAGCTGGGCAACATCTAGATAAATATAACAAGGCAACTGTGGATATCAAATTTCCAGGCCTGTTTCTCACACACATCTTGTGTGGCTGATCACTTGAAGAAGTCCAACATTGGCTCAGGATCATGCACAGATGGAGATGGACAAATGACCTGGGGGCCGTGTTCTTGGTTTCTGCAGCCTGCAGAGGGGTGAGAATTATTGGTGTTTGAAGTTCCTACTTCTTTGGTGAGAAAATAAGGAGATGTTGAAATGATCAGTACGACTCGTGGAGGATCATGGAGGATCATGACTGCCTACAGTCTGAACACAAACAATATAAGGGACAAAGACGTTCCAAAGTCAGTGGGCATCTCAGATTATGCAGTTGATCAGGGGCTGTCTAAAGCAGGCCCTGAAATCAAAGAAGATCTTAGGCAGAAAACTTAATAATTATGTTGATGAAAATGGTAGGTATTCATCCTTTCTGATGGCTGAGTAATATTCCATTAGATATATGACACGGATGGGACTGGAGGGGACTATGCTAAGTGAAATAAGTCAAGCAGAGAAAGACAATTATCATATGGTTTCACTCATATGTGAAACCTAAGGAATAGCACGGAGGAGCACAGGGGAAAGAAAGGACAACTGAATGGGAAGAAATCAGAGAGGGAGACAGACCATGAGAGACTCTGGACTCCGAGAAATAAACTGAGGGTTACAGAAGGGAGAGGGGTGGGGGTGGGGTAGCCGGGTGATGGGTATTAAGGAGGGCACGTGTGGTGATGAGCACTGGGTGTTATACGCAACTAATGAATCGTTGAACACTACACCAAAAACTAATGATGTACTATATGTTGGCAAGCTGAACATAATAATAATACAAAAAAAATCCACACTAATCAAAAAAAAAAAAGAAAAGAAAAAAAGAAAGCCTCCCTTTTTCCTTACCCCCAACTCGCAGGTATATAATCAGTCACCCCTCACAAGCCCGGGGCAACAGCTCTTTCTGCCCACGGGTCCTATTCCTGTGCTTTCATAAAATCACCTTTCTGCACCAAAAAAAAAGAAAAGAAAAGAAAAGAAAGCATCATATTGAAACCCAGCTAGTACGTGGGGCTTCTTCCTCTACAAGATTATAAAAACTCCATCTACCTGAATATCATCTTACAGAAGAACACAGGGAAGCTGGGAACGTCTGTCTTTACTTTTATGTTTAACAAAATGCTCTGGAGTTTCAAATGAAATCAAATGACACATACTTTAATGTATTTTTCATGGACAAATTTCAGTAAGTTTTTATCTCAGCAATTTTATTCAAACCAAGACATTCCAAAGAGAAGATTGAAACTGGAAGAGATTTAAACTGAAAGAGACTAAAGTATTGGCACATTTTAAAAGTCTCTTCCCTCCTCAATCACTATTCAGGAGAAGTAAGGCTCATGTGGAACAGTAAATAAGACCCAGAAGTGAATGGAGCTGGCTTTTCTTTCCCCACCTGGACGGTGGTAGGTGTAAATATGTGATCTCACTATATAAACAAAACACATTTGAGAAGCTGGAAATTTGTGTACATGGTAGAAGATAAAGGAAGATATGTATTTTAATAGAAAGTTTTTGAAAAACTATTTAAAAAAAATCTCGGAGGGCCAAATTGATATATTTCTTTGGTAGAAAATTTAGAAATGTAGAAATTCACATAGAAGAAAATAATTCATGGATATATTGTATGGTAACCTTATTTGGAATAGTGTTGATGAAGAATAGTACTATAATTCAGACCATTTAATAATGAGAGCCACAAAATTACTGTCATTTTAGTAGCCCTTCTTTATTAGTCACACTTTGGACAAATTTAAGCTCCTTTTACACAGCCAATAATTCTGCTTTGAGCTATTTTTAGGATTTCCTTTGTGTCTTTGAAAGTACTTTTGCTGAGTATAAAAATGCACCCTTACATTAGTTCAGCTTCTTTGTGATTAATTAGTGCTGGATTTGTACGCATTTCTTGAAAAGTGAAGTCAAAAGAGTCATCATCTGCAGATGAGACTGATTTTATAGGTTATTCAACTATTTATCAGAAGAGCTAGAGCAACCTCTGGTGTCTCCTGACTATCGGTCAGTGTTTTTTCCAACATACTGTCCAGCCAATAAGTTCCTTATATATAGTATTCAAGTTCAGCCCAAGTTAGGACTTCAGGAGCATGAGCCTTACTCACCTCTGGGGATGCCTGGGAAACTCCATCTCTCACTGTTGATCATTGGCTTCTGATGACAGAAGAAATCCTCCCAGAAACAGCCCAAATATATGGCATGCATGCTTCTTTTATTGAAGTTCAAGCTGATTTTGCAAAGCTCCCAGTAGAGATGAACCAGTGAACACTTTGTCACTTGTTTCCTTAGACTTCATAGGGCAGACAGTGTAACACAGGCTTTGTTAGTTGGTAAGAGAGTCTCCCATAGAAGCTTCTCTTCCCGAAACTTTCTCTTTTCCACTGTCATCCCCACCTCCTTCTTCTTCTACTCTCTTTCTAACCCCTCTGCACCACTTCAGTTTAGTGTTTTCTCTTCAGTAGGAATTATTACCTCTCCCTATACTAACAGAAGAAACTCTTAAATTCCAAAATGGCTCCCCTAATAGAATGGTGGGGATTGTAGATGTCTTAGTTCAACCCTCCACACAGAAATAAGTAGAGCTGGGGTACCTGGGTGGCTCAGTCAGTTAAGTGTCTGCCTTCAGCTCAGGTCATGATCCCAGGGTCCTGGGATCAAGCCCCACGTCGGGCTCCCTGCTCAGTGGGGAGTCTGCTTCTCCCTCTGCTTCTGCCTCTAACACCCCACTTGTGCTCTTTCTCTCTTTCAAATAAATAAATAAATAAAATCTTAAAAAAGAATAAGTAAAATAGAGTTTTCAAGCATGAGACTTAAGTATGAGCAAAATTAAACAGTTTTTTTTTACTGTTATGTATTAAACTGTTTACTTTCCTGTATATCCTCATGATATACGTATGAACATTTGCAAATAATTTCTTAGCTATTTAATGTTATAAGTACCATAATGTATTTTTCAAAATGGAAGTTAAAAAGGGTTAATGGAATGTGTGTCCTTATCACAAAGAGCATGTTATCCATATAAAAGTGATTAAAGAGAGGCTAACAACAGATAACTGTCTCATAGTTTTGGTTTTCTGTACAAATCATGACATGACACTAACTGATAGCATTGATGTTTCACATCTGACTGCCTTCATATTCCCAAAACAGGGCAGCAGCAATACCATCAATTATAATTTGAATTCTGAATACCATCACAGATGTTGTTCAATAAGCATAAAAAGGATAATTTTCTGGACCCCAAATATAATATTTTTTCCTAAAATTCCATCTTTACTCTTTAATGTGATACTCTAACAGTTCAAATGGAATAAAATATAACAGTACTTGAATGTATTTTCCATGTATAAATTTGCTTCAATTTTTACCTTAAGAAATGTTAATATGGATTTAACTTTAGTAATTAGACAAATAGCACTGTAATTGGTATGTAAGATTTCCTAGGCGTATTATATGTACATAAAACAATAGTCAAAATAATAGCAAGAAAGAGCAACAAACTCAAAATGACTTAAGCAAAACCAAACCAAAAAAAAAAAAAAAAAGTAAAGAACAACCACAACAGAAAAGATAATTTATTTATTGGCATAACTGGGCAGATTGTCTTTAGCTTGGCTGCATATGTAGGCTTAAACAACGTCATCAGCACTCTGTTAGTTTAATTGGTGCTTAGCTCTGACTATATGCTGGCAGATTCAAGTCCAGTAGATATGGCTTCTTTCCAATAGAAACTCCCGATTTGCCACTGGCTTTTACTGGCCTCTCTTGGCTCTTGTGTCCCCACACTGATCACTGTAATTGGAGATGGCTAGGCCACTGAGGTTTCTAGAAACAGGGTAAGGCATGGATTCAGAACAAAAAAATAGTGGTTCCCAAAGGAAATTGGAATACTATGGCAAGAGGAAAGAATAGATGGTAAGCAGGAGCAAATGCTTTTATATTCATTCATTCATTCATTCATTCATTCAATGAACATTTATTATGTGTCTGTTATGGGCAAGACATGATTCATGGCACTGGGAACTAAGCAGTGACTAAAATAAGAAAACCCCTTCCCTCCAGAAACTTTTCTTTGTGTAAGAGGATGGACAGTAAGCAAGTACTTGATAACAGTATAATAGATAAGGCTAAAAGCCATGAAGAAAAATAAGGGAATAGAGAACGGTAGACATTGTTATGTTAAATGAAGTGTCCATTAAACGGTGTTCAGAGAATTCCTAACAATATTAAATTTAGGGTCTACTACTATTTTACCAGTTGTTAGTTAAAATGACATAAGTAGGAGTGCCGGGGTGGCTCAGTCGTTAAGCATCTGCCTCCGGCTCACGTCATGATCCCAGGGTAGTGGGATTGAGCCCCACATCGGGTTCCCTGCTCCGCGGGAAGCCTGCTTCTCCCTCTCTTACTCCCCCTGCTTGTGTTCCCTCTCTCGCTGTGTCTCTCTCTGTCAAATAAATAAATAAAATCTTAAAAAAATAAAATAAAATGATGTAAGTGTAGAGTATAAATCTATTTTTACAAGGCCTAAAAGAAATGTTTCAATAATGTGATTTATAATAATTTATATAGATTTTTCTGCATGTGTATGCACACACACATATATTCCCATATGTATGCGTGTGTGTGTGTGAGAGAGGATTTAGTATGAGAGCCCATGTAATAAAAATTGTACCATGAATTATCTTCAGTGTGAGTTTTATTTGTAATAAATTATCTATGGTAGCTAACTTGTCTTTAGTAGAGAACAACAAAACTGGCCGTTGTATGTATCAACTCTCTGACTTAGGCCAATATGCTCTCCCAAAGGAATAAGTTTTGTTTTGTTTTTTTTTTTTAAGATTTGACAGAGAGAGAGAGAGAAAGCACAAGCAGGGGGAGCGGGAGCAGGAGAAGCAGGCTCCCTGTTGAGCAAGGAGCCTGACACAGGACTCGATCCCAGGACCCTGGGATCAGGACCTGAGCAAAGGCAGATGCTTAATGAATGAGCCACCCAGGCGCCCCTCAAAGAAGTAAGTTTTGAAAAGATTGTTGATGAGTTTACTTTCATTAAAAGGAAAGTAAAATTATAATAAATTCATTTGTGGGCACATATAAAATATTTAAACTTATTGTGAGTCTTAATAGCCCTGCTTTAAAATTTTTAAATATTTCCAAATTGCTATAATGTTTGGAAAAAATTATGCAAACTAATATAAACATTATGTTATATCATAATTTTCCCTTTTGTTTTAAGTTCTAATATGATTTGACATGGCACTTATGCATACCACATAGAAAATGCTCAAAAGTATTTGTTGAATGACTGAACAGATATCTTATAAACTCCAGTTATATCATTCATGGGAAGGTATAAAAACTTCTGTTGGAGTGGTATTTTTGCTTTCATTTTTCATCTTAAATGCCCTGGCAGGCCAGTTTCAGCTTACTAAACAGTAGGTAATGCAACAAATGGTCAGAATAGCATCTTGGAATGAGTTAAGGAAGATTTCTGACACTATTTTGCTCCTGGGAGTAGCATTTTTGTAGTTCTTTTTGTAGAACTAGAATGTGTTTTGGTACTTTAATATTCATATTAATTAATATTTATCAAACACTTCATTGTTCTCAGTACTTTATATGCATTAAAATATAAAATCTTCATAAAACTTTAAGGAGTAAGGAAACCGAGGTACCCAGATGTTAAACAACAACACAGTTCACACAGTTATTGGCTAAAGTCAGGTACAAACCCAGGGAGGGAGTGTGTCTTCAGAGTCAGTGATATTAACCATGTTAATCTTATTCTGCCTATGTCTATCCAATTTTTAAGTAACTATAAAATATTACACAAAGCATTGACTCTTACATAAAAAGTTTGTATTTTCTTGTTCTAGTAACAAAAAATGACCTGACTTTACAAAAAACCAACCAAACAAATAAAACTATGGGCTTCCTATTAAATACGACTAATCTTCTAGAACTCTATAAATTTTATTGAACTAAAAATACTATTAATTTTTTTTAAAGATTTTTATTTATTTATTTGAGAGAGCGAGAATGAGAGAGAGAAAGCACATGAGGGGGGGAGGGTCAGAGGGAGAAGCAGACTCCCCGCCGAGCAGGAAGCCCGATGCGGGACTTGATCCCGGGACTCCAGGATCATGACCTGAGCTGAAGGCAGTCGCTCAACTAACTGAGCCACCGAGGCACCCAAAAAATACTATTAATTTCAAGATCAGGTTTTAGCACACATATCTGGATTACACAGGCGCTCTTGAACTAAGAAATTAAGAAAGTTTTCTGACTTCATGTCTCTCTTGAGCTCACAATATTTTTGTTTTTTTGTGGCCATTATTGTTGCCATTGGTTTTCTGAGCAAACTTTCATGTTTTACACTGAGAGACATACAGGGAAAAATTTATTTTTAATGACAATGAAGAATAATGGTAAAGAATAAATATGAAAACATAAAAATAAAGGTGATTTCTTGAGCTGGACATTGTCTCTCTTTCTCAAGAGAAAATAAGTTGAGAAAAAAAAGCACTTGTTTCTTGGTAAATAGCTTCCATGTAAAGGATGTTGGAGTCCGGGAGATAATATAGCAAACACATTGTGTGTGAGTTACTTTGATCTTTTTGGCAGATGGAAATCTTAACTGATCTTATTTTCATAGTCAGTGGTAGCCATTTGAAAAATAAACATTAGATTAGAGAGATTATATATTTTCAGACTTAACTTTCATTTTATTTTTTAAAAGATTTATTTATTTATTTCAGAAGGTGTGGGTAGGGACAGAAGGCAAGGGAGAGAAATCTCCAAGCAGACTCCCTGATGAGCTAGGAACCTGACATGGGGCTCATTCCCAGGACCCTGAGATCATGACCTGAGCTGAAACCAAGAGTTGGATGCTCAACTGACTGAGTTGCCCAGGTGCCCCACCCAGACTTAACTTTTAACAGCATATTAGAATACTGTACAGACAAAATAGAAGAATCATATATATTTCTTTCTGTATCTAAAAATGCCTGCAACGAATACATGCACTTCAGTAAATTCTTTAAAGGGAGATGTTCGGAATTCCCCTTAGGAATTTACTTCTAGTAGTCCAACAGAATATTTCTTGATAACATTAGTAGAATTTCCAGTTAGTTGTTTTATTTTAAATCTAGCATCTATTATTTTCCATTCCAATTTAAAACCTGCCTAGCATATACAATAATCAATTGTGTTGTATTTCATTTTTAAAAATATTTTACATTTACTTAAAGAACATGCTTACTATAATGCATGTTAATTATACTTCAATAAATAAAGTTCTTTCAAAGTCAATATATTCACATTTGTATTTATTATTTATTTATTTCATTTTCCTTCATGAATAACATATTTTCATTCTTAAATAGCTTCACTTAAGTGCTCTAAATGTATCTTTTATTCCAAACATATCCTCACAGATGTTTGCCATCCACTCATTTTGAGATGTGATAATTTATTGGACATATATGCTCCACTATTGGAGAATAATCCAAACAATTTTACAGCAAGTCAGCCCCTTGGGTTTACTAGGTGGCCTTTTAATAATCAGGCAAATAAAAGAGAGTATTTCTCTCTGATATATCATTCTTGATGGTTTGTTATAGAAAATAATTAGATTAGTATTTGAGGAGCTGTTCTTCAGAGCACAATGTTGATTATTATTCAGTAATTGCTGATGTTACAATGATTCTTCCAGAAGTTATGAAATTGAGACATTTCTAGGCAGTTTCTCTATATACCCCATTCTACAAAAGATCTTGAATGGTGTGAATGTTTCCTGCTAACTGATAGCATCACACAAGTAGAGACTGTTTTTAATGTCCTGCCCTGTTTGCTTCTTGGGGCTTTAAAAGGAATTTTGCAAACATTTTAAAGATTTTTTTTCATTTTGTAAATTAACCTTAAAATTTGATGCAGTGTAAATTAAAAAAATATCTTTCACCTACTTTCTTCTTTTATATACTATTATCGCAGTGTGTCTTTTATTGAAATAAAAGGGGTCAAAATATTTGAATATATTTCTATTCATTCATTTAATTGTTCAACAACTATTTATTCAGTACCAACATAGTATGAGACACTTTCAGCCAAAGTAACATACAGAAAGATATGTGAGACACTTCCTTATTTTCCTAACTTTAGAGTGTAATGAAAAGATAGGGAAATAAATCAATTATTGTAATGCAGGAGAGAACACTAAAAGAAAGCTAATACAATGCAGTGGAAGTGTTAGCTAATGCTATGGTGGTAATCATATTGTAATATATAAATGTATCAAATCAATACATTGTACACCTGAAATTTACAAAATGTTACATGTCAATTATATCTCAATAAAAATAATAATTAAAAATAGAGAAAGACAATAAAGTAGCCATTTTTTCAAAGGTGCTTGCTCAAATCAGTCACAATTCTCTGAGACTTGCCTTCTCTTCGTATCACCCCTTCTTTCCACTCCCTTGGGCAATTGTGTATTAGAGAACCTAGATTTCTTGGCATTGCTTGGTTGGATCCACGATGGAGATTTGTCATAGGTGGAATTTGGATATAGAATCTTAAGATTCAAAGAAACTGGGTTGGTCATTTGAAGTGGAATATCAAATCTGGGAACTCTTTGGGTGCTCAGGTTCAGGTAGAAGCAGAAAAGAAATTTCTAGTAACTAAAGAGAATTAAGCAACTATGAAAGGAAAAGGTCTTTTGAGAGATTGTGGTAGATAACAAAGGGATATAAAAGGGATATGATTAGATTATTGAAGACTGTCTAATTCCTCTTTGCACTATCATGTGAAACCCAGAATATCTCCTACACTTTGGTGAGACTCAGCTTACTATCTTTCAAATTTCCCTGCAAGTGTTTTTGTTGTTGCTTAAGCTATTTCAAATCAGTTTCTATTTGAGAACAAAAGAACACAGACTAATATGTGAGATGTTATTTGAACTAACTTAAATTTTTTATAGAATTTTAAAATGTCCATTGAGCACTATACTAGAAGCTCTATATGTGCCCCATTTCACTCTGAGAAAGGTATAACTCTTAGCCCATTTTACATGAGGAAATGGACACTTTGAGAGGTAGCAGGTGAAGATACAGGATTTGTGTTTCTGTCTGCCACACAGCAGAACCCAAGTTTTTCATCACTGAACACTACCATCTTTCAAACTTTGTAAAGGATGGAAATTTTCTAATTTCTTTATTTAACAATGCAAAAATTCTCAGATGTTTAATAAAACTAAAGCAATATTTTCTCATGCAAATGAGTACAGAAGTTAAAATAATTACAATTTGTAAAGGGTTTTAAAATTCAAAGAACTAACATGACTTATGTGTTCGTAGGAAGCTGAGAATAGGGTTCCAATGCTAGATTCCTTGGTGGTGAATTTACTTAACATCTGTAAGCCTTGATTTCCTTTTCTGCAAAAGGGTCAATTATGTCATTTATTTAAAGAATTTTCTGAAAAACTTAAACCTGAACACACAGGGTAAATGAGTATTTCATGTACTAGGGATACATAAACACACAATAAACACAATTGTTTCTTTGCCTTATTTTCTTTCTTTGTTATATATTTTTTAAAATTCTTATATAGGCAATATTTATTTTCTTAAAATCTCAAGACATCTTTTTTAAATTTTATTTTTTTATGTTATGTTAATCACCATACATGACATCGTTTTAATAATTGATTAAATATGTACTATATTTCAGGTACCTGCAAAGTACATAGGTTATTTCATATAACCCTCTAAGGCTATGTTGTACGTGCCATTTACATTTTATAAAAAAATATTCTGAGTCTTAGGGTGTTTCAATAATGTTATTTAAGGTCATTTGTCAGTTAAATGTAGGGCTTGGGTTTAATATACTTACATAGACATGTGTTTATATCCCAACCTATCACTTACTAGCAGACATCCTGCATAGAAAACATACAGAAGGCCTACATTAACTTCTGATTTCCTGTTCCATCTTTTCCTTATTGAGGAACTGAGTATGATCCAACTAAGATATATATATATATAAGAATAGCATTAGGCTAGTGTGTATTTGATTCTGTGTATCATGTTTTACTTTATGCCATGTTTTATTCTCTGTAGTGTCTATTATTTTGGCAGCAGAATCTTGTATTACCCATTTGCTTATGTAACCTGCCTGTAAAATAGTCTTTTAGAATTAATTCATTTCTGTAGATATATTCCCTTCCAATATGCTCTGGGAAATGTTTATTATTACCATGTAAACTTTGATTTCTTTAACCGTCCATGTAAGTGTACATTACTATGTACAATTTACTATGAACAATTTTCTTTTCATGATATAATGTTGACAACAGTATTTTAACTCTTTCTTGGCAGAAAGAATTACATTATCAATCAAAAAAATTATATTATCATCAATCTCATTGGTCAGAAACCCAGTCTCCATAATACTTCACGGAGTTCAAGGCATGGTTTCTCAATTACTTCATGACACATATTGAATATTTTATATAATTTTATATATTAGCCTGAGGAAAATGTTATGAAGACTTGAACTTACACAGTAACAGACAGGAGGAGATGGAAGGTGGATTTGAGAGATATTTGAAAGATGTAATCTAATGGGTGACTAAAGGAGAAGTACAAGAAAGGGGACTTGTCAGAATGACAACTTCCTGAGTTACCTGAGGACAAGAACAGGAGGAAAAACAGAATCTTTGTTTTGTTTTGTTTTTAGTTAAAAATTATGAGCTTAATTCAGTTTTGACAAGTTGGACATATTCTTATCACCAGTTGGATGTACCAGTTTGGAAATCAGAGAGAAGGCTGAGTTAAAAAAATACAGGTTGAACATCAAATCAAATTTTAGAGATATAGAGTAAGAACAGAAGATGAAAAAAAATTAAGCTATCTAATTTTAAGAATGTTTTATCCTTGTATTCAAGAAATATTTCTGAATAAAATGTTGCTTCATCAACATAGGGTAAAAGAAGTAGTTTTTTTTCTTTCATGTTTGAAACATATATATTTTAATCAATAAGACAGCATGATCTTTTGAAAACACTAGCATGTACAAACAAGAAAATGTCATAGGCAAAGAAAAAATAGATTTCCAGACTTCTAAATTCAGGACATGTTTTCATAATATATTTTAAGATATAAAAAGTGAACCTATTCAGTAGATATTCATCTCAGTTATCTACCACTGTGAAAACAAAATAAACTTATGACTTAATATCAGAACCATCATTTATTTACTCATGATTTTACAACTTGCTTGATATTCAGTGGAGCTTGCCTCTGTCCTATCTGGGATCACAGTCCTGTCAGCTGAAAGGTGCTAGAGAACCCATTTCCAAGATCATTCACTCACATGGCTGGCAGGTCCATGTTGGTTGTTGACTGGGCACTCTGCTGAGATTTTAGTTGTCTTCCAAGTAAGCCTCTTCATGTGGCTACTTTAGCGTGGGTCCTGGAAAAGAAAAACAGAAGTTGCTATTTACCTTAAAACTTTCATTGTATTCTATTGGTCAAAATAGTCCCAAGCCCAGCTCAGATTCAAGAAGAATTTTTGGTAGTGGAAGTAACAAAGAATTTGAGGCCATCTTTAATAAATGCAGTCTGCTTTCTGCCATAAATTATTCCCATCCGTCCCACATATCAACTCCCCAAATTTTCAAAACCTCACAGATTATAGCACTGAGGTCCAGGATCTCATTATCTAAATCAAATTCAGGTGAAGGTTGCATGCCATGGGTGCTGCAGTTCCTCTCAATCTAAAGATCTGTGAACTACAGAGGAAAATGAGCTAGCCCTGGTACATGCAACATACAATTATGTGTATGGGCCAGGAAAATAGACAGCCCAGTTCAATTACAGGAAAAGAGAGAGGCATATTGCAATGACTTATCCATAGATTTAAAAATCTATCTGGACACATGCTGTCAGTTCCTCAGTTAGGGCATAGTCATTCTCCCTGGAAGAATTCTCTTGGTTCTGTTGTCTGGGCACTTGACTAATACCTTTGAGTTATCTTTTCTATGAGAATTGGCATGTGATTACAGCTAAGCAGCTTTTAAACTGGCTCCCTTCCCATACAAAATCAGAAGTCCAAAGTTCTCTTCATTTTGAACCAGTGCTTATCTTTCAGTGAAATCTTATAGTTTCTTTTAAAATGTTGTGGTCCTGTGTAGCAATTAAAATTCACCCAATTAGACAAAATTCACAAGTACTAAACTTTTTAACCTGTCCTAAGTTCAAGATCGCACCTTGGATTTGATCTTTGCCCTGAGACCTTTTCTTATGAGGAGAAATTTTACTTCCTGAAGAGGTTGAGAATGAGAAAAAAATTTACTTCCAAACCTAGTACATCACATTTCTTTATAGTTTCTCTAAATTTGTTTGAAGACTGAACAGTTCTGTTTTGTGCAGAACAAGAAGTTCCGTTTCTGTGTAGCTACAAGAAGCCAGGTGGCACTCTAAAATTTTGCCTGGAAATCGCTTTAATCACGGATTCATTAGGAATCTTTTCTATCTTCCATGTTATCAGATTATGGTGTTACTAAACTTTCCACCTATAAATAACATAAAAGCCCCAATTAACAATTTCCTTATTTTTCTTTCAAACCTTCAAGAGTCTCCTTGAGGTCTGTTAGGAGCCTGCTCATCACCCCTCCCTCCATCCTCACCCCCATGTCTGTTGTAAAACCAATCCACTGATTTTGAGTTTGTTTACAGTACCATCACACTACTAAGTTCCAAATTCTGTTTTGGTTATCAATGACTGTGTAAACCAAGCCAAAATGATTCTTATGGATTTAAAATAACAACAATCACTTATTTTTTCATGATTTTGTGATTTAGATGGGATTTGACAGAAACAGCTTATCTATTCCAATGGTGTCAGCTGAAGAATTAATTCCCAAGATGGTCCACTCAAGAGCAGGAAATTTGGTGCTAGTTCTTCTCTGGGAGGGCTGATTCTCCTCAGCACTAGCCCTTCTGTGGTGTTCCTGGAGTTTCCTTATGGACTGACTGCTGGGTTTTAAGGAGGAGGAAGCAAAATGTATTGCTTCTCTAAATGGCTGAATCTGGTAACACATCATTTCCAAAATATTCTGTTGGTCAAAACAGGTTCAAGAGCATGAACAAATAGACTCAACTCTTTGTAAGGAAGTTATAAAAAAAAAATCTATAGCTTTCTTGTATCTACTCAAGTGTTTAAATCCATTTTACTTCAACATTTCTCACCTTCCAGAGTACCTGGGTGACTCAGTGGGTTGAGTATCCAACTCTTGGTTTCAGCTTGGGTCATGATCTCAGGGTCCTGGGATTGAGCCCCACGTCGGGTTCTGCACTCAGCTCGGAGTCTGCTTGTCCCTCTCCTTCTGTGATTCCTCTCCCTCTGTCTCTCTCTCTCTGGAATAAATAAAATCTTAAAAAAAAAACAAAACACTTCTCATTTTCCACTAATGCTACAAAAGATACTATATTTTATTTTCAAGCAATTTACATCATAAGTAAGATCAAAACACTAAGATTGGAAATCTGGTTTTGAATTTTGTGTAACTCAGCAAAACCTATGAGTTAAGCAACTACCTGAAAATTTTAAGATACATATTTATGCATGACAATTCCATTTCCTGTTTGTGGTTGGTGAGAGAAATGATCCAACATGATTTGTCTGTATACTTAGATCAGGGCTAGAGAAACCTAAAGCCACCCAGAGCAACCTAATAATTTGGTAACCAGGTTAAGTTGATTATTTTATACCATTCAAAACCATTCTCATTAAATATTTTTTCAACATTTTGTTTCATGGGAGTTGGGGACAAACTGTCTTTCTATTAAAAACTCAATATGGAAATAGCTTCACATAACTTGCTTCAACTAGTCAAAGCAAGATCAATTGTTTTCTCTCTTTTTTGGTATATTATGTTTTTCACTTTAATTTAGATTTTTTCCCTCATTCATTGTGAAATTTCACAAAACATGTTGGTAGAATAATGCTTCAAAAAGTCCTGAGAAAATATTTTATTGTTGGCTAGATTAACTCCTGAAAATAAAAGTCATATTATTTTAGTATGGAAATATTCATACAGATGTGTTTATATGTACACATGTGTGTGTTGATTTTAGCAATTTTGAAGGCACTGCCCTGACTATCCAAAACTGAAATTACATTTGTTAAAATTATAAAGAAATGTTATCTTCTCAGTTCTAACTCAACTCTTAGCTACATTATTTCTAAAACCAATTCCCAAAATTTTTTGTCTCCTTTAAATTAAGACACATATTTGCATGATATCATAATTAAAAGTCTCATAACTCATTTTCTGGAATAGTCAAGATATGTTAAAACATTCTCAAGTTTATTGAAATAAACCTTGTTATCTTATAACACATAGTAAAACAACTAAAACAAAGTGGATTTTTCTTCATAATCCTATTATAGGATTGTAATATAGTTTAATTTACATGAACTATTAAACCTTTGATTGAAATTGAAAACTCTTCTGAGTTAGAATGTTAACTGAGTGCAGAATAATTTTCTCTACATTTCAAGAGACAATTATCCTGCATGTTACCTCTTTTTATGATTGAAGTAGACTTGCATTGCTCTCCTTTAAAACATTTTTTTTCACAGACAAGTTATATCAAGTTACAATTGAACCTTTCCTCAGAGACTTCTACTGCTTTAACAACATGAGTTTTCAAACAAAATTTAAGAAATAATTTTCAATGAAATTTCTGTCAGTGCAAGGACTCAAGATATACTATGAGCAGAGAAATACAAAACAAAAGCAAAATAAGATTTCCACTACAATGGAAAAAATTAGGAACACTGAACCCCAAATGTTACAAAGTGTTGAACTAGAATTTAAATAAAAATTTGAAAAGAAAAAAAGTGTGGAACAACTGGCTCTCTCAGATGAAATATTTCAAGTGAGAGGTAGCCATTTGGGAAGTGCACTGGCAGTTTCTTATAAAACTCACTATATATTTACTCTATGACTTAGTAATTCAGCTACTTTGTATTTTCTTAAGGGATATGAAAATATTTCTCCACAGAAAGGCTTAGGAAAGAATATTTACAGCAGATTTAGTCATAACAGCCCAAAACTTGAAATAATCCAAACATATATCAAGAGAATGGATAAATTATGGTATGCCTATAAATTGAATGTGACCCAGTGATAAAATAAGAATCAATTAATGATACACACACTGACATGGGTGAATTTCCAAGTTGTTATATTATGTAAAAGATGTCAGATACAAAACAATAACAAAAAAGATAAATGAAGAACATTAAAATTTCAAATACATTTGATCCTAAGCACTTTATAAATGATGGAAAAATCTTTATTTTTTAATATACTAACACAAATATTTTCCATAGGAAAAATAATAATTGCAGGCAAAAAATCTGTTTTTTAGAATCTGAGTATAAATTATTTTTAAAAATCAGTATATTTAGTTTTAAATTCTTACAATTTTGGTGTGTTCTGACCTTCTCTGTGAGGCTCAAGATGAAAAATGTCTCTTTTGAATTTCTTTCAGAAAATGGACTCATCAGAAAAATAAGAAAAACAATCATTGACAGTATTCTGACAGAGAATGAGTAGCTGCTTACAAAGCAGTTATGCTTAATCTTTTGGGGTCATGGGTTCTTTTAATAACTTATGGGTTTATTTAACAACCACATAGTGAGTGCCTGCTGTCTACCAGGTCCAAGCCTGGCTTCATAGATACAAGCCCTGCTGTCACACAAGGCTCTGAGCTCAGAAGTACCTCACATGTAGTCTAATGCCGTGGTATAACTCTCTTAAAATTCTTAGTAATTTTTTAACAAGGAACTCCACATTTTTATTTCACACTAGACCTAGCAAATTATGCAACTGGTCCTAACTGATCCTGTGTTGTACATGAGTGCTGACCTCAGGAACATCCAGTCTACTTGAGAGAGAAAAGAAGTAGACAAATAAACCTATAATTAAAAATTGCAGTGAGTAGGGCACCTGGGTGGCTCAGTTGGTTAAGTGACTACCTTTGGCTCAGGTCATGATCCCGGGGTCTCGGGATGGAGTCTGGAATCGGGCTGCTTGCTCAGCGGGGAACCCGCTTCTCCTTCCCCTCTGCTTGTCCTCTCTCTCTGTCAAATAAATAAATAAAATCTTAAAAAAAATAAAAAAATAAAAACTGCAGTGAGTATAAACAACAACAAAAAGGAGTATTATTTTAAGATTAAAGGCACGGAATGTTAATCCACTTTAAATTACTTGGTCTACAAAGGTCTATCTAAAACAGTGAAATTGTAGCTAATATCTGAATTATGAGTAGGAACAAGTCCTACAACGAATCAGGGAAACAGCCTTCCTTGCTTAGGGAATACATTCAGCAATGGTATTAAGATGGATATAGTAATCACAGAGATTTTCTTTCCAGCAGCTGCCTACCTGTTTGACTCCCAGCTGTCAACCCCTTCAGAGACTATTTCAGTCTCAATGAGCCACCCCACCCAAACTCCATGTCCTTTGCAGGGCATCCCATACTTTGCACATCAAAATTTATCTTAGTATCTACTCCTGGAGAACCCAGTTTGTGCCAGTTGGTACCAGGAGTGGTCCAAGAATTCAGGCTAGGGACACTACTCCAGCCCATATACTGGGAGGCCTGAGCAGGAAGTGTCTCTATCCCAGGTCCAAGCCACAGTCTTGTGATTTGCACCATAAGATACATAAGACCCTTTGTTATTGGAGGTAACAGTGGTGGCAAAAGGTGCCCATGTGGAATTTATGGCAAATAAAATTAGAATAGCCATTGTGATTATGGAGAAAGTCCAAGACATTGGAACAAAGAATTATATACCTTTTCACAAAAAGCTGGTGGTGTACTACTGGGCGCTGCTAGTGATAGAATGTCTGCACACAGAACAAGTGACCATGAATCCAGAACTACTCTCCATGTACAAAGCCCTGTCAAACGCACCAGAACATAATCGAAAAGACTCCATAACAATCCAATGTAAGATGAAAGTGGAACATTGAGTGTTAAGTACAAACAGGATCAGAACACATGAGCAAGCTGCCTAAGAAAGAAGCCTGGACCCCATGACTCCACCACTGGAGGAGAAAAAAAGCTCAAGCTTGTTTTATGGATGAGTCAACTTGGCATGTGAGTACAGCCAAAAATGGACAGCAGCTACACTGCACCCTGGTCTTGAACAATGGTGGCCGGGGAAAATCCTCCCAATAGGCCAAGATTTGGGTGGCATACTTGGTCATATACTTCGTATGAATGAAGTAACTCTCAGGTTAGAATATATATAGCCTGGTTGGATGATTATTGCTTTAGTTCATATAATTTAATCAAATGTAAATATGACTTTTAAAAAAGAACATTGTTTATTTTAATATCTAGGCTCATTCATCATTTCATATTGAGAAAGAACCAAATTCACTATACGTACTATGTTATATATACATAATTTACTACATATGTTGAGAATTAAATTTTTCATAAGAAAAAAGATATAAGTGAAGTGAGTTTGCACAATTTAAAAAGAAAATAAATTAAAATTGCTGATTTTACGAGTTCTTTGAATTGTATAAACTATGTGAATATGGCAGATTTGGCAGGTAGGACAATATAGATGTAATGGTACTTTGCTAATTATTCCAGGATTTATTAATATTCTTTTTTCTTTTTTATTCATCCAAATATAGTCTCACTTTCAGTTGTGAATGTCACCCAGCAAAAGTTATCCAAAATGAAATAAGCCTCCAAATCCACTGGCCACAAAGAGTAAATGATACAATCTTTTGAAATGAAAACATAACTAACTCCAGACTGGAAAAATCTTTGAATACTAATAGATTTCAACCTCTGTTTTATATAAAACTTTATTTTGACTCAGAGTTTTAAGTTTCCAATGGCTTAAGAAAGATCACTTTCATATAGATGACATAAAAAATAATAAACATGTTTTCCATGTATTCCTCAGAGTATTTTATATACAGTTTATATACAATTTATATGCAATAGCATGCACTTATTCAGTAAAATTTTCTTATACCCATGTCACAGGATTACCTGGATTTTGATATAAAATAAACCCTGCTTCAAGAAACATATTACATATAGAAAAATAAAAAAATACATTGTGTTATTACTATTATTATTAATTTTAAAGATTTTATTTATTTATTTGACAGAGAGAGACACAGCGAGAGGGGGAACACAAGCAGGGGGAGTGGAGGAGGGAGAAGCAGGCTTCCTGCGGAGCAGGGAACCCAATGTGGGGCTTGTTCTCAGGACCCTGGGATCATGACCTGAGCCGAAGGCAGACGCTTAACTGACTGAGCCACCCAGGCACCCCACATTGTGTTATTATTAATGTTAGCTTTAATCAACAGCATGAACTAATGTAGCCATTTGTTGTTGCTGTTATATTGCTTGGGGTTATTGGGTTATTCTTCAGTTAGTTATACGTATGTCTTCTCCCCAGGCTGTCTGTAATCTCTTTATTTATTTATTTATTTACCTATTTATTTAGAGGAAGGGAGCAGAGGGAGGGGAACAAGGAGAGGGAGAGAGAGAATCTTAAGCAGTCTCCATGCCCATCACAGAGCCACAGAGCCTGACACTGGGCTCCAAGCAGGGCTCGCTGGGTGGGTGGGGGGGGGGCTCGACAGGGAGTGAGGGAGAACTGGACATGGGGCTTGATCTCACAACCCTGCGTTCATGATCTGAGCTGAAATCAAGAGTCTGAGCCACCCAGGCACCTCTACCTGTAACCTCTTTAAAAATAGAGACCAGCGTTTCTATATTTACTGGATTCTTTTATTCCCACTGCAATTCTTTGCACTATGAAATCATCATTTTATTTAATACCTATAACTATCCTCTATATAGGTATAATTATTATCCTCATTTTACAAATGAATAAACTGGTGGCTCTCTTAAATTTACTCATGTAAAAATATAACTGCAAAGTCTGAAGTTACTCTCCTTCCTCCCCCATGCCCTTTCTCCCTTCCTTCTTCCTTCTTTCCTTCTTCCCTTCTTTCCCTTCTTTCTTCCTTTCTTTCTTCCTACATCCAACCGACATTTGGACATCTATTCAGTGCTAGAGTGGATGGATGAATTTTTCTATATAGGTCCCATTAGAATTTGAAAATGAATCACAAGATTTGGAAACAAAGCACTGTACATTGTGCTGTGGTTCATAATACATTGTTCCCTTGGGTAGAGGTTAGATTGTCATCTTAATTAGACATCCAAATGTTACGTTTTTATAATAGCAGATTTGCTTTGTTTTGTGCCCTACTCTCCACAAGTCTTCCTTTTAGTAACTGTAGTAAAATATCATTAATTTTTACATGATCTAATGTTAAGGAAAACATGAGTGCTGCTAACTGTTCTCATTATTAGTGTTTTGCTTTGAATGTATAGTAATAGTAATATTACTTATTGCACTCTCACTATATGCCAAATATTTAGGATTTTGTTATTCCTGTTTTAAAAATGAGAAAACTGAGACTTAGAGAAGTTCAGCAATTTCCCGAGACGACACAGCTAGAAAATGGTAGAACTGAGACTTGAAACATGGTGGTCTTTGCCAGAGCCTCATCCACTGTCCGATTTAGTGTTAGTGCAGGGAGTTTGAATAGATTTAACCTAATATAGTTTTTAGAACAATAAAGTATATTCTCATGAAGAGCCTAATTATCTAAATAATTCCAAAAATTGTAATGTTGAAACAGATGGTATAACTCTATAATAGAATTAATGTCCTCTCATTATACTTGTAAATTTGCAATTAGAACAAAGACTAAATTTATTGGTCATAAATGCACCTTCAAAAGACTCACAATGTGATTAAATTATTTTTTCTGCCCAAACAAATTGGAACATTGAAAGGCTTTATTGTGTACATTTGCAAATTTTATAATTTGTCCTAAGCTGTTCCATATTTTTCTTCAAAATTTTAGTCTTATTTGTTTCAGGAGAGAATGTAACTTTTCTTCACACTGACCAGAAGAATAGTGTGTTTAATTTCCCCAAAGAGCAAAGTATCATGGTTGTTACTGCAAAAGAAAATAGTAAGAAGATCTTATGGCTGCTTGCTACCACCATTGCTTCAATTCAAATTGTTGTAGGAGGCTTTGATTATCCACCAGATGCTAGAAGTTGTTGAGGCATTAATGGCTTACCTCATAAAAACAATACCATATAGAAAACTGAACTACATATAAGCTAAATTCTTTGATATTTTCATGGGAGTCAAGCTGTTTCTAAGTAGTTTTTGTAGCATCCCTGAATTTAATTTTTTGGTAACTTTTTTCTAAAGTTTGTGATATAACTGTTTCCAGATACACAACCTCAAAGTCTTAAGCAGTGAGTGTGTCTACATAAAACTTGAAAGGCAGTAAGGAATTCTGATTTCTTAGGCCATATATTGACAACATGTTCTTGGCAATTCTGGAGTTTTGAAACTATCTTGACTCATCTTTTCAGGGAACGGTATTCTAAGGGGAGAGAGTATTCTTCATGATAATCGCCTTCTCCATATGACTCAAAGAACCTCTAATATAAGCAGTAAAATACATGGCTTGGTAGTGGTCATTCGTAATACATTTCAGTGTCTTAAAACAGATCTTTAGCTACCATAATGGAGCTTGAGAAATTTGTGAATATGAATCTTATCCAAACCTTCACAAAGGTTATCCAACCTATCACACTCTTCTGTACAAACTGTGAAAATTATGAAGGTTATAGTCTACATGAAACAACCCATCAGCAAGGCTTCTTGTCCTTCCATACAGCAAGAGGGATGGATTCTCTTTTGTTGTTCACATCAAAATGTTATACATGGTTCCCGTTTATACCAAGTCAAGAACATCTAAAAGCCTAAAGGACGTTCATTAGGGCATAGCTGTACCTCCTATTATCTTTTCTCATTATTATTGCAGGAGTAGCTTTCACTGGAATTAGAGTTGCATAAAGATGGATTTTACAGTTAAAGGTGAGGATACAAAACATCTGTAATAACAGACCAGAATAAACTTGAGTCAGTCCATATGTAACAGGCTATTTTCAGGATGAATGGATAAATATAAAACCCTTAGAAACATATCCGAGGACACTAGTAATGGCTTCTGATTATGTATGCTACAATTAAAAAAAAAAAAAACCAAAAACCTACTTCTTGTCTGATAACTCTGGGGCAAATTCTGAAAATGTAGTTATTTGATTTCCATATCTATTGCTTATAACATAGAATTGGCTCTGTAAATGTTTAAAGAGTTTGCTTAGCTGAGCTAGAACACAAGTTACTGTACTAGTACAAAGATTCAAAACTAGAGCTCACTCTCTCTCTTTTGTCATGGTTGTTTGTTTGTTGCTTGGTTTGTTTTGGTTTGCAGTTATTTTATAAACTACAGAGTTTTAAGTATGTTTCATTCAGAGTATTAGTTGTAACAATAACACATTGTTTTCTTGAAGGCCAACCTCATTCTAAAGTTAATTCCTAACAGTCTCTATGAAAAAAGATCATTTGTCATTTTGGGAGTGCTATTTTGGGACTATACTAAGGTTAAAGATTCTGACCATACCTTTAAAAAAAATTTGTAAAACTTTCACTTCTGAAAAAAAAAATCATTTTATGTCCACATCATCTGTTCTGTGTTAAAAGTAGAAAGCCAAATCGAGTAAAAGAAACAACTGTTGAAAATCAACAAATTATGCTTGATTTCAGCATCAGAATTTTCTCAACCTGTCAGCCAAAATTCTAAGAAAATATTTGTTGCATATTGAAATACTCACTGGAATTTGGAATATGTCTCCAATTTTAAGCCAACCCACCACTTAATATTAATATGTTAACAGCTGCTATAAATCTAGCAATATGGACTCAGAGACTTTGAAATAATTTTATAGTTAAAGTAATATTACTAACATAGAAATTATATATCTTTGGGATACAAATAGGTTTATCTTAAGTATAAAAATAGATTAGTGTTTCTTAAAGTGTTTTTAAAGTTGCATTCAATAAAATTTGTCTCAAAACTTATTCCATCACATATACTTAATTTTTTATTTATGCTGAAATTTTCGGGCAGAATTATTCACCAGGAGAAATGTAACATTATATTATGGGCCTTGAATTCCCTTCTGTCACTTGTTATTTTGTATAAGAAAATTGCTCCTGAACAGAAGAAAATTTTTCTTTGAAGACTGTGTGTGCAATGCCTCCACAGAGGAATGCATAATCTACTATTGTGCTACCATAGTTACTTGTGATCTTAGAAACAGTGAATGCTAAAGGGCATCTGCTCATTCTTGATATTCAGGCATATTTATTTAATTATATCTCCCAGCTGTAAATCAGATAGCCTCTCACAAACTTTTAAGTAGAAAAAGGAAAGCGTAAGAAAATGTTTTTTTCTCTGACAGCCAAGCAGAGTGAAAAATCCAATAGCTTTTCTTTTCTAACTCCTATATCTTAGTATGTTTCTTGATTTTTCTTTGAATTATTTATGAAATAAGATTTGTGGGACGCCTGGGTGGCTTAGTCGGTTAAGCGTCTGCCTTCGGCTCAGGTCATGATCCCGGGGTCCTGGGATCGAGTCCCACATCGGGATCCTTGCTCAGCAGGGAACCTGCTTCTCCCTCTGCTTGTGCTCTCTCTCTCTCCCTCTCTGACAAATGAATAAATAAAAAAAACTTAAAAAAAAAAAGATTTGTTTTTATGACCTTGTTCCTCCCTGGGCTACATGTGTACATTCTATCTGTGCTTTATTACCATGAGACCAAAAATGTGTGTAACTGTAGAGATATGATGAGATACATTTCTAATTGCTATTTATTTACTTATGTCTGTTTGCAACAAGTGGTTTCTGAAAAACTATCATCACTTTCATATTTAGTAACAAGGTGTTCCAGTTATCTATTCTTGTATAATAAATCATCTCAAATGTAGAAGCTTACACAATAATTTACTATTATCTTTCACAGTTTGGAGGGTTGACTTGGCTCAGTTAGCTGGTTCTCACTGGAGGTCTCTGATGTTACGTGCACATGGAGGGTGTGTGGCTGTAGCTATTTGAAGGTTGTGGTGCATTAAACATCCAAGTCCTCATCCTCCTCAAATGTGTGGATCAGAGCTGGAACAGCTGGAAGAGTTGATGGCTGGCCAGGTATTCTCTTTCTAAGTGACATCTCCAGATATCTAGCATGACCCTCCTCACAGCATGATGGTTTTAGGATAGTAAGAATTATTATGTGTCATCAGCTAAATTCGCCCAAAGGGAGTGTTCTAAAAAACAGAGGCAGAAGATTCAAGGCTTCTTGTGTTGTGGCCTTGAAAATCACACAGTATCATTTCCCCCACATTGTATTGGTTAAAAATGAACAAGTTACATAATCAGCCCAGACCTAAGGTAGTAGAGAAGAACACACAAGGGAATGAACACCAGAAAGGTATGGTTCATCTGTGAAGATTAACTACTATACAAAATATGAATAAAACTAAAACCTAATCCTTAAAAACCATAAAGAAACTCAAAATATCTTAATTACTTTCATATTGTCTAATCTGGCTTATTTAAAAAAATATTAACTCTTATTTTGTCAATGAAAACGTGTAGAAAAGATAATGAAGTGATTCACTGAAACTGTTTCAAATCTTATCTTAAGGATTTAGGTGAATTCCATTAAAATTTTTTTTTAATTTAAAAAGAGTTTAAATATTAATATTTTGAATTTAATTACTGTTTTGGTGTGCCTATATACACACTGTTTATTTTACAGAAATTCCTCAGGTTTACTTTACTGATCATGAGCTTTATCTTACTGATATAGTAGGCAGCTGCTACATTCGATGGGGTACTACTTAGCACAAGAAAAGATGGAAATGTTAACAAAACCCTCCCTCTCTCTCAGAGCTTCTAGATTAACTACTGACTGCTTAGAAAAAAACTAAACTCACTTTAGATTTAATTCTTATGTTCTGTTCATCAGATGAGAGAAAAATGCAATGCCAAACAATGAGACTAACCCCTCCTAACTTGCTCTTCCATGTTCTAAAATGAGAAAACAATGTTTTACATAATCAAAATGTGTTGGACAGAAAATGTTGAAAGACTCACTAGATGCTTTAATCATTGTGTAGTAAGAATATTAATTTAAACTTCTGAAAACAAGATTAAGTGGTAGGATTAGTCCTTTTTAAAAATTTTCCCCATTAGGAAATCAAAGGTGATCAAAGACACTTGCAAGTCAACCTCAATTCATATATAAGTTATGAAAGGTAGGAAATTCAGGGATCAGAGACTGTTTCTACATACTCGTGATCCTTGGATGTGGACTGTTATGGTAGGGAATGATGAGCTCTACAGCTGAATACCATGGGAGTCTACCAAAAGAAATGGAAAAATTCAGTCATCATGATCCCTGGATAATTGCTTGACTAGTGGCTTGTCTCAAAGATGAAAAGGGCAAATATTATGAGATTTTGTGGCATTGTACAACTCTGTTTTCCTAATTCAATTCAAGAAGGTTGAACTTAACTTTTCCAAGCTTTAATTTCTGTTTTTAATTAAATAGAGATAGAAATAGTACATAGTTAATGACAAAGAGCATCTAAAAGAGCTTCATGCAGTGGCTGGAAAAGAATTCATACTAAATAAGAGGTTGTAGTGCTCATAGGCGTATTTAACTAGTTGTGCAAAAGACTATGCTCTTAAAAAATATCTATTTTAGGGGTGCCTGGGTGACTCAGTAGGTTAAGCAACAGACTTTTGATCTCAGCTCAGGTCTTGACCTTAGTGTCATGAGTTCAAGCCCCACATTGGGCTCCACAGGGCCTAGTTAAACAACAACAACAAAAAAAGAGGGGCACCTGGGTGACTCAGTTGGTTAAGTGTCCAGCTCTTGATTTCAGCTCAGGTCATGATCTCAGGGTTGTGAGATCAAGCCCCCCATCAGTTTCCATGTTGGGTGTGGAGCCTGCTTAAGATTCTCTCTCTCCCTCTCCATCTGTCCCTCCCCCCCAAAAAAATCTATTTTAAAAACCTCTGTTGAAGACCCATCAAACACCCCTTAATGTAGACCAAAGGAAATAAATTCATTTTTTAAAGTTATTTAATATTTATTGCATGACTTCTTTGTGCCAAGCAGTTTGCTTAGTAAGTAAAACAAACTCCCTTCTCTTTTGGAGGTTCCCATTCAATCAGGAATAAGACAATACATAACCAATATATCAGTTGTAAATGTTCAAATTCTGGGAAGGACACAGATTCTCCTGAAAGAGAATAGAAGGAGGTCATTTTCACCAAGAGTAATCATGGAAGATCAAAGATGATATTTCACTTTTGTCAAGTTATTTGACAGTTGTCCAAGAAAAATTAAAATGAAAGTTTTTATGAGAGCAAAAACTGTATTTTCAAAGGCTCCAACAGAAGATATAGCACATTTTAAGAAGTAAACAATGTTCAGGTAGATAGAGTGTGGAAAGAGGGAAAATAATATGAAGACTGAACAAGTTAAGATGAGCAAGATAATTTAGAATCCTATATACCAATATTAGAAATTCAGATTTCTGTAAGTGAAAATAAGAAGCCGATGGGAAATTTTACTAGGATATCATATGGCCAAATTTGTGTGTGTGTGTTTTAAATATTATTCCATAATTGTTTGGAATGGAGTTGAATAAAAATGTTAGAGGGAGACTGTAGAAACATGAAGAGGTGACCAGGGGCATGGTGGGGAAGATGGAAAGAAGAATGCAGATGTGAGAGATACTTTGGAGGAAAAACTGATGGATTGCATGTGGAGATCAAAGTAAAAAGAAGAAAGAAAAGAACAGTTCTCAGGAATATAGATTTTGGAACTGACTGAATGATAGTGCCACTTGTGAAAATACAGTAGATGAGGCTTTAAGGGTAAAAGCAGAAATGTCGCTTTAGAATTCTAATTTTGAGATTTTAGTTTGACATCCGAGGAAATTTTCAAGTGTATAATTATCTTATTCTGGACTATAGATACAAATTTGGGATTCATCCATCTCCAATGGTCTCTAAAGCCACAGAATTAGGAGAGGGGGTATGGAGGCAGAGAAGAGACCTAGTGAGTACTGATCCTGAGAGACTGCCAGGGAGAGGGGAAGAGCTCAAAGTAAAGAGCAGCCAGAGTTGGAAGAAAAACTAGAAGAAAATGGTGTTATAGAAACTGAGAGAGGACAATGTTCCAGAAAGAGGGAGTGGTGAATTCTGCCAAATTCTGTCAGGAGATTAAGAAATATGAGGACAGAAAGAGAAACAAACCACTGAATTTGGCAACAGGAAAAGCAGTGATGGTGTGTTCAAGTCATAGAGGACTCCCATGTGGTTTAGGCTCACTTTAGTGACCCAATTAAAAACACAATCAAGTTACCTACAATAATTAATTAAAAATCTTGAGGTGTAGGGGTGCTTGAGTGGCTCAGTCAGTTGGGCATCTGCCTTCAGCTCAGGTCGTGATCCCGGGGTCCTGGGATTGAACCCCTTATCGGGGTCCTTGCTCAGCAGGGAGTCTGCTTCTCCCTCTTCCTCTGCCCCTTCCCCTGCTTCTGCTCTTGCATGCTGTCTCTGTATTAAATAAATAAATAAAATCTTAAAAAAACTTGAAGTGTATTTATATAAAAATACTAAAATATATCTAACTCATAACCCAAAATGAAAGTTCTTATAATCCCATTTCTCTCCATTTGTACTCTCTCACACACCTGAACTTTCTCACATCCTCAAAATCTTCACTTAATGCTGCTCACTTTTGGATACTCTCTGTCTCGTTTTTTTTTTTTTTTTTTTTTTTTACTATAATAGATAAAGTTAACAATTTCTAGATTTTTTTGGACCTTTTTTTGTGGTGGTTTGGTTTGGTTTTGAAAGAACAAAACTTTATTTTCTCTCATTCCTCTGTTTTCTATTCCCATTTTCTGCAATAAAGAAGGCCTGGGAAATATTCCAACAAATAATACTATCATAGTCTTTCTAACTCTTTCTCTGATCTTATCTTTTCCTGCTTACATTTTCTACTTTCCATCACCAAAAGCTAGGAAGGTAAGCTGACAAGAACAGACTTTCTCTTAGGGAACAATGGGCGGGTAGTCAAATGAAAAGCCAAAGGTGCAAAGATGAAATTCACATGAGTATATATGTGGGAAAGGTATAAATTTGTATAAATTAATACATATTATCCCTCTTCACATGACAATCATGGAGATTTACCACACTCAGGTGACCCAGCTAAAAAGAAGCATCAACGTCAAATTTACTTACAGAACCAAATTGTTGCCAAATTCAAGGGGAGAGGAGAGATATATGATCTTTCCTTATAACTCATTCCAATATAGTAAAAATAATACTTTATTACAAGAATAATTGTACAGTTAGTGGCCATAAGGCTGAGTGAAGGCATAAGTTATTTAAGAAGAAACAAAACAACAGTATGGCAAATAATTTGTTGTCCGGAAAGTATAGCATAAAAGTAAAAGGAATATATTTAGAGGGTGTTGCATTGACTCAAAAGTTAGAAATACAGCATTTGAAATATATTCAACAACTAAAAGCATCCTGGGATTTAGTTTTGGTTTTAGGTGTGTGTTCAAGAATGTAGAAATTCTCAGAGCAATGAAAAACCACACTCACTTGGAATGTGATCCACAATCATAATAATGAGATTTACCCATAGAACTCCGACCACTAACCTCTGGACACCAACTAAGTATCAAAAATAGTATTGTATTGAAAGTTATCGAGTAGAGTAAGCTGTGGGTGATTTTAGATTTATGCCTGAGTCCTATCAAATATCCCATTTTGACACATCATTAGAAATAACATATTCTCGGGCGCCTGGGTGGCTCAGTTGGTTAAGCGACTGCCTTCGGCTCAGGTCATGATCCTGGAGTCCCGGGATCGAGTCCCGTATCGGGCTCCCTGCTCAGCGGGGAGTCTGCTTCTCCCTCTGACCCTCTTCCCTCTCATGCTCTCTCTCTCTCTCATTCTCTCTCTCAAATGAATAAATAAAATCTTAAAAAAAAAAAAAGAAATAACATATTCTCCAAACCAAAGACCTAAAATTTTGATTTTTTTTATTTTGTAAAAAGTTTGATTTTTTTCATTTCACAGATAAGAAAATTAAGACACATTAAAGATCAGTGGCTTGACTAAGAAAACATATTTGTAAGACAGGAAAAATGTTTAAATTGTTCAAGTATTTAAAAAATGATTAATGAAAAGAAAAAAACCAAAGAGAAACTTACATGGTTATTTCATCCTTGTAGTCTTTATAAATGGGAAGGATGAGAACTTGAGAAATACGGGAGGTCTAGATTTATGATCTTTTACACAAATGTTAACCACATTTTTGCGGTTAACAAGGTAACCCATTAGTGATGTTCCCAGATATGTAATGGCACTTGTCGTAAGATCCTTCCTAAGTGTCTAGTATTTCATTATCCTAGTAGAATCTGAAAAACGAGTTTATAACTATAAATCTCCTCATGATTAGAGTTTGAAGTTCCTTTGGTTCTCATTTTCTTCAGAAGGTTTAAAAAGCAAAATGACTCTAACATTGACAGAGGTATGGATTTTGTACATTGTAACTGTGAGTTTATTCATTTAACTCAGTAGTGAACTTTTTATCATCTTAGCCTATCTTTTTCTTATACAAGAAAGAGAGAGAGAGGGTTTGACAGCAAAAGTCGTATTTTAGGAAATAAATTGCAAGTCATTTGAAGCTCTATAGTTCTTGTATTATTAATAAAAATTTGTGGAAATGTGAATACCCAGGAAAAAATGACTTATAATAATTAAAAGAAAATAAAAATAGAAACCATTCCAGGAGTGATCCAGATACTGGATTTAACAGTCAGATGTTTTAAAATAATTATGACTAACATTTTTAAAATAAAGGAAAAATATACAAAATAGATGGAAATATTGAGAATTTCAACAAGGAATTGAAATCTATATTGAAAACAAAATCAAATGGACATCCTAGAACTGAAAAATCCAGAACCTAAAATTAAGAACTCAGTAGAGAGGCTTAAAGGAGACTAAACAAAACAGAAGATAGAATTAGTAAACATACTGAAAAGTTATAAGAATGTATTTCAACTGAAACAGAGAAAAGGCTAGAAAGATCCAAGCCTAAGAGATATGACATGGGACTCAGTCAAATGGTCTAATATTTAGTATTTAACTGGAGTTCCAGAAAAAGAAAAGAAAGAAAATAGAACAGAAACAATATCGGAAGAAATATACACAGAGAATTTTTCAAAATTGATGGAAAGTATTTGTCAATCCAGGAATCCAGAAGTTCTGCAAACCTCAAGCAGAATAATTACAAAGAAGGCAACTTTAGGTATATAATATTCAAACTGCCAAAGCCAATTGAAACAGAAAAAAAAAGAACAATAAAAAAAAGAGAAATGTTAACCTCAAAGAATTAATAATAAGTGATAATGGATTTTCAACAAACAACATGAAAGCCTAAGAAAATATTAGCATTAACATTCTAAAAGAAAGAAAAATAACTTAGTAGACTCAAATTCTACAGCCAGAAAAAATATCCTTCAAAAATTAAAGTAAAACAGACATGTTTTTATGCAAACAAAAGCTCGGGCAATTCATTTAGGAAAAGATCCACAGTAGAAGAAATATTAAAGGAAGTTATTCAGGCTGAAGGTGAATAAACCTGGAAGAAAACACATGGTGAGTGGGTGAGTAAGAGAAGTGACTACAGAAGAATGGTCAGAGTTGTAATGTTGCTCACTTTCAAGGGAAGCTCACTTTCAAGGTGGCGATGAGTCAGGAATGTATGTGCGTGGCTTCTAGAATCCGCAAAAGGCAGATTGTCCCCTGGATACTCACTCGGGAAAGGAATGCAGCTGGTGGTTTCACTTAAGCCTGGTAAGACCACGTGAGACTGCCAACCTACAAAACTGCAAGATAATGAATTTGTGGGAGCTTTTTACACTACTAATTGTGTTGTGATTTATTAGAGCAACAATAGAAAACTCATATAGAAATGCAAATTGAAAATACAATAAAATACTATTATACACTCACCACCACTGTTAAAACCACATTCCAGCAAGAATGTGGAACTAAAACTATCTCATTGCTGGTATGAGCATAAAAATAATGTACATACTACTGAAAAGCTTTCCATTTTTCTCCTAAAACTAAGGTATATGTGTGTTACGATTTAGCAATTTCAGTTCTGAGCATATATCAATGAAAAAAATGAGTAAATGTGTTCACAAAAAGACATGTATATAAATGCTATCAATTGTTTATAATAGACAAAAACTGAAAGCTCATCAACAAAAGAATGGATAAAAATTGAGATATATCTATACAATGAAACACTACATAACAATTACAAAGAGTGAACTACTGATGTATACAATTGCACCTCTCTCTCTCTATATATATAATATGTTTTATATATAACATATATATAATATATATATGTGGGTGTACATGTGTGTGTTTCTGTGTATAAAATCAAGGTGAAAACCTAAGATCAGAACATCTTATTCACCTTTATTAGTTTATTCTTTAATAAAAAATACAATAGCACAATGTCCTGTGGAATTACAACTTATGCAGCAATAAAATAAATGACAATAACATCAAAAAGGACAAGAGACAATGCATGAAATTAAGTCATGTTAAGTTTCTTGCATTTTTCAGAAAGTGGTGAGAATATTTGCATAAGATAAATTATAATAGGTCAGGACAATATATTGTAGTATAGGTAAATCACTAAAAGAATAATGTAAGAATAGATTACTAAAAGGCTAATTCAAGGAGAAAAATAGAATGAAAATACTGATGAATCCAAAATAAGTAAAAAAAGGTGAAATAAAGAAACAAGGAGGGGCACCTGGGTGGCTCAGTTGATTAAGCATCTGCCTTCAGTTCAGGTCTTAATCCCGGGGGCCTGGGATCAAGCCCCACATCAGGGTCCCTGCTCAGGAGGAAGTCTTCTTCTCCCTCTCCCTCTGCCTCCCCCCCAACTCGTGTGGGCTTGTGCACTCTCTCAAATAAATTAAAAAAATAAATAAATGTCTTTAAAAAAATAAGGAAACAAGGAACAAAATGAAAACAAATTGCAAGGTGAAAGACATGAATTATTACATTGTTATACTGAATGTAAAGGAACTAAACAATCCAATTAATATTGAATACTTTCGAATGAGTAGAAACTGAAAGACTAAAGTTGAGATATAAATACATAACACAGGAAAACTACTCGCAGCAAGAACAAAAATGATCATCATCATTACAAAGTTGAAGACTAGGGCATTATTTTAGTGGTTTATCAGGGTAAGTTAAATGGTATTCTCTTAGACAAAGAACACATAATTAAAACAAGAAGACATTAGAGTTTTCCTTCAAAAGGATCATTCAGCTGGAAATCAAATTAAAGTGCTATAAAATGGTAATTTCAGCTAGGCATCCATTATAGTTCCATTTCTTAAAATAGTTTCAAATACCAGCTCCAGCTTTCAGAATTACTTTCATTGGCCTAAGTTTTTCAATATTGTTTTTTCAAGAATTAAATCCTAGTAGGAATATGAAAAAAATATTACCCTCCACCCTATTCCATATGTCTCTTTTGAATGGATATTACATTTATCATAAATTGTTTTGACAGATTTATACTTTTGACATCACAGAGCAGGGTTCCATCCCCTGGTGATAAGTTAAGCTGTACCTTGAAGAGGATTATTCTTAACGTCTAGCAACCAATATCAAATGTTATGACAGAAAATTGAAACATACAATTCAGGTCTTATACACATGGTGAAGGGACCGTATTTCTCTTCCAGAGACTCTTTCTCTTGTCTCTAGGTTTTGAGGAAATGGCTAAGTTTTAAATGTCTCATAAGACTTTGACCATACAAGGGTGGAGCTGGGCAGAATAGCATCCTATAGGAGAAACCAAGTTTAAGATCATAAAGCTTTATATTTAAGCTAGTAATCTGATTATATGTTGTGTTCTGTGTTCATTTTTTTGGTAGTTAACCCTACTATTCTTTAGTAATAACTATTTTTTTCCCAATTATTAGTCTTGTGTCATTTATGTCTATGTTAGTACTGGGAGAGGGGGAGCACTAGGGTGGTGGCAGAAAGCCACATGGGCACTGGGCTTTGAAAATCAAGAGCTGATTCTAGAAGTTCTAAATTATCCTCTTGACATGAAAATTCTCTACCCATCACCAACCACTAAAGAAGAGGATTTAATTTCATGTAGAAGTATACGGTTTTGTTTATTGGGTTTTTTGCTGTTGTTTTTTGCAGAATAGGAAAAAAAAGATTTTAATTAAAAAGTTACTATTTAATGAATGATTCCACTTAGTCCAAATTGAAAATCATATTTTTGAAGGAAATAAGACTCTTCCTCTGAGTCATCCTGAGTAAGATCTATAAAATTGTCATGGATATAAAAAAAGGGAGAATCAAACACAAAATATGGAGTATCTGAGAGCATTAAGATTTGGTTTCTAACATATCCAATAAACAGCAGGCACTGATGTAGGATGGATGAAAGCAGGATACATAAACTGATTGAACTGTGAGTAGGACTGACATCTGTGTTGTGTGAAAGTTAATGTTTGATGTTATACCATTCACTTAGCTTTTGCTGAGGTGAGTTAAAATAATTTTACCTTAAAAATTAAGCATCTTGTATGACCACAGTCTCATGCCCCCCCAAAAATCTGTGTACTCTATAAAATCCAAAAAATAAATTTACTAACTAAATGCACCTTCATCTACTCCATTTTTTTCCTTCAATAAACAGATCTACTTCATTGAGTACTTTTTTGCCATATATAAAAATGTGTCAAATACAGAAGTTATTAAGTGTATTTTGTGATTTCATAAATGCAAGATTTTATTCAAAACATATTTTAAATTATGGAAAATCAGGGGCACCTGGGTGGCTCAGTCAGTTAAGCATCTGCCTTCGGCTCCAGTCATGATCCCAGAGTCCTGGGATTGAGTCCTATATCTGGCTCCCTGCTCTGCGGGAAGCCTGCTTCTCCCTCTGCCTGCTGCCCGCCATTTGTGTTCTTTCTCTCTCTTTCAAATAAATAAATAAAATTAAAAAATAAATTATGGGAAATCAATTATTTTCAAAATGAATAGCATAGGTCATTATAAGATAAGGGGATGACTTCTAGAATAAGATATAGGTTTCCATATAATATTATAAGACTTCATTTTAAAATAAGGGACCTAAGACCTAAGTAACTACATGATTCATGAAAGATCAGAAACTAAATACACTGTAACCTCTATCTTCTGATTCCCAAACCTATATTTTTAAAAAAATACTATGCTATGTTACTATGGCAAATCATTGTTTCTGAGTAATGTCAAAATATAAGCTAAGTCCCTGGGCAATTCCTATCTATTCCTCCTCATGGCCCTTAAAGCCTGACTATTCCTCCTAAATATTATGCTCAGGCCTCCCTGTAATATGTCTCAGCAAAACTTCCTACACTCCCAACTGATTTCATCCCAGCTTGCTTAAGTTTATTCTTCCTTCCCCAAAATCTGCACTCTAAAACCTAAATGTACTTGTCTTTAATCTCCTCTTCAGATGACTTTCTCCTTGACACATCTGTTGGCATATTGAGGTAATTTTTCTCCTCACAGCTTAACTTAACTTAACTTAACTTAACTTAGACTCACAGCTTAACTCTAGCAGTGTTAGCTGTCTTGGTTTAGAGCTCCCAAGTTCAACCACGAAGCCCCTACGGACTCTGATAAAACCTCCAAACCTTGGAATAAGAGTGTTAAAGATAGCAGCAAGTGATTAATGATTTAACCTGGTGCCATGGTACCTTGATAATGTAGGAATTTCTTTTCGATACCTTGTCTTTTCCACTTCAATGGGCTCTCTTCTGTGTTTTTGCTGTTTTATCCAGTTATTAGAACGGGGCCTGGCACAGAGTAAGTATTCAATAAAATCTTAGTTGACGTAAATCTTCAGGTGTTACCATCCCCATTTTGCCCTTATGAGCCATAGAGAAGCTATGTAGCTCGCTTGAGCTCTCAAAGCAGTGTTCGGATTGTGAAGCCATGCTTCCCAGGTCATTTATGAAGCCACTACTACATCCTTCCAGAGATGTCCTTCTGGTTCTAGAGACTAGAACTTGCATAAAGTAGATCAATTTGTATACAAGACGATGCCTCCTAGTCATATGTTAAACCAGGGAAAGACGATAATAGAATAAAGGATGTGCTATTGTAAATAGGGTGGCCAGGGAAGCCATGGACATGGTAACTTTATCTTTGTTCCTAAAATGCCCAATTAGCAGTACTTGCAGCCCATGTTAACCAGTTAATAATTTTTAAAAAATTTTTTGTAATTGAGTCCCAAATACAAGGATTTTTGCTACAATTATTTCTTTTGTTTTCAGAAGCTCATGCAAAAATACAGTTTAAGAGTTCCATCCTACTTTAAGGCATATATCAAAATAACTTGTTTTTAATTACTCTCGTGGATTTAAAATATAAATATATATGAATAAAAGTTAGAAGTAGTGATTAAGGGACTTCAACCCAAACATATTATTCATGTTTCCAAAGGATTGATTTATACAGCATTTTTATTTAAACTAGTAGAGAATTCATTTTGTATCTGCAACAATTATATACACACAGGAATCACTATATCGTGAAAGGAAAGCAGTGACTTTCACATATTGAGTTGGCACAATAAAAAATTACCTACTTAGGGCATGTTTTTACAAAATTATGCGTAATTAGCATAAAACTAATGACCCTACAGTTAAAAAAGACCTCAAAAGGTCAACTAGCTTTTTGTTTTACAAGTCTGAAAGATTTTGTCACACATTTGAAGTGATAGTCAATCAGCTGGGGATCATTGAAAGGAGAGGAATATAGACCCCAAGTTTCCTCTCTTTTATTATAGGGTCCTAGAATATGGGTAGCCCAGTGCCACCTGCATCAGTTGGCAGGAAATTTTCAGGAGATATAATGAAAACTACTGCAAAAAGTTAAGGAAGATGCATCCCTAAATTTAGGCTTTTGTTTGTTTGTTTGTTTTTGTTTTTTTGGTTGTGCTGTGTTTTTGTACATTTTTGGTTTTGGTTGAAAGATTTTAAGAAATCCTATTTCTGCCTTTGTTCAAGGACATGATGTCCAGGTGGCGCCAGCTTTAGATTCACATCCTTTCTTCCTGCTCTGCATTGTTCAAATTCAAGTCAGCATCTTTTCGTGCTTAAGCAGCCTACTTATCAAAATAGCTCAGTGCTCTACTCAAAAAATGCTAATGCACATTACTCATGATGAAAAATATTTTTATTGTTTTTCGGAGACACACTGATCTTTAAAAAATAGGATTCTAGTTTTTACTAAAAAAAAGGAAAAATTTTAAGAATTAAAATGAAAACGAAATATAAGTATATAAATATAAATATATATTCAAAAATAAATATAAATAAAATAAATATAAATATATATTTATATATAAATATAAATAAATATAAATATAAATATAAATATAAATATAAATATAAATATAAATATAAATATAAATAAAACGAAACCATAATCTTGGGTTTTACCATGCTTCCATGGACATTTTATTGTGTTTATACGTGAACCTTTTTCAGGCAAAAATACTCTATTATGCAGCACATTTTGTGAAACTAACATATTCAAATGCAGAAAAACCTTCACTTATTTATGTGTTAGATTATCATTTGTGAAATTTTACAGAGTTTCCTAAAATGGCCATTAAATGAACACTACTACAAAACCAAACCAAACAAAACCCAGTGTTGCTTTGGCAGAGTATTTACACAGTTGGTGGAACATTTCCTTTCCAGCTACTTTTACTGCAAACTCGCGGATCCATTTTCTGTCTCCGAATGGAGTCAGCTCTGCGTTGCACCGGCCACGCCGGCCTAGGGCGCAGAGGGCTTTCAGATGGAATGGTTGAGCAAGCAGCTGCTGCTCCCTCCACCAGCTCCATCCCTGAGTGTCACATGTCAGGGTCTTGAACAAATAATGCACCATTGTCCCCACTCACAAAGCTGACGGTCTGGCCTTGTGAAGTAGCAGGGCATTAGAGCCCAAGGTATTGTGCTCACACACACCAGCACCCTATTCAGTGCTTCACTGATGAGCTTCAGGGAAGGCACGGGGAACGGGGGTCAAAACTTGAGTTTGTGTTGTTACTTTCTTTGTCGTTTGGCATGGTAATACAACATATTTAATATCATGGAAGGCAGCTAAGAAACATCTGTCTTTAGATTGATTTAAGAGATTTTCTAATATCTGTAGAGTAATTTAACAAGCACAGTCTTTAAGATCCTAACGACTTTGTTCATTCTTCTTTTATGCAGCTCAGTGTTTCACACACACTCACCACCACATGCATAGCTGGAGGATTGCAACCTCTGTCCTTTTAAGAGTGGAATCCTAGCTGTTGATAATTTAGCAAACAGACCTTATCAATTTGAACTAAAAGTATCCCTAACTATATGACAGGAACTCCTGCTGACTGGCTTTATGGTTTTAGAAGCATGTGCTACAATTATTTCTTTTGTTTTCAGAAGCTCATGCAAAATTTGATATTCACAGCTGCTAGGCATCAACTTGGTTGAGAAACAATCTCACCACAAAAACACAAAAGTGACTGATTCCAGATTATTGCCAGATCATGCATTGTAGTGCTGGAGAGGATTCAAGTTTAAGTGCTACAAAAGTAGCCATGACCCAGGTGGGCTCTAAGGTTTCAGCGAGCCAAGCCAGACTCCTGTCTGCTGATACTGCTTGATAACATCTAGGAATTCCTAGTAGTGGAGTAAGTAGGGTAGCTGTAATTTTTTTTTTCCTCCTCAGAATGACTATCCTGAGGCAGACAAATGATAGAGGAATTACAAGATTGAAACTAATATATGTTTGCTTGCTGAGAAACTCAACCAAAATTCCTGTTTACAACATAAATAAAATCGAAACTGTGCATTACAACATGAAACCTGTATATAAGCATGGTTTTTACAACCTTATTTGGGCTACGTTAGAAAGCCATCTATAAAGAGGGCCTGGATACAATGTAAGAGCATTTTTTAAAAAACAGTTTTTATCATAATTTTAGTTTCATCTCTTTAAATATCACTGAGTATTAGTACATTTTTTTTTTTTTTAAAGAGGGGTGCCTGGGTGGCTCAGTTGTTAAGCGTCTGCCTTCGGCTCAGGTCATGATCCCAGGGTCCTGGGATCGAGCCCCGCATCGGGCTTCCTGCTCGGCGGGAAGCCTGCTTCTCCCTCTCCCACTCCCCCTGCTGTGTTCCCTCTCTTATTGTGTCTCTCTCTGTCAAATAAATAAATAAAATCGTTAAAACAATAGACAAGCAGAATGTACGTGCACATTCCCCGTGGCTTATGTACTGGTGTTACGGGACAGAGAACCAGTTCTGAATTCAGGTTTGGCTGCTCGAAGCTTGAAAATCAATACTTGAGGGACAAGTGATGGCGGGACAGGAAGGTTGCTTTATTCAGAAAGCCAACAACCTGGGAAGATGGTGGGCTAACATCCCAAAGACCAATTTCCCCTTCCAGGGGAAATTCCAGACGGTTGTAAAGGGGAAGGTGAGGGAAAGTGGGGGAAGGCTTATGTGCGGGAGAAGCTGGTGTCCAGACGGTTAGTTGAATGCCCACATGACCATGAACAGACTTGCTGGTACCAGTGGCAGCTGTTTTCAAATATAGTCAGAGCTTATCTTACTCCTGGTGCTTTCCTCCTCAAAGCCAGTGGTCTGCAGATCTCAAGGAAAGTAGGTTAATTCAGCTACAGACCAAGGGGCTTAAGTCAGCAAGTGAGGAGTGTGTAAGCTTGAAGGGAGTTAACTCTTAAGACTGGTTGGAGTGCTATTACACTGAAGAGAATGTTCTTGTCCATTAAAGACCTTTGGTGGGTAGCACATATTTTAAAAGGATTGTTTTAGTTTTCTATTTTAGAGACATTCCTAAAAAATGTTTATAAGAAAGACAGAATGATCAAAGGTATATACTGTCAATAGCCTAGAAATCATGTCAAAAGTTAGGACCTGTTTCCTTCTGAGAACTATGATGAAATTTCCTAAAATGTATTAGTGTGTTTCTAAAGCATAACTATTGATACAAATTAAGTTGGGATGAAGTAACTGTTTGGAGAATTATTAGAAATTATTTTACAGGGTGCCTGGGTGGCTCAGTTGGTTAAGCGACTGCCTTTGGCTCAGGTCATGATCCTGGAGTCCCGGGATCGAGTCCCACATCAGGCTTCCTGCTCAGCAGGGAGTCTGCTTCTCCCTCTGACCCTCTTCCCTCCCGTGCTTTCTATCTCTCATTCTCTCTCTCTCTCAAATAAATAAATAAAATCTTTAAAAAAAAGAAATTATTTTACAGTGTATACACATTTACTTTTTAATTAAACAAATCGTATTAACTCCTCCTGTCTCCCAGGTGCAAAACTCTGAAGTCCAAAGGGGTAAGCAGGACAGATGAGGTCTCTGTCCTCGAGACACTTCAGTTGGTGAGCATAAGCCAAAATGCTGTGATTGGTTTGCAAACTACAGCTCACATTCCAAGTACAACCTGCTAACTTTTGGTAAATAACCAAATGATTGAAACACAGCCATACCCATTAATTTACCTATTGCCTCTGACTGTTTACATGCTACAGTGGCAGAGCCGACTACTTGGGACAGAGATCTTATGTTGGGACAGAGATCTTATGTCCCACAAAGCTAAAAATATTTGCTTTCTCATCTTAACAGAAAAATAAAATTGCTGACATCCATTCTCATTGTTCATATCAGTAATTAAATAACAGTAACTGGCTGTTTTAGTCAGTTGTTTCAAATACAATCTGCATGTGTGAAACCAATGGGAACTGACAGGTTTAGTTAATCAGAAAGTCATACCTGTTTGTACAAAAGCCTTTATTCACTGCACCTATTGCTGCATTAATTTGCTTGTAATTCTCTCCCAAATACTCCAAATCATCAATCCTACATAAATCTATGATTTATCTTGACCAGTTTTATGATCCTTCCATTCAGGTACAGACACAAACCATAGCTAACATGATAACTCATACTTACAATCATTATACAGGTTTCCCCATGATACCCAAAAGGAGAGTATTCCTATGAAAGCTTTTGTTAGCCAAATGGCTTAAAGCAAAGAAGTAATTACCATTAATTTACATGGGGGAAAAAATTTGAGTGTTCCCAGACCCAAAAAATAACCTCTCAGGCTCTTCTGATACCTTGGGACACATCTTGCTAATGGATGCGCAAATAACTTGAGATAAAGTACAGACGCTCACAGACACAGCTCAAAGCTCTGGCGGCTTGATGCTGGGATGATGAGTGTAGTTCCTGGGGAAGGAGCTTGGTGGCGCCACTCTCGATGTTCCGGGCGCGTGCTGTCTCTGTAACAGCTCACTACAAAACAAATGCTGAATCCTTATTTTCACTTTTCGTCGTTTTTCATGAAAGTGAAAATCCTCTTTGGATTTCTCTTGGTTAGCAAAAACAGATATCAACATGGATCTTTCACAGAAGCAAACTGGTGCAACTCCCAACTTTCGAAAAGGCGGGATCATCTATATTAAGTGTGCTGGAGAAATATTCCAACGGGTTAGTGTACCGGTAGAGCACCTCGGAAGAATTCATTTCTCTTAAAACTCACAGTGGCTTTGAGGTGTCGTACCTGTAAAGAGAAAAATTCTTGAGGATCTATTAAAATATTTTTGGCTGAATAAATTTGGTCATGTTAACGGGACCCTGTAGATTCCAGTTGTAAAATATGACTGTCAGGAAATAGCCCTTTTATGAAATAAACCCAAAATCCTCTCACATTCCCAGGAAGTCTGTAGTCTAAAGCATATTCTTCTTCCTTCTCCTAGTAATTAGCTATTTGCATAGCGCTGATAAAGCCTCCCAGGTGTTCCATCAACTTCCTATTTAATTTTAAGGCAGTGTTTTTTTGGTAAAAAGTGTGTAGGGAAAAATGAATCTCCTCTTCATTTTCAAAGGAATGTATGTCTAGCATTATTTAATCTTATTTCATATCGGATTTCTAGAGAAATAAACTTATGCAATCGATAGAAAACTTACAAGGGATAAATATAGTTTTATCATCATTAAATGAGAGGTGAAAAATCCATGCCTGAGAAATGATAGATCTGCAATTAACCCTCTGCTCTTTCAAAGAAAGAAATAACTGGTGAAATACTTTTGAATTATGTTTATTGACACAAAAAGAAATTAACTCCTCACGAATACTTTAGAATAACCTAATATGGTTATATTTATTTCTTTCCTCATTTAGAGTGCTGCTATTTATTTTCTTACTTAAGTGTCTATAAGCTCTCTGTGCATAAGATAGTGTGCAAGATTACACTAATTATACTGGGCTATAAAGACATAAAAATTGATATAAGGGGGATAGCAAAAAAGAAAAAAAGGAGTAGCCACCATTGACTGATTTCTGGGCAACTTTCTAGGTTCTTAACTACCGTTGTATCATGTGATGAAGACAATTTTATCTATCACACACTTTCACTCTGACATTTTAAGAATGAGAAAAATGGAGAGAACTGAGATTCAGAAAGAATAAATAGCAGTATTTTTGGTTAGTAAATGACAGAGCCAATGTTGCAACTTCTAAGACTCAGATTCTTTTCTCCACAGCATGTTACTCTAATTTAAATATTTGAATAAGCAGGTATCAGTATACTTGTATTATATAAAAAATAAATTTGGGTCCATATATTTGAGTAAGTATACAAACAATGTTCATGCAAAGGATGGATGGCTACCTCATAAGTATACTTGCAGGCACATCTTCCTCCCTGAATGACAGGACAAGTGGAATAACAAACCTTCAAGACTTCTGCGAACTACAAAATTCTATGGTTTCTCAAAAAAAATTAAGTTCAAAAGTTGACATTCAATAATAATTCAAGAAGTGGAATATTGGAATTTTGATTAAAAGAAAATTTCACTGGACAAATGCATATTGACAAAATTTTCATAATAAAGGATATATTGTCTTTACCAATATGTGTTAATTATATATATATATATATTTTGAAGATTTTATTTATTTTTTGACAGAGAGAGACACAGCGAGAGAGGGAACACAAGCAAGGGGAGTGGGAGAGGGAGAAGCAGGCTTCCCACCGAGCAAGGATCCTCGCGGGGCTTGATCCCAGAACACTGGGATCATGACCTGAGCCGAAGGCAGACGCTTAATGACTGAGCCACCCAGGCGCCCCTAATTATATTTTTAAAATCCAAGAAAAACTCTTTTTTTTAAGATTTTATTTATTTATTTGAAAGAGAGAGAGAGATAGCGAGAGAGAGCAGGAGCAGGGGAAGAGGGAGAAGCAGACTCCCCACCAAGCAGGGAGCCCAATGCGGGGCTCTATCCCAGGACCCTGGGATCATGACCTGAGCCGAAGACAGACACCAACTGACTGAGCCACCCTGGCGCCCCTCCAAGAAAAACTCTTAGATAACATTTTTAAACTTTCTTTTTCCAGAATGGATGAAGACAAGAAGCATGACATGAAAAACTCAATGTCATGTAACTAATACTTGAAATTTGGGATTAAATGGTAGCTTCAATCTGACCAGAAAAAATGATAAATTAATATGGATTTAGATAACATATGAATGTTATCAATTCCAATGTTAGGTTGCCACCATTCAAAATTTATGTTTTAATTATATTTGATGATTTTTGCAATTAGAGGTCATTTAGAAATCCATTTGTGAAGTCAGCTTTTTTATTTTGTGATTTTCAGTAAAGGATGATGTTATAAATACTAAAGCAGAATGTAAGATAAATGGTAATGTATAAAGCACTCTTTCTTTTGCAAAATTATTATAAAAATTATTTCAAATTAGTTTACATTGAAAAGCACTTTTTAAAGTGTTGAGAATAAAACTTTTTAAGAAGATACTACTCGATTTCAACAAATGGTTAGTTACAAAAATTGAAGGTATTTTACAAAATAAAAATTTTAGTAGTAGTATAGCTGCTGATATTCATAAAATCAAGGAGAGAATTTGGTAATACAGTTTCTTTTTTTTGTTTTTTTTTAAGATTTTATTCATTTATTTGAGAGAAAGAGAGAATGAGAGATAGAGAGCACGAGAGGGAAGAGGGTCAGAGGGAAAAGCAGACTCCCTGCTGAGCTGGGAACCCGATGTGGGATTCGATCCCGGGACTCCAGGATCATGACCTGAGCCGAAGGCAGTCACTTAACCAACTGAGCCACCCAGGAGCCCAATACAGTTTATCTTTGATACATGGTACTTGGTATAATGTTAAAAAGAAAAATATCATTACCTTCTCATATATTAGACTTTTAAGAAGACTACCACAGCCTCAAGTACTTAAATTACATCAAATAAAATTTATATTTTCAGGTTATGAACATGTCTTAACCCAGAAATTTTCTCAATACGAAGTGGCCACTGAAAAAAATACTTACTGAATGAGAATGTAACAAGACAATAGGGGGAATAAAATGAAGCTGGAACTGCCAAGTGAAATTAATACAATCTAGAAGAAAGGGGCAGAAATGCAATTGAGGGAAATAGATGTGTCTTTGTCTTGCTTGTACAACACTACATATATCATCCTTCCCTCTGTCCCTCCAGAATCGAGGAGTGAGCCACAAAAAACTTAAGATTGATAAGATAAGATAAGATGAGATGAGATGAGATGAGATGAGATGAGATGAGATGAGATGAGATAAGATAATCATGGCTGTTTGGAGAGGAAATCAGCCATTGGTGTTTGCATGTTCTTGTTGGATAGTCTAAGAATTCAGCACTCTTAACAGCTCTTTCCCTGAGCAATTTCTCAAAAGGTGTGACTTCAGTGAGCAACGCTGAGGGACAGGTAGCGTCTCTCCCTGGACAGATGGCCGGCTTGTTCTTGCTCTAAAATCAGTAAATCCCCCAGCTGAGCGTCACTCTGCTCTAATGCATCCGCTACGTGTGCAGGCATCTGGGGCATCTGGAGGGCATATGGGAGCTGGCATAAATATGAAACTCTGGCTATTATTTTTGCTGTGAGTAATAACGTCCTTTATCTCTGATCCAGGAGTTTTGTGTTGTCAGCATATATAAAACAGTAATATGTTGATTTTCTTGCAAATAGAGTAAAATCTCAACACTGCAAAGCTCTAGACAATGACATCACTATCAAAATTGTGTGTGTGTGTGTGTGTGTGTGTGGTATGTACAGGCATAATTTATAACTTTATAGATAGAACTTCATATACACTTACATATGCATACATCTATATCCCATATCTACTTTTCTTTTTGGTAACATACTGGTAATGGCATATAATCTTGGGCCACTTATTTAAATTCTCTGTCCCCTGGTTTCTTCAACCATACTTTGAGAATACTGTTGGTAGGTAATTGGCAACAGTGTTATAAGAATTAAATGGTATAAGGAATGTAATGTTCTTAGAATAATGTTTGGCATTCAGTAACTTTAACTATTCTACTTGGCCTTGAATTTCTATTAGTATCTTTTAGAATCAATCATTTTTCAAAGATATTTCACTGGAAGTACATTTATGATGCTTCTGTAACTATTGAGGAACATAGGCTTTGGGGAAAATATATGCAATATAAGGAGTAACATCTATATTTATATATAACATATATACTTATATATAAATGTAGTAACTTGGTTTTTAAATGAAAAGTTCATATTTTGCTTTAAAAGTACCTAAAAATCACTTTTCTAATATTTTTTAAAAAGATTTTATTTATTTCTTTGACGCAGGGAGAGAGACAGAGAGAGAGGGAACGCAAGTAGGGGGAGTGGGAGAGGGAGAAGCAGGCTTCCCGCTGAGCGGGGAACCCGATGCGGGGCTTGACCCCAGGACCCTGAGATCATGACCCGAGCCAAAGGCAGACGCTTAACGACTGAGCCCCCCAGGCACCCCTATTTTTCTAATATTTCAAATAGGCTGACTGCACAAAAGATAATAGAACTTATCTTCTATTTCAAAAATTGATAGCTTTTGAGATTATTCAGACATACTATTTAAAGATTTTCACGGTTATGAAGTATATCTAAAAGACAACAGTGGCCTCTAGTGAGGCAGACACTAACATAACAGGATGGAAATCTAAACCATTCAAAGGACAATAAATTTAAATGATTTACTGAAATGTTTAGTCTAATTGATGAGGGATTAATAGTCTTTCACAGACAGACCTCTCCCTCAAAAAATGACTGTTCAGAACACTGATAAACCAGTGTACAGACTTTCTAACTGAAATAGAAACTGACATCCTCATTTCTACTGTTTATAAAGTACCATAGATTCATAGAAAAATTGTACATAATCACACAAATACTCATTTATTTTTCAAACACATTTGATTAGCAATGAACGAAAACTCGCTTGTAAATATTAGTGTCACACTAGGATTTGGAAACTCACCTAAACTCCAACTGTTAGACTTGTTCAGAAAGAAACAATGTCATGGAGAGCCAACCATTAACTAAATAAATGTTTAAATATATTTTAGAGTCAAAGAAAATTATTGTTTTTTTATCATAAGTGTTTATACATAGATGCATCATGCATGTATACAAACAAGAATCAAATGTCTACATACTGAATACAGTATATGTGCTCACATATATCATATGTATATGTATCCCCACATGGGTAAAATTATTTCATAATAGCTATAAATTGCCTTGTGACACTTAAAAAAAAATACTTCCAAGTTTTCTAAGAATCATCCCATAAGATAGCTGAAAGTCAGCATTCACTCCTTCAGCTAGAGAGTTTTAAAGGAAAAAAAAAAATCAATAAAAACCTATAGAAGAGAATGAATATTTGATTTATATCTAGTCAATAACTTGGCCAAAAGAATAATTAGATTAAACAATAAATCAGCATTATAATTTTTTAAAATTTTCCTATTATCTATTCCTAACTTTGATTTCCATTCACTGTTGTTTCAAAAACAATTTCTTCCATTTTGTTGATTAATTCTTCACTTTCTGTCTTCATATACTTCTGTTTATTTGTGTTTGTATCCAATATTATTAAAATTCTCATGTATAAATTGTTTTATGTTTTTAACTTTTATTGACTTTTTTGTCTTTAAACCTTCCTTCTATTTTCTTCCCTCTTCCTTACACCGGGTTAGCAGATCAAAGTTCTTATTTTAAGCTGTCAGATGTGTGAATTCTGACTTTCAAACATTTAATCCAATTGTTTGTGACCTTAATTTATCAAAAAAAAATTGAAGCAAGATGGGAATCTGTTTAATCCTCAGAATTGAAAAAAAAAAGTCTAATTTACTTTTCAGAAATGGGAATTCTTACCTAAGAAAGAAAATGGACTTTTTACAACTTAAAGAAACAAAACTTCTAATGCAGTAATGAAAAGCTGAAACAATTTTCTATCAATAATGTACAAATAACTGTCATAGAATGTTACCACAAAAATTGTTAATGAATCACTAGACAAATGCATTTAGGCATATATGGTGCCTTCTTCTGAAGAATATAAAATCTGAAAGCAATTCTGAAGAGCAGTTAGTTATCAGCATATGAGCAATTAAGCATCAGTTAACATATACACTAAAGCAGCAAGAACTTAACATTTGCTCTAAAGACCATTTGATGGGAAAGTGAGTGAACAGGAACTTTATGAAATTCAAGGGTAAAGTTGAAGGGTACTGTAATTTTTGAATCATTAAAAAAATTTTTATGGATTAGAAAGAATTTGGGGCACCTGGGTGGCTCAGTCAGTCTGCCTTCAGTTCAGGTCATGATCCTAGGGTCCTGGGATTGAGCCCTGAGTCTGGTTCCCTGCTCAGTGGGGAGCCTGCTTCTCCTTCCCCCTCTGATATTCCCCCTACTCATGTTCTCTGTCTCTCTCAAATAAATAAAATCTTTTTAAAAAATAAAGAAAGGATTTCAGTAGACATTTTAAAAATAATCGTATAGCTTAAAAAAAAATATAAGCAGAGTAATTAGTACTAGTTGGGAGATGGACTCTGAACCCCGATTCCCTGATTTCGAGGCATTGCTCTGCCGGGTGGTAGTTTTGTTATTTTACCTCTATTGCCTCAAATTTTTCATCTATAAAATAAGGATAAAGATAATGGGGATTTAGTGAGGATTAGAAGAGTTCATAAAAGAATCAGCCTATGTAAATATTAGCTATGATTATGAATAAGAAGATTATGAGAAAAAGATCAAAGGAACATAAATCTACAATTTGTCAGGCATAAAATAATTAGACTAAACAATAAATTAACCTTATTAATAGTTTTTATTTTCCTTTTATCTGTTACAAAATTTACTTTCCACTCAATATTTGTTCAAAAACTAATTTTTCCATTTTGGAGTCATTCTTTATCATTGAAAACAGCAAAATGAAATTGACTGAATTTACTCTCTAGCTGGACCTAACAGGTTTATATATATATATATATATATATATAGCCTGAATTTCATTTTGATAATAGATACAATAAACATTTATTGGACATATTCTAGGGGCTTTTACTGTCCTAGGAGCTAAATAGGTAAATAAGGGATTAAATGGAATATGATTAGTGCAGTGGATTTCAATCACCTGGAATGCCAGAACATACAGACTGCCAAGTACAACCCCAGAATTTCTTTTCTTTTTTTTTTTTAATTTTTTTTTAAGATTTTATTTATTTATTTGAGAGAGAGAATGAGATAGAGAGAGAGCATGAGAGGGGGGAGGGTCCGAGGGAGAAGCAGACTCCCCGCCGAGCAGGGAGCCCGATGCGGGACTCGATCCCGGGACTCCAGGATCATGACCTGAGCCGAAGGCAGTCGCTTAACCGACTGAGCCACTCAGGCGCCCAACCCCAGAATTTCTGATTCAAGAGGCATGGGGGACCCATGATCCTTTGTGCATGACTAACAAGTTCTTGTGCAATGTTGATTTTGCTATTCCTAGGAAAACATTTTGAGAATAACTGATTAAGTACATTTTACTGCTGGGCTTTAAGAAGAATGCTGTAAAATGGACCCTAACTCAGACTTGGGGCAGAAATTAGGAAAGAATCCTAAAGGACTGGGATCTGAATAATGAATCTTAAAGACTGGTGAACAAAGCCAGGTGAAGCTAAGCTAATTTTTCTGTGGCGGGAGCCCTATTGTTTGTTAACCTTTAATAGCCTATTAATCCAGACCAAACCAAGCCTTCCACGGAGGTGAGAATGTTATTCACTTAAAAAAAAAATAGCATTTATGCTTTCCTGACAACAGTAGTTTCAGTGAGGTAAAACAATGCCTGATAGACATAAATAAAAATCTAACCTCATAAGCTTTAACTAAGCTGATATAATTTTGTTCTCAAAGAAAATTTAATACTTAAATTTTTCTGAGAGTTATAGTCCCAAGGCACTAAAAGAAAGGACTAAACAAGACACTTACATAGAAATTTGACCTTAAAAGAGGATGCTTTTGTCTTTTAGCAATAATTTATTCTATTTCCTTAAACAAAGACAATGATCAACATAGTATTATTAAGTCAACCATTTTTCCATGTTTGAATAATACAATGTGTAGAATGTGTACACACGATATTTAAGAATCAGGAATTACAAAGAAAGAATCAAGATTGACAGATTTATTTAATAAATGTCTTAAAAATCTATTCCTGGAACAGAGCTCCTAAAACGCTTAATTTTCTGTGATGAGAACAGAAAGGCATCTTGTTATGTTAATGAAGTGACTTTGGATTGCACTTAAGGACAGGACACTGATTTCCTAGAGAACCAACCTGTGATTAAAGGGTTAAAACTTTTAGTCCCATTCCTTGACTTCTGCAGGGCTGGAGGTTGAATCCATGGTCAATGGCCGATGATCTAATCAATCATATCTTTGTAATGAAACATTCGTCCAAACCCAGAAGAATGAGGTTTGAAGAGCTTCTAAGTTGGTGACCATGTGGAAATTTGGTGAGAATACTGCACTTCGAGAGGACATGGAAACCTTTCCCCATACCTTGCCCTATGCATCTCTTCCATCTGGATGTCTCTTAGATACATCCTTTTATAATAAACCAGTGATCTAGTAAGTAAAATGTTTCTCTGAGTTGTGTGAGCCACTCTAGCAAATTCATCAAACCCAAGGAGGGGTTTGTGGGAATCTCTGATTTACAGCCAGTTGGTCAGAAGTACGTATAACAAACTGGACTTGCCATTGGTATCTGAAGTGTGTGTGTGGCAGCAGGGAAGGGTGTGGGGGAGCAGTCTTGTGGGACTGAGCCCTTCACCTGTGGGATCTGAAGTCATGTCCCAGTAGAAGTTGTCAGAATTGAGCTAAACTGTTAAGACAGCCAGCTGATGGAGGATTGCTTGGTGGTGTGGGAACCCCTTTCCCCACACATCAGAATTGGGTGCACAATCCTTACCTTGTTTTTCTTATTTACTCATAGTATCTAATTCTGAGTTTCAGAACTACAACTTCCCAAAGACAAAGAAGGCCAGGCACTGAGGTTTAACAACAGCCCAGGGAATTCCTTATGTCAGAGGGAACTTGCATTTACCCTTTAAGTTTTTATCCAACACTCAGTTTCTGATTCTATCAATCACAACTTTCCTAATTTCTATAATCACACATTTTTATTCTTAAGTTACCCATAAAATTCCCCACAGATTTTGTTGATATAAGCCTTCTTTTTATTAATATGAGTACAATTATACAGTGGATATTAAAGGGAAAATATCCTCAACATCTCAAACAGATTTCTTAGGTAAAACTGAAGTTTCTCAATTATTGGAATGGTCCTGGACTAACTACATCAAAGACAAACAAAAATGAAATGCTTTGGCATAAATTTTTTTCAGATTTATTTATTTATTTTAGAGAGAGATAAGAAAGAGAGCATGAGCTAGAGGCACAGAGGGAGAGGGAGAGAATCTCAAGCCGACTGCATGCTGAGCTCTGAGTCCTTCACAGGGATTGATCTCACAACCCTGAGATCATGACCTGACCTGAAACCAAGAGTTAGACGATTAACTGACTGAACCCCCCAGATGCCCCTGGGCATGAATTGTTTATAAACCTGAACAAATGAGTGATGTGTGTAGGGTAACTTGTTACATAAATACCCATGATTAACATCTATTAATTAATATCAAATAATCCTTACTTTATTTGGTATTTTGAGATGCTTGATCTGTTTCATTTTTTAATCTTTATACAATAATTAGTCTAAAAATAATTAGTCTAAAGTTTTATAAGAAATGTCCACTAATTCATTTGAGGTATGTCTGGAATAAAAAAGTTATGAAAAGAATATTCTCAAAAAAGGAAAGCCTATGTATTCCTTTTTTCACTGAGCAAGTCTAGTGCAATAGGAAAATAACCTTCCTAAAAGAGTCTTTTGAGTATACTACTACTACTTTACAATTTTATCATGTATTAACCTTTCTAAAATACCTAAATAGTTAATCTAAAGGAATTTAGAGTAGACAAAAATACACACATGCATACACACATACATAAGATTGAAACATGGCCTGATTTGACTCATTGTTTTAAGACATGTATTGTCTAGAAACTTGAACAAGCAAATGTTTAGTCATTATCCATAAACTCTCGTTTCAAGAATTGTTATAAACTTCTGTTCTGAAGCACATTTCTTTTAATACTTAAGTGAAATAACTAACACCGATTTTTAAAATTCATATCTCATGTAAATTCCTATCCATTAAAAAATTAACAATCTGTTATTTTACACATCGATATTATGAGAAAGAGGAAATATTTTATATCTTGAGTTTCTTTAGGTCTTCAATTTAGACATGATATGTTAACATACAAGTTGCAATTAGTTTCTTTACAAAATAAAGATCAATATGTACACATAGCTTGATCTAAAGAAAAATAAAGTTTTATTAAAGAAAATTTATATGGTTATTAAAATTATACTTTCTTAAAATTCTAGGGAAATATAATGCACAGTAACATTTGTATATTTCACAGCAAACATCAAGTTTGTCTGTAGAGTTGTTATTTACTTAGTGTCTTACTGTTTGTGGTTCTCTTTTTTTTCTGACATTTTATTCTTTGCTGTATGCCAGATTGATTTCTGAGCAGGTCTTCTTATTTCCCAGTATTTAACAGATATAAAACCTTTTGTGGATTCTCTTCAAAGTACATGCACTCCATTATTTATCTGTACAGTTTCTGAAAGCCTCTCTTATGTAAAACACATAGTGGTAGGATAATGGAGGTTTGCAAATATAAATTCTGTCCCTAAGGAACTTGTTCATCTAAAAGGAAAGGTAAGCTACGTAAGTAATTTAATACTGTAAAAGGCAGAAACTAATAAATCCCAAAATGGAAGTATTGATAAAACGCTGGGAGAATTTAGAGGAGGGACGGCTAATGCTCAGAGGAAAGTGTCAAGGACAAGCTTATGAAGGCCATGATACTTCAGCCTGGATGGGAAAACTGTGGTATTTGCATACCACCATGTAGTTGGAGCAAAGAAAACTCCAGGTAAAGATAATAATGTAACAAATAGCAAGGATGAAACTGTTGAACAATAAAAAGAGAGGAGAACTACATCCCCTGAGTACAGCTTGGCAAAAGTTTTACATTCACCATTAGCTTGATATAATACAGTTTCAATGCTAATGGCCACAGCTCTATAAAGAGGATTGAAGTGATAGTCAAGAATTCTATATATTCCTACAGAGAAAACTTTGCCCTTTGCCTATCCCCATTGACACTACAATCACAGCTACAATTATCTGCTTTGGGACAATCTGCCTTGGGACCATCAAGACCAATATCTTTACTCACTTTTCTCCTGTTCTTTCAGATAACCTTCTAATTTGCAAGTCTGATGGGTAGGATAACCATTTAACAGAATTTTCCTGGGACAATCTCAGTGTACGCTTTTTATCTTGGTGTAATTACTATTGGGGCCTCTTTTTAGGTTTTGATAATAAATTATATGGACTTATAAGGCTCTATAAATCACATTTCTGGCTTTATTTCCTATATGTCCCCAAACTCCCAACCCTCTCTTGATACCTTCTGGATTAACCAACGTCAGTTACCTGAAAAATCCCCTCAAACCTTTCTCTGAATATTCCTTTCCTTTTCTCGATCTAACTGCAACCAGGCTCTCCCTGAGTATATATTTCCACTAAAGTTCTTGCAGGTAAGGGTTATTTTAAATCCCACCCATACCTCTCCACTCATATGGTGCTGAAGGCATCCTTCTTGGTTCTCATCGATGCTTCCAGAGCCTTCTCCTTTATTCTTCCCTGAGAAAAATCATCTGAGAATTTTATGATATAGGATTATTACAACAAAACTTCCCTTCACTTTGCAGTCATCTACCAGCTCCTGATCCATTCTCCCTCTATTCTTAAAGATTTAATATTTTGTTTCCTTCTGCATTCCACAGTCATAATTCAGGTAAGTAATCCTCCAATGCTTGATCTCTGAGTTGCTGTCCTTTGTCCACTAATGATCTTGCTCCCCCACCTTAGCTACATAATCCCTTTGTTATGACCAAGACCTTGTCATTTTTAGTAACTACAACTTTTCCATAGCCACAATTTCAAGTAACCTAAACTTCCACCCAAACTTCAGCTCATTTTCCACAGTACCCTGACTCCAATAATTTGTTAGCCCCCCCCTGGGGCTTTGACTTGGCTGTCTTTCCCTGTTTCTCCCCTTTCATTTTCTTATATATCCCTTTCCCCAATTTAAGTCTCGTGATCAAGCATTACAACCACCATCTTCCATATACCCAAATTCATGCCCAGTTTACTCTATGCCTATACCTGTGATGTATGGGATAAAGGAAACACACCTGCACACACAAACTTGCTGACCTTTCCCACTTCAAATTTATTTTTTTGTTCTTATTTTTATTTTTTTTAAAGATTTTGTTTATTTATTTGAGAGAGAGCAAAAGTGAAAGAGATCACAGAGGGAGAGGGAGAAGCAGACTCACAGCTGAGCAGGGAGCCCAATGCAAGCCTCGATTCCAGGACCCTCAGATCATGATCTGAGCTGAAGGCAGACACTTAACCAACTGAGCCACCTGGGCACCCCCTCACTTTAAATTTACTATCACTAACCCAAATTGTCCCCTAATAATATGGTAATCAAAGTAAGTTTTCCTAATCCACTCACTTTCCTGCTCTCCTAAACAAGCATTTCATATTTACTCCTCATTTCTCAGTTTTACTTAATGACCTTACTTTTGGTTTTGATGAAACTATCTGAAGCCTCAGAAGAAATTACCACCATCAACTCTCTTCACCTACCTACATCCAGCCACATAAACTTGCCATTTCTCTTGTTACTATACATGAATGCCTGATTTTCCAGTTATAGCAAAACCTCCTCATGTAAACTCTGTTCCATTACCTCTCACCATTCAAGGACATTTCTTTTGAATATCACACTTTCTCCGCCATCATGAGGTTTTCTTTCTCTTGAATCTCTCTGTAATATGCCACAATTCCTGATACCTTTAAAAGAAGAAAAATAAACCAGCCAAAATCAAATCCTCTCAACTTCATTTCTGTCTTCAAATACCATTTCACTTCTCTCATTCCTTTTAATAAAATTCTTTGAAACCAAAGTCTATGTTCATTGTTTCCAATTCCTTACCTCCCCTTCTTCTTGAAACACTTGAACCAGGTTTTCACCATTACCTCTCTTAAATAACTGCCCTTGTCAAAGCCTGGAGTAACCCTCCACTCTGCCAATCCACCTGTCCGTTCTCATCCCCAGCTTCCTCAATCTGTCAGCAGTACTTGACAGAGTTGCTCACTATCTTCTCTTGGTGTCTAGACCATGACTTCCTCATGAATTTCCTTTCATCTCTGGCTGTGTTTATTCTCTTCTTCCATAAATAACTTCTCTCCTTCACCTGATAGTGTTGAAATGGTCCATGCCTTAGTCTTAGACCTCTTTTCTCTTCTATCTACACTCAACCTCTTGGCAATCTCATTCTCTTTCTATATGCAGTGACTCCCAACTCTGTATCTTTTAAGTGAAACTGTGCCTTGAACTGCAGGCTCATGTATTCAACTCCTTTGTCAGGATTTTCATTTGGATAGGCATCTCAAATGTAACGTCGAAAAGTGAGCTGCTGATTGCTCTCACCTTAAAGATCTACTCCTTTTTTAATCTATCTCATTTAATTTAAAGTCAACTCACTCCTTCATTTTGCTCAGTCAAAATGTTAAAGTCATCTTTGACTCCTCTGCATTTTTCTCATGAGCAAATGTGTATTGTGTGCATTCTAAGCACTATGTATTCTTCTATGTGCTGGAACTACAATAGTGAACAAATTAGACCAAAAATCCTGGTCTCATAGGGCATATATATACTAGTTGACAAAGTGAGACAATAAACAAAATAAAATTATAAACTATATAGTATTTTATAATGTTACTAGTAGTATGATGAAAACTTAACAAGGGTGGGAGATGAACAGTGCTATGGGTGTAATTCGAAATTTTAAATCAGATACCATGGAAGTCTTTACAAAGAAGGTAAGAACTTAGTGAAGACTTGAAATATGTGAAAGATTGGAGCATGTGGATTTTTAGGAAAAGAACATTCTACTTGGAAGAAATCCTGAGTGCAAACATTCTGAGTCAAGAGTGGGCCCTATATGTTCTTGAAACAGTAAGCAGACTAGTATGGCTAGAGCAGGGGGAGCATGAGGAAATGAGGGTAGTGAATTAGGTGAGAGCCAGGCCATGAAGGGACTAATCTTTCATTTTTACAGAGTGAGATAGGAAACCATTGGAGGGTTTTGAGCAGAAGAAAATCATCATTTGACAGAATTACTCTGTATTATCTTTGAGAAGAGCTTATATTAAGGCAATGGTATAATCAGAAAGAAGAGTTTGAAAACTACTACAATGATTTTATATAGTTTATATAATTCATTTTATGTAATTCACTTTATTCTAATAACTCCTTGGAAGGGGTATTATTTTATATATACTTTATATAATTCACTTTATTCTAATAACTCCTTGGAAGGGATGTTATTTTTCAAGATCCTTGGTGAAGGAATACTCAAAATATTTAATGACAAATAAGTCCCAGACACTTGCAAACTGTAAGAGTCACCAGTCTTAATTACCTAATAGAGCCCTGCCCATGGAAATGAGGTGAACACCAGCCCTGCTGGGCTGAGTAGGGATAGGTACAATGTATGAACTCCTAAATGAAGGAGATTACAGCTCCTATTCTGTAATACTTATTAAAGTGTTTTTCTTGTAGGGCCTTATAATATATATAGTCAACCTCAGCCCACTGCATAAAATTGAACTTCTGAAACAATTTTATAATCTCTAGAAGTTTACATGCCCTATAAATGCTAAAAAACTAAATTCATAACACAGAAACAGGGCATTTAGAGAAATTACTAATTTTTTAAAATTTATTAGTCACTTAACAAAATTGGGATCTTACACTAAATAATGATGTAATCTTTAGTTTAATTTATCCCACTCTATGCTATTACATATTATACATATATATCATTAAATATTTGATAATTTTAATACACCATGATTTTAATGATATTTAGAGAAGGATTGATTCTTTAGAGGCTACAGTTTCCTTGACCTAAATATCATTTCTCTATTTAGTGAAAAGAACTAATCTTATCAGGAAAAATAGATGCATATTTCTTGTATATTTCAATTGCTCTCTGCATTGTTAATTAATTGAGTTAATACATTTTTATATCTAACTGTTAATCAGACATTGGTGATTTGTTCACCTCATCAGACAATTTAAAGCAACACTATCCATACTTTTGATTGTAGACTATCTATAAATAGCCAAACTGCTCCAAGCCAAGAATGAGGTCATTTTATGATACATTCAATAAGTCCTGCTTTGTTTTGTAACTTTTCTAGTATATTGTTGGGTTTAAAAATTATATAGAATAGCCATTTTCTGTGCAAGTATACTTTGATACTTTTCCCCATGCTTATTACAAAATACAAGTCAAAACACAGATGTGTTTTGTTTTGTTTTGTTTTACAGAAATGGGATTATACTATCCACACTAATCTGGAAAACAATTTTTTCCCATTCTCCAATTTATCACAGTTGTTTTCCCAGGTCAACACTTACAAAGCTAACTTAATATTTTAAATGGAAGCATAACATTTTCTATGGCCATTCTGATTATTCCTTTTTTAAAAAATAATTTCATTACAGGTCTACAATACCTTATTTGCAATTCCAAAATTAATTTTTTTCTCACTCAAATGGGAACCCTAACCTGAAACCATATGATATTATGTATTATCTTTCTTTAAACTACTTAATTTGAATATTCATACATTTTGCTGAAAAAATATGAATGTGCTTGATTATGAGGCACTGCTCCTGAACTCCTAGTGGTATTAATAATATATGAGATATGCTTTATATTATTGCTTTAAGAATACCAAAACATCAGAATTTTTAAGTGTATCTGGCCCCAAGGGTTTTGGTTAATGTTTTGTAGATCTGTATAAAGAATGCTACAATAAATATCTTTTTACCTATCTAATTAAAGACCAGGATTTTAGTTTTTATAAACTAGATTTCTAGAAGTGAAATTACTGGATCATAGATTATGCACTTCAATACTTTAATGCCCTAAATTGTTTTCAGAAATCTTGTAATCCACATTTTTAACAAATATGTGCTTATATGTTTCTATTTCTCATGGTTTCACCAGCAAAATATTTAGACAAACTTTTAATATAGTAACTACATCGACTATCTTAATTTCTATACTGGTATTTCTCAGACTGAATCTGCCATACTAGGGTTACAATTCACAAAATTTCATAAATAATCCTGATACCCAGCAGACCATTTTGAAGAGTGGCTCAGGATGTGTAAAGCATAAAAGATCACTTGTAGTAATTATATTACAAAGAGCTTTCTTCTAATCATTTCCACCATCTACTTGTTACCTCATTTCATTTACCTTTATTTCCTGGATTACCATCCTTTTGATGCTATTGTCTGTTAACTGTACAATTAACAATAACTCACATTAGTCTGTTCTCTTTTCCCTCATACTTTTCTCCTTTCAGTTTCATTGGAGATTACTCTTCTAAATGCACTTTAACTTTCGATATTCCCTTTTTGCTTCCTCAACGTTTTACCTCTTTGAGCATTTTCTTTTCTTTTCTTTTTCTTTTTTTAGAGATTTTATTTATTTATTTATTTGAGAGAGAGTGAAAGAGAGAGAGCACAAGCTGGGGGAGAGGCAGAGGGAGAAGCAGACTCCCCGCTGAGCAGGGAGCCCGATGCGGGGCTCAATCCCAGGACCCTGGGATCATGACCTGAGCCGAAGGCAGAAGCTTAATGACTGAGCCACCCAGGCGTCCCTCTGTGATCATTTTCGCCTACTACGGTATTGAGCTAATAACCCCACATTTATTTCTCCACACTAAAATATTCCCCTGTTTTCACACACATACTGCTACCGGCTGTGAAGTATGTGTGCTATATACTCTACTGGAATATCCCATATGCATTTCATACCCCACCTTTTCCTCAGCATCTGCCTTCTCAAAATGCTTTTCTTTATATCTAAAATATACCCCAGGAGCTAACAATGCCTGGCATTTAACAGATTCAAGAAATATTTTATAAATACCTGAGTACAAAACAATAGTGCTTTAAATGTGTATAAAAATATTTTCATAGTCATTATCTAATACCCAGAATATCCAACACTCACAATAATTCTTTGATAAGGGCAGGATAATTTCAAAGAAGTTAAGCAGCTTTAAAAAAGGCATAAGGCAGAATCAGGAATAAAATCAAGTTTTCCGGTTTTAAATCATTATCTCTATTTCATCATGGAGCTTTTAACTGATGAGCCCTTATTTTATTAACTTTTATAAAGTATATATTGATATTTTTATACTGTAGCTTAAACATATTGTAAAAAATATAAAATCATGCTGAACACTAAATAGACTAGAAAATTGAGAGTGGACAATGAATGTGAAACACCTAAAATAATTACATTATAATGTATACACAGATAAATGTATAGGTGTAAGCATGCTTCTAAATTACTTTTTTTTTTTTTACTTACAAGCATTTTCACTGGAAATCAAAGACAATGGCAGAGCTCTCCGAGCCAGAACAAGATGCCTTTAGTGTTGGTCTGCCCATGTAGTGTCCAGTGGTAATGTGGACAGAAGTAGATGGTTTTGATTTTTCCAAGAGAATATATTTTATTGTATGCGGCATGAGATTACAAAGAAATATTGCCTGATTTCATGACTAGTACACATGAATCACAATCACTTCTTTGAATTCTTTCAAAGAGGTCAAAATCAATCCAAGGATACAACCTTTTCCTATTTCATAATATTCCTGAAAGTGTGTGAGCAGCAGATATGACTGTGCCTCTTTCTACATGTGGGAACATTGCAGCATATCCATTATCCAGTTGTTCCTTCCTGCTTCTTCCCCATGTTGGCAGAATAGCATTTTCCCACACTGGTTTTCTTCAGATGACTCAGTAAATCCTTCAGCTCATGAGTAAAGCTCTCTGCACACCACCCCTTCCCAGAGTGTACAGAATGCACGCCTGTGGAGCGTGCATGTCAGGATTTGATCAAGAAGCTGAATATGGCTCAGTGCCTGGTTTGCATTTTATGGTCACAAAAGACACTGGGCGAAACCATCATTCTGCAGATCTTTTACTTGCCTGGAGCATCATGCCACTTCTGAGAACACCGGGGTTCCAGAGAACCCTCTGGCCTTTTGAACTGACTTCCTCTGTGCTTCATCCGGACCATCATTTCTCAGGGCATTTTTTAAAAGATATATTGCTTATTAACAACCTTTTTAAAAGGCAGGAAATTATAAAGACCCATAATCTCTTCTGTAAATCTAACATGAAATTTTTGGAGATAAAAACCTAACCTGACTCGACATGAGGTTATTCATAATCTTTATTTATCCTGTTTAGTGTGACTATGCATTCAGGTCCCTGCAGAAATATTAATTTGTTTGAGTATTGGGTGCCACCCAAGACATAATTCATTGGAAGTGCTATAATAATATACAGTATGTGTAGCATACTACCTTTCCAAAATTAAAAAAAAAACAACTGAATTTCAAATCACATCTAGTTCCAAGGGTTTGAAGTAAGAGAGTGTGGACCTATAAATATATATTAACTTACATCTATGCACTAGCCTGGAAAGATTACTGTGATACACTAGGTCTTGAAAAAGTTTTTGAAGCATGGCATAATTCCATTAAAAACAAGTACGTATATATTTGTGTGCACAGGATGTATGTTTACATATAAGTATAAATATAGAGATGTCTAAAAGTTTATGGTATTCTAGTGTATATTCTATTTTATATTGTTTCATACAAGTCAATGTCTTCATACACAAGTACATAAATTTTCCTTGAATAGTTGGATTAGGTGGGGGCAGGGCGCATGAGGGAGGAGGCAGTTGCATCATGTTGTTTTACTACAAATATAATTATTTCTAATTCTGCTACTATTAGTAAAAACATATGTTAAGTACTTACTATATGGCAGATATTGAAATAAGCATTTGCATTAATTATTTAATATTTAATAAAATTCTTTGGAATAGGTAATATTATTTACATTTATTACATTTATTTAACTTAATACACTTTCTACTCTGAGTTTTTATTTTTTTTATTTTATTTTTAAAGATTTTATTTATTTGACAGAGAGAGACACAGCGAGAGCAAACGCAAGCAGGGGGAGTGGGAGAGGGAGAAGCAGGCTTCCCGCCAAACAGGGAGCCTGATGCGGGGCTCGATCCCGAGACCCTGGGATCATGACCTGAGCCCAAGACAGACGCTTAACGACTGAGCCACGCAGGCACCCCTCTACTCTGAGTTTTTAAAAGGTTACCAAAAAGCACAAGACCTAAAAAATGGCAAAAATTTCCATTTTGCCTACATAAAATTATAAAATTTGTTAATTATTTTAAGCTATATAAAAAAGAGATTCAATTTTTTACATGTAATAAATTGTCTTTAGTATATTTATTAAAAAAATATCCATAAGTAAGAGTAATAAGTAGTAATGTTTAACAACCAGCCTGTAGGATGTGGGGTGGGGGAGCAGAAGGAAAGGGAAGCCTGATATATTGCATTTGTCCATTTATATAATATAAATACTCCCATCATTGTCCATTTCAAGCTATCCTAACATGACACCATTGAAGACGGGGTTGCAATGAGATATATGTGATTGCTCTTGGGATCCAGTGTAGGCTGGCTCTAGTGGCCCTTGGAAGGATAACTCAATAGCCCCAGAGATGATGAAATTCATTTTAAAACAGAAATATAAATGCCTATGCTAAGATGTTTTAGATGTACTCATTAAAGAGGAAAGAAAAATGCAAGTAAAACAAAACAAAGCAAACAGGTACAAACAAGATTATTTTAATTAAGTTCATTACATTTTTAATATACAAATATAATTTTTAGCCCGGAGGTTTTTTTTTTTATTTTTTTAAAGACAAATAGGTAGCTATAATTATTGAATATAATTGCATCTATCTGAATGGTCAACATAATCAACCATGCTCAGGAGTTTTAAGAAGTGGGGTTTTTTTTGAGGTAGAGCAATACACTTCACTTCAGGTCACAGTATTCAAGGAGTGAGCACATGGAGATGATGTCATTTCTTTCTTTCTTTTTTTTTTTTTAAGATTTTATTTACTTATTTGAGAGAGAGAATGAGAGAGAACACATGAGAGGGAGGAGAGTCAGAGGGAGAAGCAGACTCCCTGACGAGCAGGGAGCCCAATGCGGGACTTGATCCAGGGACTCCAGGATCATGACCTGAGCCCCAAGGCAGTTGCTTAACCAACTGAGCCACCCAGGCGCCCAACAGTGTCATTTCAACAGCATGTTTCAAACTTCTGATTTCTTAGGCGATTGCTTAGAAATCTCTGAAGAATGTCACCTAGTTTCTCCCTAATGAATATTTAAGGTCTTCTTTTAGTAAAGTGAATGAGAAGATTAGGAAGGAAAAGAAATGCTGACTGTCATGTGGACTACTCTAAGTAAAGGTAGAATTACTTGGATCTTTAAAGTGGTATAAGTAGAGTCATGACTCTTAGAATCCAGGTAAATTTTTCAATATAATTGTTACATAACTGTTAATAATATACATGAAAAATAAAATACCCTTATCCAGAAGTTACTTATGAGGTGGCAAAAGTATTAATACTCATTTCTTCTAAATAATAATTTAGATATAGAAATATTAATAAGGAATAACACTCATGATGATTAATTTTATGTGTCAATTTGACTGGTACACGAGGAGCTCAGGCATTTGGTCAAACATTATTCTGGGTGTGTCTTTGAGGGTATTTCTGAATAAGGATAACATTTAAATCAGTAGACTGAATAAAGCAGAATGCCCACCTTAATATATGTAGACCTCATCCAATGAGCTGAAGATCTGAACAGAACAAAAAGCTGAGTAAAAGAGAATTCCTTTTGCCTAACTGTGTTAGAGCTAGGACATTGGCTTTTCCTGCCTTTGACCCCAAACTGAAATATCAGGTCTCCTGATATATTTTTTTTTTTTTTACTTCAACCACTTTATTTGAAAATCCTTAGTGATTTAACATCATGTTTTTTTTCTTGTGCAGGTAGCTAATGAGGCCTAGAGTTGCCACCGGGCCTGCTAAGCCACCCACAGCCACCACAGTCTTTTTTTTTTTTTTTTAAAGATTTTATTTATTTATTTGACAGAGAGAGAGACACAGCAGAGCAGGAACACAAGCAGGGGGAGTGGGAGAGGGAGAAGCAGGCTTCCTGCCGAGCAGGGAGCCCGATGTGGGACTCGATCCCAGGACCCTGGGATCATGACCTGAGCTGAAGGCAGACGCTTAACGACTGAGCCACCCAGGCGCCCACAGCCACCACAGTCTTAAAAGCAACATATCCGGCAGCCCAGTGCCCTTTCAAGTCCACAGCATCTCTGAGTGAAGAGCCATCTGACAAACTGGAGATCTCCTGGATCTCCAGTTTGCTGACAGAAAGTCTTTGGACTTGTCAGCCTCTATAACTGCCTAAGCCAATTCCTTATAATATGTATCTATGTAATAGATACATATAATTATACATTATATACATATATGCATACACATATACATACACACTTCTGTTTCTCTCAAGAAACATAATACAATATTTAATTAATTTTATTTGAAGAAAATCAATGCAAAAGATTAAAATGATGATGAAATTCAATATGACCAACATGATGCACCCCCACCACCCTGTTATCTCTCTATCTCATCTCTCTCTCTTTTTCTCATTTGTTTCACTCCAGCCACATTGGCTTTCTTGTTCCTTGAATATGCCTGACACATTATTGCTTCAGGACCTTTGCATTTCCACCAGGTATTCACAGATCATGTATCTGATTTTCTACTAGAAATTCACAGGAGAAACTCCCTCAATTGCTTCAGGTTTTTATTCAAATGCCTTTTTTGTTTTTAGTAAGACGCTCCCTCATCCTTCTATTTAATATTCCAAAAGGCTAACCAAAAACTGACCTAACTGTAACTCCCTACCTTTGCTGTTTTAGTTTTTCTCCTTAATATTTATCAGTATATAATATACTATATGTAATATGTGTTTACATATATAATAAATATTAGATAGATACATAGACACATAGATTTTAGTGGAGCAGAGACAATAAACTATATTTATATCTACCTCAACCTGTTCTGTTTTCTGTATTGCTATATGCTTAGTGATGAGAATGGTGATTGACACCAAGTAGATGCTAACAAATATTGAATAAATGAATGACTCTTCCATGTGGCAGATGTGCTGTATGTAGGAAACTATGTAAAAAAAACTGTATACAACAAACAACAGACATTTCAACAATTAAGAAACTAAAACAATAATGATGATATTGATTGAAACCAATTAATGTAATCCCACACATAATCTAATGAAGAAATGTCAAATGATAATATCAATAGATGAAGAAAAAGCATTTAATAAAATCCAACACCCATTCATGATAACAACTCTCAGAAAACTCAGAATGGATGAAGACTCCTCAGCTTGATGATAAAGAATCTAAAAAAAAATGTACAGCTAATATCATACTAAATGCTGACAAACTTGAAGCTTTCCTGTTTCAAGCAAAGAATCCAGTAAAGATTTTTTTTTTCTCACCACTGCTTTTCAACATCATACTGGAAATTCAAGGTAATGCAATAAAACAAGAAAAAGAAACAAATGGCATACCGACTGGGAAGGAAGAAATAAAATTGTCTTTCTACACAGATGACATAATCATCTAAGTAGGAAATCCAAAAGAATCAACAAAAAAGTTCTTAGAATTAATACATGATTATAAGAAGGTTGCAGGATATAAGGTTAATATATATAAGGCAATGGCTTCCTATATAATGAACACTGGATTTTGAAGTTAAAAACACGTTACCATTTACATTAACCCCAGAAAAATGAAAGATTTTATTTATTTGAAAGAGAGAGACAGAGAGCGAGGGAACACAAGCAGGGGGAATGGGAGACACAGAAGCAAGCCTCCTGCTGAGCAGTGAGCTCAATGTGGGGCTTGATCCCAGGACCCTGGGATCATGACCTGAGCTGAAGGCAGATGCTTAACAACTGAGCCACCCAGGTGCCCTAAAAATGAAATATTTTGATATAAAACTAACAAAATGTGTACAAGAATGATGAGGAAAACTGCAAAACTCTGATGAAAGATATCAAAGAAGAACCAAATAAATGGAGAGGTAATTCCATGTGCAAAAATAGGAAGATGCAATACTCATTCTAAAGTTTTTATGGAGAGACAGCAGACCAGAACATCCAACTCAGTGTTGAAGGAGAAGAACAAAGTTGAAGGACTAACACTCCCCAACTTGATGATTTACTATAAAGCTATAGTAATCAAGAGAGCATGATATTAATAATACATAAATAGACAAATTGGTCAACGGAACAGAAGAGAAAATCCAGAAATACACCCACACAAATATAAACAACTGATCTTTGAGAACAGAGTAAAGGCAATATTATGGAACAAAGACGATCTTTTCAAAAAATAGTACTGAAAAAACTAGACATTCAAATGGAAAAAAAAATGAATCTAGACACAGACCTTATACCCTTCACAAAAACTAACTGAAAATGGATCATAGACCTAAATGTAAATACTAAGTTATAAAACTCTTGAAGATAATGTAGGAGAAAACCCAGATGATCTTGGGTATGGTAATGACTTTTTAGATACAATACCAAAGTTCTGGTCACTGAAGGAAATAATTGATAAGCTATACCTCCTTAAAATGAAAAACTTCTGCCCTGTGAAAGACAATGTCAAAAGAATGAGAAGACAAGCCATAGACTGGGACAAAATATTTGCAAAAGACACATTTGTTAAATGACTGTTCTTAAATATACAAAGAAATCTTAAATTAAATAATAAGAAAACAAATAACCCAACTAAAAAATGGGTCAAAGACCTGAACAGACACTTTACCAAAGAAGATATACAGATGGCAAGTAAGCATATGAAAAGATCATCCTACGGCATTAGGAAACTGCAGATTAAAACAACAATAAGGTACCACTACACACCTATTAGAATGGCTAAAATCTGGAATGCTGATAACACTAAAAGCTGGGGAAGGTAGAGAGCAACAGGAAGTCTCAGTCATTGCTCTTGGGAATATAAAATGATAGGTCCATTTTGGAAGTCAGTTTGGCAGTTTCTTACAAAGCTTAACATACTCTCACTATGTGATCCAGCAGTTGCCCTTCTTGGTATTTACCTAAACAAGTTGAAAGCTTACATCCACCCAAAATTCTGCTCACAGCTATTTATTGTAGTTTTATTCGTAACTACTGAAACTTAGAAGCAACCAAGATGTCCTTTAGTAGGTGAGTAGATAAATAAACTGTGGTACATCTGGGCAATGGAATATCATTCAACATCAAAAAGAAATGAGCTATCAAGCCATGAAAAGACATGAGGAATCTTAAAAACATATTACTAAGTGAAAGAACTCAATCTAGAAAGGCTACATCTTGTGTGATTCTAACTACAAGACATTCTGGAAAAGACAAAACTATAGAGACAGTAAAAAAAGATCTATGGTTGTCAGGGTCTAGTTGTGAGGGAGTGAGAGATGACTAGGCAGAGCACAGATGACCTAACTATTGTGAATGATACTATATGGATGGATACATTCATTATACATTTGCCCAAACCCATAGAATGTACAATAGTGAACCTTAATGTAAACTATAGACTTTGAGTGATTATGATTTATCAATATAGGTTCATCAGTTGTAACAAATGTACTACTGTGGTGTGGAATGTTGATATTGAGGGACGTTGTGCTTGTATGGGGGTGGGGGGTATCTGCACTTCTCTCTCAATTTTGCTGTCAGCCTAAAACTGCTCTACAAAATAAAGTTTATTCACTAAAAGAGAGAGAGGAGACAGACACTATCGATAAGCCATCAACAGAGTATGATAATTTTAGCTTCAAATAGTGACTCTGCTCTAAAAATTGTTCCCTATTTGTTCTTTTATTCTCATTTCCTCATTTCCCATTCCAAGAAATCAGAATTCTTTCTAAGGCTGATATAGCCTTTTAGAATATTGGTAAGAGTCTTATATATAGATCAATCGATTCCCTCCATACTTTTTCCTATTTTTTTCACAAATTCATCTATGTTGTATATAGCCTAGTAATTTAAACACAGTCAATATTTATTAAATAACTATTTATTGATTTTATAAGACACTGATATACACGATGTAGTCACTAATTCCATTGCTCTATACTAAATTATAATTAATACCCACATGTATTTTATATTGTGATGGTCTTACCTTACAAAGTACATTTTAAAATATTAGATTTAAAAATAAATCTTCATCAGTACAATACAGTTATCCAAAGATTTTCTTATTTCTTTAAAACAACCTCAAAAGAGGTCTTTGTTTAAATTTTCTAAGTCTCATTTCTAGAATTTTGCATCAACAGTGTCAAGGTTGCATTACATGCTTTTTAAACATACCCCTAGTTCTATAATGATATAATAACATCATAATAGAACAGTTCAGGTTCATTTTATTTAAATTTTAATTTTAATTTATGTTTTATATAAATTTATATTTTATATATTTAAATTTAAATTTATTTTATTTAATTTTTTTAAAAGATTTATTTATTTATTTGAGAGAGAGAGAGTGGGGGGGTGGGAGAGGGAGAGAGAGAATCTGAAGCAAACTCCATGCTGAGCACGGAGCCCAACATGGAGCTCGATGGCACCACTGGCAAATGACGACCTGAGCTGAAACTGAGTCCAACGCTTAACCAAGTCACCCAGGTACCCCAGATTCATTTTATTTTTAATTAAACAACTGAGTAATAATGATTTACTTCACAGGGCACCACACCAAGCTTCAGGATACATGAATTCAAAACAGGTTCTTCTGTTTACTAGCTCTATTGGTTTAGGTGCATCATTTTACTTATTTCAGTCTGAGGTCCCTCATGTGTTGGATTAAAATAGGTTATTTCCAAAGTTCCTCCCAATGCTAATGCTCAACTATTTCAGTTTAAGAGAATTGACATTGCTAGATACTAATCTTCAAACTATGTAAAAATACCATCAACCCAACATAATAATATGTATTCAAAAAGTTTAAAGATTCTAAAGTTCTTACAAAAGTCATTTTTTTTTTGTCTTCTGTAACATTCCAGAATTAACATATTTGGCCTGCAGCAATGTAAAAACAATGCTAGAGAAACATTAAAAGTGTGTTTTAATTGAATAATTTTCTTCCTTGGCTTGTCTGTCTTTATTTGTCTTGTTAAGAGTTTCACTTTTCCATATTATTATAGACAAATCTGCCCTCTATTCTTGGTTTATTATCATTACCTGCTAAATATTGTTTTTTAAAATGTTTGCTGGTTCATTTTGGGGCCCTAAGTAAGAATTAGAGAACTACAAAGTGTGGTTTAAATAAAGATGACTTGCTTTTGTACAAAATATTTTAACCTTAAAAATCTGTAAATATTGTGGGTCTATAAACAAATAGAAACAAATCCTTTTCAGTGCAGTGAATTTTCTACAAAAATTTCTATTTCTGATAGAAAATACTGCTGTAAATGGTATAACTGAATGGTTATAAACAGCAACCACTGTTAATATATTTCTTTTTTTTCCTTTTAAAGGTTTTTTTATTTTATTTTATTATGTTATGTTAATCACCATACATTACATCATTAGTTTTTGATGTAGTGTTCCATGATTCATTGTTTGCATATAACACCCAGTGCTCCATTCAGTACGTGCCCTCTCTAATACCCATCACCAGGCTAACCCAACTTTTTTTTTAATAAAAATATATAGCAAACTTCTTTTTTGGGCATAATGTTACTTGACAATGTGCTAAAAGAAAATAAAACAATATAAATCTTCCCATAAATAAGACATAACCTGCTTCGTTGATGACAGCATTGAAAAATAACAATACATATGAAATGACAAAAGAGAAAATGATTAAATGCTGAATGAATATTGTAGATATATAATTTTTGGCATTGGGAAAGGAACTTTTCACAGTTGTCTTTGCCTAGGTCCTTTAGAAAGTAGACCCTGAGTTTTATATTAAGTACTGACCCTTTATTTGGGAGATATAAACTAGACTAGGATGATGGAAATAATAAGAAAAGAAAAGAAGGCATAGAAGATGAAATGCTGTGTGTGATAAGAAGCACTGACAGTACTGGCTCTTTCTTTAGGACAATCTCTGAGATGTAGCAGGTCGTTGGGAGCCATGTTTACACAGCACATGTGACATCAGTAATATGACTGTGAGGGGGACCTACTCTCAGAGGGGTCCACAAGAGAGAGAAGGGGGATGGAATTTATCTTCTATTTCCCATCAGTCAAGCTTTACCCCATGGGGAGTCAACTCCTCACATTTCTGGCTTTCATAATGGTGCCCCGGAAAGCCTGCTCAGTTCCCAGTACCCCAAGCTCCTAGGTGTCATCCATGTCTGCAAGAAAGAGCAACTGAGCTTGGATGGTGTGCCAACCAAGTGAAAGAAAAAGGCAACTTGGGAAAAAAGTCTGAGAATATAATAGGTTTGAAAGGTCAGGGAAAACTTGTAGACTTTGGGATAGGTAAAATTTGGATAATTAAAAAAAAGAGAGAGAATTTTCTGGTAGGGAAAACACTATAAGTAAAGTAGGAAAGAGAAGAATGCACATGGAACATTATAAACAGACAGTAGCGTAGAGAGAAAGTTTTGGATAAAGAAATGACTCAACAGCAAGATGGCAGAGGAGTAGGAGACCTGGATTTCGTCTGGTCTCAGGAATTCAGCTGAATAGGGATCAAACCATTCTGAACACCTACGAACTCAACAGGAGATCAAAGATAAGAATAGTAACAACACTCTGAACAGAAAAGCGACCACTTTCTGGAAGGTAGGACATGCAGAGAAGTAAATCCAAGGCGATATTCGGGAGGATAGACGGCGGGGGAGGGGGCCTCCGTCGGCCGCTTCTGGAAAGTGATAGAGCCACAGAGCACAAAATCAGAACTTTTAGAAGGCGTCTCCGCTGAGGGACGTCGCTCCAGTGGCTAAGCTGGGGGTGGAACCCTCGCGGGACAGTGTGGTCTCAGAACCCTCAGGGTCACAGAAATACGGGGGGGTGCCTGAGTGCGGCAGAGCTCCCAGGGATCGGAGTGGGGAAGCCGGCTGCAGAGACAGAGCCGAGGCGCGGGCTCTCAGCTCGGGGTTGCCATAAACTGTGATCCGTGGCCCAGTCGGGCTACTGCTCCTCCAGCAGGGACACAACAAGCGGCAGAGCCGGGGAGACTCCCCTTCCTCCCCAGGGAGGAGCAGCACGGGAGCGCACCACAGGCATCTGTTGGGTTTGGAGACTCCACACGGGGTCGGGCGCCAGAGATAGAAATGCTCGGTCACAGGCCCGGTGAGCATGGAGTGCGGCCGGAGACCGGGGAGACGGGAGTGACTGCTTTTCTCTGGGGGCGCACTGAGGAGCGGGGCCCCAAGTTCTCAGCTCCTCCGGGCGGAGATTGGGAGGCCACCATTTTCACCCTGGTCCTCCAAAGCTGTATCGAGAGCTTGCAGGGAACAAAAGCCCCTGAGAGCAAACCCGAGCAGCTTGCTTAGCCTGGACCGACAAGGGCGGGGCAATTCCGCCTCCGGCAAAGATGTTTGGGAACCACTGCAACAGGCCCCTCCCCCAGAAGATCAGCACGAACAGCCAGCAAGCCAAGACCAAGTTTACTCATCAAGGA